>NC_082344.1:53586862-53930612 GCF_027477595.1 Haemorhous mexicanus | reverse complement strand
CCTCTGTCTAGGCAGGGTGTTTTCTTCTGGAAAAGACCAGAAAGAAGCAAATATACAATGTCTCCAAAACACATACACCTGCTTCTATAGTAAGAAAAGCAGTCAAGATATGGATATTAAATCTTTGGGGGGCACATAGTATTTTGTAAAATTATTTTGATAGTGCTTAGATAGATAATTTTGATTTACAAGCCACTCTCACAACAGCCACAAGTCGGCTAGCCAAAGGCCACCTGGTTAAACCCTAAAGGCCAGGTAATCCCTAGAAATTCATCACCAACTCATTTTCCATGTCTTCAAGGGTGTTTTCATTCACCTACAGGCAAATCACTAAATTTAAATATTATTATAAACATCTCCTGATGTTCTCTCTCTTGGAAACAGTCTCATTCTCTTCCTTTGAGATCCAGAGCACTTACTGGTTTCTAAAGCAGAAAACAGTCTTTTGGAGTAAATGCCTAGGACTTGCACAGCTTTAAACACATTCTTCCCATTCTTAGATAATGGACATAGCTAAAATTGTTCTGAATATGCTCTAAATAGCTCTAAAATGGTGAGGCTGGAAAAGTGAAGCTTTGCTGAGCAGACCAATATGGACAAGGAATCTGAAAATCCATGCCATTCCTAGGGACAGTGACAGGTTTCCCAGGAGGTTCTGTTTCTATATATGGACACAAGAAAAAAATTAGCACCTTCCTATGTTTTTACATAGAGACATTGTATTTTATAAAAATGAAAAAAAAGACAACCCAGAAGAATTTACAGTCTGGGATTGTTAAAAGCATCTTTTGCCTTCCTTGAAACTCAATTAGGAAGGCACACACTGCTCTATAAATTAACCAGGAAGGTTACGATCTGTCTCCTGGGAAGCACCAATCCAAAACTCATTTCTAGCTGTGCATGCTTCACATGCAGAATTAGGATCCTCATCAAGCACAATGAGCCATCTCTTCAAAAAATTTCTACCAAAATAAATGGATGATATCAAGAAGCTGGATGTAATAATTCTCCTCTTTCCACTTCTCCTTTATGACCTTCTGCAGTAACCTGACAGAGATGCCATGGACATGAAACCATGAACTGCATCTTAAGCACATGATACACACAGAAACATTTGTTCTTTACTGATAATTATGACACTTTAATGTGTTGCTGCATAAGTCACTTTTCTTACAACAATTACACTAATCATATTACATGCTTTTCCCAAAGCAGGTATTTTTGCAGTGCTTCAATCTTTGCAGAAGCTGACTCTCTGGGGGAAGACAACTACTAAAGCTTCCCACAAGGTGGCACGGTTCCCTTTGCTGAAATACAGCATTAAATGTGCCATAGGATGCTGGGCTTTTCCACAAATGTACTGGCCAATGTCATTATTCGGTTTAAATAGGTTCAAGATCTCTAGCATACCTCCAACAAAGTTCATTTTAACTAATTCTTCCAATAGATAGTTTAATGAGCTAAAAAACCCCCAAACTTTCTTTTCTTTTCTTATGATAGAATGAAGAAAAAGTATTTATCTGTGCTTGCTGCCCCACAAATGCAAGCTTCAAAGATAATTAAGGCAGATAATATGGCAGGTGAGAACCTAAAAGGCTAAAAATATCTGATTTTTTCAAGTCATCTGTTTCAAATCCAATCAGACTTCTTTCAGTCTCTCCATATTTGGGGTAAAATGGACTAGTAAGAAATCCACCTACCCCGTCCACTTCCCATCCATGTGAGAAATAAAGATCTCAGAGCATTTTCCACAGGTGAAGATTGTCCCTGCTGTTTCTGGACCACTTGCCATTCCTGTGAGACATGGCCATACTTGCCCTGTCCTTGGGACAGAGGCAGATGCACTGAAGAGCTCTGCCCTCAGCCTCTCTTGCTGCAAATCAATGTCAGCACTGCTGAGCTTCACCTGCAGGAGCACATGATATCTGCTGTGGTCACTGCTGCCCCTGCACAGCATCTGCATTGGGCAGAAATCAGGCAAGGTGCTTTGACTCAAGTGATTTTTAAAAAGGCAAAAACGTGTCTAGTTTCTCCACTATTTCTTGTCTTGCTCCTCTCAATCACTTCTGTGACTGTTTCAGTGCTCAGTTTTGATTACTCATATAAGCATTATCAGCATAGTTTTGCCTGAGCCGGTAAAACAAAACCAGTTGTGATAGACAGAAGAGGACAAGTTTTTGGCACTGTCCCATTTCACAGACACCAGAGAGGTACCTGATCCATAAATACTGAAGTTAAACAGCAAGTGAGAGAGGAAAGGGAGGTGATGGCACAAGTTATTTGTCCACAAAACTACTGCCATGGTACTCCATGCAGGAACAGCTCAAAAAATACTCAGTACAAATCACCTGGCAAAGTCATAGACATACCAAAATACTGCCTCCCTTTAAAGCTTTCCACACCATAAGGCTCATCATGAAAGAAACAACTCTATTGTTCTCAGGACTGGAACCTAAAGCTCCTCAGTCCTTCAACCACATTTACTGTGCTCAGAATTTAGCACTTGCTTTTAAACTACCAGCGAGCCAAGCAAAGTACAACTACTTACATCTGAATTACATATCACAAGCCAAATAATCAAGATGACAAAGAAAATTAAGTGCCATGATCAGTCTGTTTTCTCTCTTAAAATGTATCATTAATGCTACTAAAATTATCAACTCCATACCATACAGGTTTGGTCCTGCAAATAAGTTGCTGCAGCTGTATGGCACAGCCAAAATACTTATTTAAATTATTTGTATTTTCAATTATATAGATTCATATACACCCTTAATAATGGATGCAAGCAAAAGGCAAAACTATCAACAAGGCAAATCTGGAGATAGATATGCAATCATACAAAACTTTCTGCTGCTTCTTTCTTCTCAAAACCTTTAGATTCTAACAATAAAAGCTTTAATTATGGTGCTTTGTCACATAATGGTCTAATTTTTCACTATGAAGTGCATTCTCAAAGGAGGTTGCATTTTTTCTTCTAAAAAATGAAGTTCCTTGTTCCAAAAGGTAACTTCTTTGTTCGTAGGGGTAAGTTGAAGCAGACACATAAAAAAGGAAGAATACTTTAAAAAGGGACAAACTTGAAAATAAAGAGCAAATTCTGTCACTGAATGCCCCTGGAAGCTATCTGGAGGTAATAAAAACCAGAGCCCTCCCTCAGACAGACACTCACTTAGTTGTGCAAGAGGACAGTTATTACTGAGGAACAGTGGAATCCTGAGCTCTAAAATCCAATCTCCTGGCTTACATGATTTCAAAGTAAGTCACACTTTCCTGACCCAGCTGAATGAAGCTTTAGATCTGCAAACTCCTTTGATGGAATTAGTCTTGCATGGTCAATCTACATTGTGCCAAGAGGAGGGGTACAGGGGTACACTTAATTTCAAAACTTAGGAGACATTCTGCACCTTGTAAGTCTATGCTTACAACTGCTAGATTTTTAATTGTTTTACCACTGTGGATCTTCATACAGACCTTGGCTTCTGGATCACTGTTGATGCTACAAGAATCATCATCATCAGATTGTGGACCATTTCTGCGACATAAAAAAACCAAACCAAAACAAAATCAGTCTTAAAATCATATGAAAATTACAGCACAACACAAAACAGAGCTGGTCATTCCACTGAGACTTCTGAAGTCACTGTACCTGAGCTTTAAAGAGGCATAGCGTAACGTTGCTCCTTCAAACTCCTTCAGACTTGGGTCTGGGTTCACAGTGGCTGCATGCAGGTCCTAGAGGTAGAGGCAATGCTATTAGTATAGTTTTAATACTATTATAATAGTATTAAGTACACCATCATGTTATTTCTTATCTCAAAGGGAAATTAAATCCTCCCTGCAAAGAAGCGATAGTATTTCTGGCTGAAGTTGAAAAGAGGCATGCATATATAGAGATATATATATATATATTTCTCAAGCTGCATTTCATTCAGTGCAGGCATCTTATTTGTTACATCATGGCAGTTGCCCTGCTAGTTTAGACTGAATCCATTCCAAGTGGAAAGATAGAAAAGGCAGCATGTTTGTGAGCTAGACATCCCTAGCAGTACCCCCATTCACTTTGGCCTAGGTTATGAATGACATTCATGGAAAAATAAAAGGGGAAAACAGCCACTGCCATGCAAAAAAACAAGGATAATAGTAGTAAAGGTTCTAAAATCTGACAATATACTTGCCTTCCAAATGTCACTATTAATCTTTCCCCCATTCAGTACAGCAAAATCACTCCATGGCTGTTTCTAGACACATAATTATTCACACAGGAAGAAGCACATTGATAAAAAAAAAAAAAAAGAAAAAGAAAAAAAAAGAAAAAGAAAAAAAAACACAAGACACTGTTGTTAGCATTGATATTTACAGGATGGGTTAGGGAACAGATCACCTCAAACTTCAACTACTTACTCCACTATAGCATGGCATTTGGAGGGAAGGGGAGAGAAGACATGCCTCTAACAGTTACTTACCAAAACAAATGATTGAAACAAGGAAAGTTAATATAAATTAGGAACAGACAATGAAATTACTCTTTAACTATGATCTTAAAAGCAAGCAAAATGAATCTGAATATGAATGTTGGCCACAGCTGCTACAGCCTTTGATCAACAGCAATTAAGGGGAAACATTAGGATTTCCATTTGATTGGAACTTTTGTCAAAAGACCCTAATGGTACTGGAACTAGAAATACTGAAACATAAAAACATTATATACAAGGGTAAGATACACACAAGGTAAAAATCAAATATTTCTAGAGAGAAAGCACAAGAAGAGGGCAAGAAGGGAAGAACGATTAGTAAGGAATGCAGAGATTTCTTGCTGAAAAAGTAGTTTTGAAATGTCTACCAGCTTTTTTAAAAAACAACCCCAAACCAAACAAAGCACCCACCCTCTCCTTTTCCATTCAAGTTTCTCAAAGATTTTCAGAGGTCTTCAGTGGTACAATCAGGCAAGCAGCAGTCTGTCTAGCACTAAACAACCTAAGGTTCAGGCTTTTCTGTAAAGCTTGAGAAGAACAGCTGATGTTGGGGTGCCTCTCTCCTCTGACTCACCAGGAGAGAATTCCCACAGTCTTCAATAAAAACCAGATTTGATTGCCGGGAGACCCAGAGCCACTTCTTTATAGCTTCACCAAATCAAGAAATCCTGACATTAACTCCCCTTCTGAGATGAGCTCTGCTGGGCTGTCCAGCTCAGCCCCAAGGTGAAGTGGTACCCACTAATATGGCCCAAAGTATTCATCTGTAGGGTGGACTTCTCACCCCAGGAGCATTCTCAGTATATCCCCACTGGAGGAATTATTTTGTGAGAAACAACTCCCAGGAGTAACCTTTTCTAATGTGCCTTTGAATAAATTGAGTTGTTACCTTTTCCTCCCAAGCCCCTTTTCTTTAATTACCAGCTGCTGGTGGTTTTGTTACCTACAGGAGAACCCCTAGAGGTGATCAAGACCTGGGATGAGTTAGGCTGTAAGAAGACACAACTTCCATCACCAAATTCTCCTACGACCTCAAAGAAGCTCTTATTGAAACTTAAACACTACAGCTTTTTCTCTGCACAGGAAATGGGAAAGAGGCAGCAAAATTTCTAAAATTTGGAAAAGAATGTTACAAAAGACAAGGATTCATAAAGGAAGTAATTTGACAACACACAAGAGAAAAGAGGGATCTAAAATGAAGTCAAATTTAAACAGCTGTGCAAAACCAAAATACATTTTCATGCTTTTGAGGGGGAGGAAGGGAAGGAATGCTACAGGTTATTCATATTTAGCATTTATTAGCATTTTTGTTAAATCAGCAGGATTTTTGCATAATGCTTAACCCATAATTGCTTTGGATTGAAATTTACTGATTATCTTGTGAAAGAAAAATTGCCTTGCACTTCATGTAAAAGTAAGACATTTTCGCATTATTTTTCTTTTTAAAACATTTTGCCATTTCTATGCACAACAGCATCATTCCTCCCTACCATTTTTTAAAAATTCTCTGTTCAACGGTAATAACTGTTTTTCTTTATGCTAAATATCCAGAGTAAGCTACAACATAAAAATGGCTGAATTGATCTGTTCTTTGTTGACTGCCCTCAGCTGTGAGCCACATTCTACCAAATGAAGCAAAGCTTCTGTATATTACATTATTTAAGAGACAGGGACACAAAATAAAATCAAGGAAAAAAAGGAGGAAACAAGACAAAGGGCAAAAAGGTGTTACTGGGGGGGGTGGGGAAAATGGTGTTTCTACATGTTTGTTTGACAAACTCATAACCTGAAAGAGCCCAGATAAACTAATTTCAAGACTGGCACATGATGCTTTACAGACAAATATAACTTAGATAAGGTATTTTTATGGCCTCAGAGAAGCCAATTGGTTCAGATATGAAACACAATCCATGCCAGTCCTCAATCCTAGATTATACTCTTTTATCTGCCTAAAACCTTTTCAGAATGAAGCAATACAAACCCAGCATGGGGGAATGAGCTAAACCAGCCCTCTCAAAACACATTCTCTTGAAGCACAGGCTTCCAGCAGTAATGAGGGAACCAGTAGTACACAACTCACTCATGGGTCCAGCTTGGAGGTGGAAGCTCTCCACCACAAGTGATGCTGTCAGTGGTAGTGCTGGGATAGAGGCATTTGGGAGCCCCAGCCTAGACTGAATTCCCAATCTTCTGTGAAGTGTCAGGCTGACCTTATCACAGACACTTGCATTATTCATTCCCAGGGAGGGAAAGAAGGAGCACTTGGGTATGCAGCAGTGCAGGGAACAGGAATTGAAACAAATATTGCCTGCCAGTGACTTGGAGATAATACAGTGCTGGCATGTACCAACTGCAGAGAGACGAAAACCAAAAATTCATGATAGCTGACACTGTCAGATTATTCCATTAGTCCTATCTCAAACACACACTATGAGGTATTTCTCTCTTACTGCGCTGTACTGGGGTTCTGTTCAGAACCAGCTGAATCACAAAGGATTCTTCCTCCACTTCCTTTTATAAAAGCTTGGCATCTGTGGTTTCAAGAAATGCAAGACTTCTTCTAACACTTCCTACTATAACTCCAGCCATGCCTGGAGCCTCTGTAGCTGTTTCAGTATTTGGAAGTGGACAAAATCCTGAGCCCCATTCATGCTCTTGTTTTGAGCTCCCATACTCCAAGACTGCTGGTACTGGACTGGAATGCTACCTTAATGATCACTGAGTCAAAAAGCCAGTACTGCTTCAATAACCCTAAGATGCTGATCAATGAATGTAGAAACTGACAAAAAGCAAATACTTTTGCCTATATCTGCAATTAAAATAACTACATGATATCATACTAATATGAATTTTGGGGAAGTGCTTATTTCTGTATCACCTTTTACAGCACAGTACATGACCTTGGTGCTGCCATAGAACTGTCTATGCATAAGTCTTTGCTGGAACAAATTCCTTGCTGAATTACAACTGCCATATCAAAACTTAGGTGAGCCTACTACATGTATATGTCTTACTTAATACATCTATACTGTACTAAAATCTATGTTATTATAATTAATAGATTTTGTACTCTGGTGATGCTATTGAGAATTAATGATTATTATTCATAATCACAAACTAAATTTCATTTAAAGCAAACAATCATGAAAGGTTAAAATACATGTAATACATTACCAGCAGGTCTGAAATTTTAATTGTAAAGACATTTTAAATGGAAGTGGAAAAATACTTCAAATGAAAATACATTTTTTTTTCCTTTGCAGTTTACCAACCATACTGATTTCTGGGTTTTTGTGAAAACCATCTCTAATTTACTAATTAAGGTCCCATTCTTTACCTTCTAGAGTTAGAAAAATAATAACAGTAAATTATATTACAGGAATTTCTACTAGAAGCTTGAGCAGCCCTTTACATTCAGCATTTCTGATTTATTTTTTGTTTTCTACCAGAATTACAAGTTACAGTTCTTTCGCCAAGAATCCTCTCAGAAATTATTCTAGCATGCCTGGTGCACAGTATGAGAGCTTGACAGATGTAAACCATAACTGAAATGTTGTGGTCAAGTTTGCAGACCTTATGAGGAGCATTTATGAACATGTGGGAACAGCCTTTCTAAAATAATGAACAAGACTGTATGTATTTAAGCCTATAAAGGATAAAAGTTTTAGGGTCAAAATGGTAATACATATTTGAATGTCCTTAACTCCTCTTAACTTCCATGTAAGTTAGTTTGATGCATATATGAACAAAATCAAAAAATGTTCTCTCTAAATGAATTAAAAACCAAAAAATCAAACCCTTAGGGATTGCCTGATCCAAAACTCGGAGCCAGTACAAAGACTTCCCTTGACAGAGCTGTGGACATTTTTCTGAAAATTCCATAAAAAAATAATTTTAAACCAACCTTATCTTATATTAGTATTTAATTCCAGAGAAGTCTTCCTGGCATACTCAAACAAAGTGATTGTCTTTTTTGAAGCATATTCTTCTTTATGAGAATATATTTTATTTTTCTACTTACATGACACCAAACCCTTGGATTGTGCCTGAAAGCATTATTTTAAAAGGCAGTACCAGATACTGCTCTTTCAGCACACGTGGAGGACAGAGTCTATTCTCTCTGTTTCTAGTGAAAGCCTGATTACAACACTGATAGATATTTGGTACTGGCAGGATGTACAGAGACTTACACTTGAGAACACTTCATGTTTATTCAGTAGAAACTACCCTGTAAAGGAACTAGTGTCTCAAATGAAGACTCATATGTCTTTTGTGATACTCCTACCAAACGAGCCAAAAAGAAGATGCAAGCAAAGTGTCCAGCCAGAAGTCTTCTATCATGTGCAAAAACTGTATGTATCCTGTATCCATATAATGCAGCAATGCTTCAGAACTGCCAAAGTTTCCCACTCATCAGGCTGCCTGTCCAGTTTATCTGGGATATGTCTGATTTCATCCTACACATCCAAAGTTTAGGGTGTTTCATCAGGCACCACTATTACAAAATGAATACAGAGAATAGATACTTACGAGGTATTATCGACAAGTAGCTACACTTTAGGACATTATCAGGCCAGCTTAGCTATCAGCTAAACCTGCAAGTTCAAAAAGTTATTTCAATTTTCTTTACAGTATGTAGCCCACAAGAAGACAGAGCAGGTTACCTCAGTTTCTGGAGTAGGAGATGGAGTAATGGAACCAAGTGATCCTTTTCGTGAGCCCTGGAGATCTGTTGGGATGGACACGGGACGCTGCCATTGAGTTGTTCCTGTTGGTATGTGCCAGTAGTAGATCCCAGCTATGTCATTTATTTTTTTCCAACCAGGTGGTAAGTCTGGGTCTGTCTGAAATGAATGATCACTCCATATATCTGCTGAGAACAGGAGAAAAAAAAAAATCACACAAAGACACAAACAGTTCTTCTATGGGCCTGCATACCTGGTAGTGCTGTTTCACAGTTCCTGGGCAAATGAATACCAGAAAAACATCAAATTATGGAGGCTCAATGTAACATGATAGATGAATAACCTCTTGTTATATTGCTGCTCTTAATCCCTTTTTGGAATTAAAAGTTCCGTGTTAGTCTATCCTTCAAGCCTTCTACTAGGTGTTTTATTATGGTTGCTTTTTTCTGAGTCTCTCTCATTTCTGCTACCCAAATTTATGCACATACACACAAACAGACATACAAATGTCATGATAACTTGAAATAACTCTTACACTCCAAGGTACAAACCAGACTATTTCTCCCCCATAGCCACTTTAAAAGTTCTTAAATTACTAATTTACCATTTCAGGACTAATCTAAGCAAGTTCTGCACGAGATGCTAGATGATACCATTACACTCAAATGTAATAAAAAACCTCACCCACAACTCAAACCCAAAATCAGCAACATTACCATAATCAGTTCCAGAAGTTTACAAGAATTCTAAACATTTGCTTTTAAATGTCTCCTCTTGTGGTCTCTATGGCATTCAAGCATGTAGTTCCTGACTCTAAGGTCTTATATGTTTTAAAGCCTCTTCATCTTCAACCTTGCCCACTTTTGTTCCCCAGTTGAATAAATTGACTGCACTTTTCTCAAGCACATAAAAGGCAAATAAATGCAGAACACTTCCCACAATGTGGGCCACATCATGCAAGAAGTAATGTGATCAAATATCTAAACATTACAATGAGGTATGTGTGCAACATCTGCAAGTCCAGTTTAAGTTAAAAGTTTAGGCACAGCTTCTATCCTTGCTATGCTTACCTACGGATGTATACACAGCTACTCAAACATACAGGGAGCAAAGTGTTAAGCTATGGTTGCATTAAACTGCTAATTTCAAACTAATCAACCAAAGATGCAGAGGAACCAACATCCTGTTATTTATTGTTGCAATGACATGCAGCACCAGAAAGACCTAAACAGGAATTTGAAGTAAAAGCAGACAAAACTCACCGCAGAAATAAAATTTTTAACCCAGTGACTTAAACAAAGAACATGTCTGCAACAATTAGGTACAAGATAAGAAATTATCTCAAATGTGAACAAACTGTTGGAAGGAAATAATGTAAAATATCTGGGATAAGAAAATACCACCTAGCTGAGTAGTACTAATTTATTTTGAAAATTTATCCATTAGCAAAAATAAATACACATAAATATGTTCTCATATGTTGAGAAATAAAACAGGAATTAGATTCATTTTCAATTAACATAGCTCAGGACTTCCAAAGAGCAGCATTTCCCACACCAAATGACTGATTTGTGTCTGTGTGCAGGTGCTCCTCAGGCAAAGGGACTGGCCTCAGACCATCTGATAAACATGGCTGAACAGAACAGCACCAGAGGATGTGTTCATCCTGAAACACCAGCCTCATGTTTGCTATGCAAACCTGCTTGAAAAAAAAACCCAAAACAAGCTGATGTGTGTCCCAGCCCATGCTGCAGAATGGCAGACTGCTGGGATAACCTTTCCACAGGCTGGGGTTCCTACCAGCATGACCTGGAGAGCCTCTCTGGTGCACTGGCTGTTCTAACAGATGAAAGCACTCAGTGTGCAGGTCAAAGGCAACACGGCATCACTAGAGACACCAGCACAAAGAAAGACAACAAAGTAAGCATCAACATACAAAATCTAACAAGACAGAAAAGTGCTTGAAGTATCAGAGACCTACTACAGGATATCAGGACATCAGTGGCTTGACTCTGTTTGAATGTGGAATTACAGGTAGTAAAATAATTTCCATCTGAATTTGAAAGACCCCATTTAATGGCGTGACATTTCAAAAGGTGTAATTTTTGTTGCACAGCAGCTGGGTGTTATCTCCACTTCCAAGAGAACTTTGTGGTGATGACAAGCAAGGTGTGGGGACAAAGAGATGGTGCCTCTCTACTTAGGTCCTTGTGCATGAGGGAACTTGTTTACTGAAGGCCAAGCAAACTTCCTTCCCGAAGAAAATACTCTTAAGTAAGGCAACATGTCTAACACAATAAATTTTGTATTGAACTGGGAGTTGTACTTCGAAAAACACGCCTGTATTTTACACATGCATCTCTTCTTCAGGTGAAAATGAATCCCACCAATCAGCATGGCTAGGACACTAATTTATGGACAAACAGAGTACTGTTGGGTAAGAGGAAATGCGGCCCCAAAGGGCTTGAGTTTGGCAGCATATATGACTTCAAAAGAGAGACTGTAAAAATGCTGTACAGAGTTACCAGAGTGCTGCAAGTTCTACTCCTGGGAGGTGCAGTACAGTAATAGTTCCTATGCCACAGGACAATTTTAACTGTTAGCATGCTAAAACCACATTTTTTGAAAATTGGGAGACAGCAGCAAGGTAGAGTCATACTATGACAGAAAATATATTCAGGGAAATCTGAGAGGTACCATTGCATCATTAAAGGACACATGCTTTGCTTTTCCAGGGATTTGTTTCAACAGAAGGATCTCACTTTGTCTCCTTGGAAGCAATGCAGCAGATGTGAGTGCACAGCCTCTGGCTAATGCAAATGCAGCTCTGCTGGAGTTAGTGGAGGCACTAGACTTTCAGTCAGTCTTTCTAGCTTAAAGAGGGCTTATTTCACTGCATGGGAGCAGAATGCCCAAGTGAGACTGCTTGTCTGCAAGGCTCAACAATACTGGCAAACACTTGATCTACACTATCTAAATAGGCTAAGTAATAAAATACCCACACTGTACAGAGATAAAGATGAGGTATCTCTTTTTTGTTTTGTATTTCTAGCTTAGCTACCTCAATTCTTATGATGATTTTGAAACAATTTTTCTTCTGTTAAGATCCTCTGAAGAAAAGGGACACCATCCCAACACCGGATTTGATCAAGACTGATTGCCAGTTTTTACTTCCACAGTAAAAAAATTAACTGAAAAGGAGTGTTCATTGTCCAGGCTTGAAGCATGTTGGTACAAAGAGGAACACTTTCAGGGTTTTCCAAATGTAAAAAAAATAATCTGGCCAATAATAAACCTCTGAAGTCACTTCTGAATCTCTGGCCCTCCCATTGCTCACTTTCCAGCAGCAGATGCAAAGTATAAATGAAGAATTCAAACTGAAAAGCACCTTATGTAATGAGAAATCTGCATCAGAGCTTCCTATGTCAAAAATTGCAGAGAATGGGCCAGCAACAGTATCCAACATGTTGTCCTAATGTTTGGGCATCAGTGGGAAACCACTAGCCTTTTTGAAGAGATGCCAATGACTTCAGCAGGTCCAGGATTTCATCCTAAGGGAGGCCTATTCCCCCCACCCCATACACACACTGATGATCAAGTCAGGCACTGCAGGGAGAAGGAGACTTTGTATTAATGACTGAGGGCAAGTGAAATGCAAGGAGCACTCTCCATTCAATAGCACAATAGAAAGAACATAGGTCATGTACATTTTTATCCCATCTATTTCCTGCAGCGGGTTCAATGTGCAAGTTTAAATTGTTTAGTTTTAATGAAAAGAAGTCTCCAAAGATAATTTCTCACCTTTTATGCACTACAGCAAAATCAACAGCTTCACCTACTCCCATGATTCACACCAATGATGGCCAGCAGGCAGCCTCATCTAAGCACCACTGCAAGAAGCATGAATGCTATCTCAGCAACAAATGCAGCAAAAATACAAGTCAACAGGTCAAATAATCATAAATCAGACATGTCTGTCTAATTTGGGGAACGTTACTCAACAAGGGGTGATAACCAGCCAGAAGCTGGTCATTTGTCACCATTTTTGCTCACAGCATGTAACTGGTTGTCATGGCAACCCTGTCATCCTCCTTGCCGAATTGCTGAACCAGCCACCAGTCACATGCACTTGGGGAGAGGAAGATTCTCTTAACACTTTCCAGGAAAACATGCTGAAACGTGGGATTTACAGGCATACACGTAACCAAACTCTATCTGTGCCAAAATGATTTGCTGTTTTGATCAACTGTAAAATCAGCCATAATCAGAAAAGACTGACTGTAAAAACCCTAAGGAAGTTTGGGATGAATTGCCTGTACTATTTTTCTTTTTCATGAGATGCAATCTTTGTCTGGCTGTATAAATGAGTTACTACAAGCAGAAGCATTCAGGCAGAGATGACTAATCTAAAGGAGAGGAGAGCAAAGTAGATATGCCAACATTCAGGAAAAAAATGGAGAGACCACAACTAAACCCACTTGTTTTGCTGTCTTGGCTTATTTTCCCTTTCAATGACCAGAGCCCAAGGTGCTGATATAAGGACCCAATACTAGCACGACTACCAAAGAAAGCAAGGGCAGGTGACTTCAGCAGAGGGGCTCTGAAAAACTGTTGATGACAGCCATGGATGAGGGTGATGGATGATACTAGCTGTCCTGCTTAAATGGAAGAATTTTGGGGCTCTCCAAGTTGTCTGCTCACGGGCAATACAGTCTGAGGAGCAGAAGTGAAGCTGTGAGAAGCCAGCACCACAGCTGGTGTTTACAGGAGTTGATGGGAACAGCAGCAGCAGCAGGAAAAAGTATTGCAGTAAGACTGTGAGGAAAGGTCTACATGTTCCTTCCTGGAAAATGGGCAAAAAATGGGTAAACACAAGAGGACTAGCCTGTTCACCAACCAAAAACATCTATCAACAAAACAAGCAGAGTCTGGTAAAGTAAAGAAGAAAGACTTGGAGGTGACCTGAACTGCTGTGTCAAGAGAGCTGAAGTGGCAACAGATGGACCAGGAAGAAGTCAGCCTCTGTTCCAGCTGGAGGAGGGTGGCTGTTTAGCCAGGTAAAGCAGTGGTGAAAACATGAAATTATAGATATGTAGGAAGAATCATGTCAGCTTGAGCAAAAGCTGATGAATTGCTACCTGAAAAGTGCTGTACTGGAGACATATCCTATGGCTCTTCCACAAACCTTACTGTGTGACAAGAGAGCAATCTCTTGACTAGGGTGCTGATGGACATTAGGAGAGCTAATTAGGAGAGCTAGGCAACTAAGAAGATCTACTGGGTCTGGATGGAATTGGTCTAATTTTTTTCCTAGCAGCCTGTAACGTACTGCACATTTTATTTGTAACCAAAACAAGTGCTGGAAACACACCAGTGGTTTAGTTAATGCTAAGCAGTGCTTGCATAGGCCCGAGATCATCTCTGTTCTCAGCCTCAAGCAGACAGGCTGGGCATTGACCTGCTAGTGTTTGCATCACTTTTTATAGATGATTATTTCTTTCTTCACTTACTAAGCTTTCTTCACCATGAGTCATGACTTCTCATTTTTGCTCTTCCAGTTCTCTTCCCCATCTCACTGGTGGGAGGAAACAAGCCACAACAGAATTCAAAGCATATTGGCCAGCCTAAGATCCAGGAAAAAATATGCAGGTACAATCTGGGGTGGAATGAAAAAGAGTCCCAAACAAGTAAGGGCAGCATATAAATGAATCCCCTTTCCACCAACTTGGTACTTAAATATGCACCAATACCTTACAAGATTTCTACCAATTAATTTTCAAAGCAGTCAGAATAATTTGCTACTGTTCTAGTGAGTGATCTACTGCTCCTAAATACCTTTTGCATATCACAGAATTACAGAATGGTTGGGGTTGGAAGAGACTTCTGGAGATGGTCTTGTCCAATCCCCCTGCTAAAGCAGGTACACCTAGAGCAGGTTACACAGGATTGCACTCAGGTGGGTTTAGAATATCTCCAGAGAAGCAGACTCCACAACCTCTCTGGGTAGCCTGTTCCAGTGCTCTCATCCTCACAGTAAAGAATACAACCAGTATAACTTAGTTTCTAGCATATTTGAAATACTAGTTCTCTATTCCTTCCACTAGATGGCAAAAGCTTTTACTTAAAAGAGTAGTCCAAAACACAGCAGACTGTATACCTCTAAATTGGTCTAAATTCACTGTTCATGCATTGTGTGATTGTGACCCAAAGGGCCTCCTCACCTCAAAGGACTCAGAGGAACAAACAGTTCATCAAGAGCTATTCAAGAGTATTTTCGTTATTATTATTAGCAAATTACTAAAAATGGTACTGCAAGTCAGCTTTCAGGGCTAAACCAGCCCAGCAGCAATGTGCATCTGCTTTTCTGTTTGTTTTTTTTTTCCACAGTATCTCTTCTTCCCATGCCTTTCCCCACAGAGAGCAGAACTGCAGCATATGATCTCATGTTCTGGGTTCATAACATATTTAACTATTTCATCTTGTTTCAGAAGCAGGGTTTTGTTTGGTCTAAAGAGGAAGAATTAAATGACCACCCCACCCAAGGGACTGCTAGACTGACAGAGCAAAGCCTGTGCACACACTGTCCCACTGACCAGGAGGCACCTGCACAGCAGCAATGTGTGCATGCATGGAGTCCAGCCTTCCTTCCCTTCAAATTTATCTGTCACAAAAGCAGCAGCCAAGCATTTGGTAGAAAACCTGGGAAAATCACATTGGTAGCAGCTCTGGACTTCTGTATTTCTCTCTTAAAATAAAGGGTCTGATTCTCCTGTCTCCCCAAAGTGAACCGGTATGCTAATGTCAAACCACCCACCCATAGACAAACCAATAATTTTGGGCAATGAACAAATACAGTCAGGAATTTTCACAGAAAACAGAAAGGTTCAGTCTATAACACTGACACAAAAGGTATTCAAGTTAAACACAGGTGTCCTTCTGACCTCAAGACACAGGATGCATGCAGAGCAGGAGGGGATGGTGTGCCAATGTCTGGCATATGGCAGTAGGGTCACCTCCACAGCTTCACTCTCCACAAAGGAACTGCTGCACCACAGTGCTTTACTTACAGCCAACACTCTTGTTTTGCAAGCTTCAAATGGATTTCAGCATCTCCCAGCCAGTAACTCTCCATTTTACTGGGACTGGCTGTAGACACAAGTGGTTCCATCTCCCTTACACTTTCTGCTAGTAGCTACTGCTTCTTACCTTGATACAAGCCATGAAAGACAGAGGAACAGACCTTAATCCCTCCAATACACCTGCCATTAATCCCTGGTACAAAGAAGGGTGCAAGGTTGGACTCCACACTTTTAATCCCATTTGTTTGAACTGAGGAATAGCTTTCTATTCTCTCTATTCTATTTCTATTGTATCCTCAAAAGTTTAAATTGAGGATTGGCAGTGTGAGTGACTGCCACTTGAATCTGAATGACACAAGTAGTGAGACAGAGTATGGAAGAAAGAATCTGACTAGCATTCACCGTTTTTTTTCTCCATTTCAGAAAAGAAACTGCATAAAAATATTTGCATTATAAGTCAGGTACTGGGCAAAGGTAATCTTCATCTAAAATATAATGAGGCCTACTGACTTCAGAGACAATGGAGAGAAAGGACTGCACTTCTCTGGAGAATATCCTGCATAAATATATTGATATACTCAGAAATTTTAGGGACATGCTCATTAGTGGTTTTGTGCATATGAATGGCTAATTCAAAGCAAGTGAAGTTGCCCGATGGCACAGACATACAATTCAACTGGTGGCTTGACCAAATCTGCTTTTCCTTGACAGCTTCATTTAGAGCACTGTGCAAATACATTAGAAAAACCTTTTTCTGAATTTAATGATTCAGTGAAAACAGAACATAAAACTGAATTACAATGGATCTACTGTCTGAAATTAAATGTTTTACTTCACAAAAAAAAGCTAAGTTTTTGAGAACAGTAATTTCCCCTCTCATATGCAAGCTCTGCTCATCCTTCAGCTCACACACTGTAGCAGGGGCTCTAGGATGCCATGAAAATGACTGCTTTATCTTCACACCAACCTTGTGAGGCAGGAGAGTGCAAGCCCTGTTTTATACAAAGTCGGGGGGGTGTAGGAGAGGTCTGAGATGCATTAAATAACTCCCTGGAGTCATGGCCAGACTCCAGGTCTGTGCAGGCTCCCTGCACCAAGCACCAGCCAAACACACACAGTGCACAGAGATCTGCCACTGTGCTCCAGCCTGCCTACACATCAGAATCCCCTTCCATCCTGCAGAATGGGCTGCTCTTTCTAGTATGGCAAATATTGGTCAATTTAGTACTATCAGTAAAAGCTGGAATGTGACTTTTAACAATCTATATAATGGATTTAAAGCTGTAGTGAAATGTGCATTAGAGAGCAAACAGAAGGCTCCTGGTTTTTTCCAGCACAGAAGCCAAAGACCTAACATTTCCCCATCTGCAAATTAATTTCATGTTGCTACAGTACTGAAGGGATGGGAAAATTTAGTATGGTGAAAATGCACTTAGAGATGCATAAGCATGAAGTTCTGCACAAGCCTAGGAAGCAGCACATTGGCCCCATGGCCTGCCTGCAGTGAGAGACATTGAGGGGGAACTTGGGCACCTTGGGCAGCTCAACCCATGCTGAGGGCTTGAAAGACAGTGAACTCAAGCTTCACCTCCCAGCCCCAAACTTCAAGACTTTTTATAAAAAAGAAAGCTAACAACCAAATAACTTTAACCTTTTCAAAAGTAATTTTGCTTCAGCTGAACTAAGTCTTTTCTTGCACAATGCACAGAGCCATACATGAAGTGCAATGTACAGCATCTGCAAGAGCAAGGCTTCATGAATGGGGGCTTCTGACAGCAGATGGAAGCTCCAGAGGAGCTGGCTGTGTTTCACTTGCCATGGGAGAGGGAGGCATGCTGATAGCACACAGGGGTCTCTAAGCCCTGCAGTTTATTCAAGTATTTCACATCACTACATTGGTGTATCAATTTTCTATTAAATCTTCAGTCATACTGTCCAAATACCTTCTGGTATTAAGAAATCTCAAAGATGTTAATCATCTTTGAAAGCATCCATCTAGGATTAGACATACCAGTATTTTCATTCTCATATCTACTTCACGGCACTCCAGAACTAAAATTCTGGTTTTTTCACTGTGTGGATTCATATATGTAATTGAAGCTAGACTTAAAAATCTGCATTTAAGGAGATACAAATGGTATCTCTGATAAAAGCACTAGCAAGAATTAGAAGAAAATTCAGAAAAAAAAAAAACCCTGTGGCCTAAAATCACCCTGGGAAGTCTAGGTTAGCAAACAGTAGCCAGGAACAAACCCAATACACAACAACTAGAGTCCTATGCCAGACAGCATTTGAAAGAGAAAAATGAATGGATTAATTCTAAAATTCCACAGAACCACAACACAATTTCACTTGCAATTAGTACCACCTTCCATTCAAAGCCCATTAGCAAAATGGATGCTTTGAAAACAAGGATAATGTTCCTTAAAGATGCATATGCCCAGAGCACAACTTCAGATTTTATTTTTTTTATTGTGAACCCTGAAATTGAATACCCCTAAACACAAACACTCACTTGGTAAGAATAAAAATATGCCAAAGCACAGGAAAACAATAACAAAATCTCCAGTGTATGATAAACTGCAAGCCACTGAGCTCTATAAGCACTGTGGAGAAGACCTTCTGGTGTTAAAAAAATCTCACAGATGTTTGTCATCACAAACAGCTGATTGTCCTCACATGTTGCCACAAACAGTAAAACAAGAGATGCACAAGCAACAGAATGATCCTTTCCCCCAGCTGACAACAGTAGCTAATCTTTAATGGAAACCTTAAAATTTGTGGACATGCCAGAGGACTGCAGGTGGTTTTGTAAAGCTGGAAAACCAGTTATGTAGGATGAGAAGAGGACCCCTTCTGGATTTCTATTCACCTTTGTTGCTGAGCAAAAACAAAAGACTGCAGATAGATCCTCCAGGATTAAGATACACACAGTTTCAAGAGCTGCTTTTCAATGCACAACCTTCACCCTCTCGTTTTCTTCAATGGACAAAGACACCCACCTCCTCTTTTTTAACAATTTCTTACAAGTTCCTTTAATATTACTCTTCTGCTACTTCAAATCCTCATATACAACAGTAGGTAACTAATTATATTTTGCCACTCTGGAAGGATCAAGGTCACAAAGTTTTTTGAAGGTAGCATTTTAGTACTCACTTGGCACTTGAAAAAATTACACTTTAGGAACCAAGAGCAAGACAAAAATCTTCATGTATACAGTTTTAATGTAGGATTGAACTATTACAGGACTAATGCATGCACTTCATGTGCCCCACTATAAAAATGGATGCAGCAGAATTAGATAAGACAGACAGATAAAAATCTCTCTGCAGGAAGAGACACTGAGTAAAGTAGGGCTCTCCAGCTTGGAGAATAAATGACAGGGAGGAGGGGAGGATGTCAAAGAAATCTGTAAAATCATGAATGGTAGGAAGAAGGCAAGGATGGAAAGGAAATCATCATTCACTGTTATTTACTGCTTCCTAAAACAGAAAAGCAAGAGGCATCTAATGAAATTATTGAAGAGCAATTTTATAACAAAAGGAAATACTTCTTCATATAA
Source organism: Haemorhous mexicanus (assembly GCF_027477595.1). Taxonomy (NCBI): domain Eukaryota; kingdom Metazoa; phylum Chordata; class Aves; order Passeriformes; family Fringillidae; genus Haemorhous; species Haemorhous mexicanus. The sequence goes on along the minus strand of NC_082344.1, from coordinate 53,910,811 downwards.
TACATAATTTGATTATGGAGCTCATGGTCACAGGATGTTGTGGATGCCAGAAATACAAATGAAAAAAAAAAAAAAAGATTAAACAAATTCATGTTAGAAAAGTCTATCAAGGGCAATTAAAGAAGATAACATGAATGACATACCAAGTCTAAAAGTCCTGAACCTATCAATTACTGAAAGTGAAAAAGATAAAACAGGGGGAGGACCACTTTATGCTAGCCCTGTTTTTGGTTTTAGTGAAGCCATAAGTTTCTGCTACTGATCCCTGTCAGAGAAGCAACCCATAAAGAACTCCCTGAGCCTAAGTTCTGCTATATAGGATCATTTGGTTTTGTACAACATGGAACTGTAACCACAGTAACTCTTGTAAAAGGTCTGCCTTCCATTTATTATATTACATATATATTTATATGTAATATATTTACTATATTTACATTGGAAATAGTGGAACTAACAACATTACTGAAGGGCTTTGATAAAAGTTACCACAGCAGTTATACTGGACCAGATTAAAAAGCCTCATTTAATGTGAGAATTCTCAAACCATTGTATCCAAGCTTCCTCTAAGGGATTTATACATAAATATACATTTTTATTCCTAGAAGGAAAATACACAATAAGTTTATTTTCATAACTACAAAGGTACTTTCCTACCCTGAGATACAGAATAATCTCATATGACAATAGAAATGCAGGAGTTATGGGACTGAATATTATTATGTTTTCACACTTGTACCCTTCCAATTTATATTAACATGCATCAAATAGGAAGATTTTACTACTTTTATAGCAAATTATGCATCACCATTTAACAAATATAAATTTACTTAGAGGCAAATAGAACAGTTTGTCTTAAATATCTGTATGGATAAGGACAGGGGAACATAGCTGAACTACTGAGGAGCAGTTAACCAACAGCAGATCTGTCTGGGGATAAGTGCAGAGACACTGCTGTGGAGAGGTAATTAGCCCTGCTTCCACTACATGCTTTTACACATGACAATTACTACAGGTCAAGAAAGCTCTTATGTCAGTCAGGGTTTACACTCTCATTGTCCTGATATAATTTGCATTCCAGAAAATTTCAGAAGTAGAAAGGAGAGATGACAGCAACATACTGTAAGCAAGATGCTAGCCAGAAATTCAGTTCATGCACTGATAACAAATTCTCAGTGAATCCTGACACATGAAAATAGAATTAGCCCAGATAAAACTGTGGCCAGGCAAACACACAATCCTGACATAGCAGCTGAAAAACAATAAACCAAAAGTCAAAATAACCCAATCTGGGGGTTTTACACTGACCCTTTTGCAGTAATGTTACCTGAAGAAAAAACCAGTTTTCTCTCTCTTTTAAACTTTGACCACCACCTTACCTCTCAGCAAGCCATAAAACCACATCCCACCAAAAGAGCTTTAGTGTTTTAGCAAATGAGGTAAATTTTTTTTTTTTTTTTTTTTTTGCTCATTACTGCAGAATTCAAGCTGCAAGGTTCATTCCTATCAAAAAGTTTACTTTTAAAACACTGAAAAAGTGAAACACTACTCTTGTTTTCAGCATTTTTGATAGAAATTTTTATGACTTTGTGTCTTGTGACATCTGGAACTTTTTGTCTCCCTACCTCCCAGAATCAATGGGAAAATTGCAGCTTGTCCACTTAAAGAAAACCCTAATCAACTAATATTAAAAAACCCTCACATGACAACCCACAGAATCACCTAAGTTTCCCTCTCAAAAAAAGGTAAAAGCTGAAGAACAAAATTAAAATGAAAGCGTAACTCTAAAAACATAAACAAAGGCCTGGAATTTATTCTTGCTTTTGAATACACATTGTTTTTAAGCTCCCATTTGGGGACAAGGTGTATTAGTTCCAAGAAGAATTTATGTTTGTTTTCCTTTTGTTTTTAATTGGTTTACTGGCATAGATTGAAGAAATTACTCATTTTTACTTTAGCCTTTATAAATGCATCATATCTATAAATATTCCTGTGCAATAAAAATGAGGATGTAAAATTAAATGTATTACTAATAAAGGAGCAACGTGTGAAAACTCCCTCCCCCCCCTTCTACTTCCAATGCTTGATCTGTCCATTTGCCCTGTCTGCAGATGGGCTGGTTTGCAGAAGAAAACAAAAGACGTCTACTATGCAAATACTAGATTTATTCCTCCACCCACAATAAAGCTTTAGTTTTACTCTTGAATACTTAAAATACAACCAGTAATTACTATGACAGGATTTTTAAGTTTGTCTGCAGGGAGTGCAACCTTTAAATCAGTACATTTTGCCTGTGTTTTTGTTTAAATACTGTCCGACAGTTTTGCACTGATATTAAGAAAACTTGGAAGTAGTGCACCTCAAACAATGGTTGAACACATAGATAAAATCTCCATTTACTTCTGGCAGAGAGAAAACCCAGCCTTCTGCATCACTCCTGGAAACCCACAACTAAGTAGAGTCACTACTCAATTGGTTTTATCTTGGAGCAGCTGAAGCTTGTCCCAGGTTAACAACAGGCTCCCTCAAGCCAGAGAGACCTAGCCACCAAAAAGGGTGACTTCCTCTGGAAGTGTTGAGTACACTGGACCATGCCCCACTATTTTCTGGGCCAGCTTTTTGAAACATCAAGTGGATATGGACAGAAGCCTTGAGGAACAGGGAATGGGGAAGCTTCCACTGTCACTCTCTTCCTAATACAGCTTCTTTTAAGGTGCTGCATTTTCCCTGTGAAGTAATTGAAGGATTAGAAAATCTTAGGTAATAGGAGCTTGGTATATTCAAAGTACCAAAATCTGGAGTATAGTTCTGAAAGAGAGAATTCACCTGTGACATGAAATCAAGAGAACTATCGAAAACAAATCTTCTGTTAATGATCATACATTAATTTTGATGTTGCATAAAAGTCTTATTTCCTATACTAAACCTGAATACACATAGGCAATATAATTTTACAAAGCCTAACACGCCCATTTTAGCAGGAAAAAAACAATCCTGAAAGAAAAATGAAATAAACTTCCTCTTCCATGCCAGGGGAAGCTTAGCCCTGAAACCCCTGTTGTTCTGACGTCATCTTCCTACTTTTCAGATATCTTTGTTACAAAAAGCACTGGTTATGTTTCAGCACAATTATCCAAAGGAAATTAATGCAGTCAGGAGACTACACAGTTTCTTACTTAATCCACTGACAGCTTCCATGGGCAAAAAAGGGAGACTCATTTTGCTTTAGTTAAGCACAAAAGAAAAAAAAGGTAATTTAACACCAAATGTTATCTTGAAATTCTGCTAGAGCTGGAGTATGACAAACAATACTAGCTTACCCACAGAAGAAAAAAGTGAACTAAATTACAAATAATTTTACAAAAGCCAAACCAAACTGTTTCTTATTATTAGTTTGTTTCTGTAAGGAGCAAATACAGTTGTGCTGTTTAGTTACAGTTCCCCGGTAATGAAGAGAAAAAGGTGTGTAAAGGTTTTTTGTGAGTCAGCTTTCTAATAAGACATCCTTCTTCTACCTCAACAAATTGATTTATTTAGAACTGTCAAGAAGGACAAAAAAAAAAAAAATCCAAGATATTAGTCAATATTCTTTGGCAGCTCCCAATTCAATACTGGCTATAAACTGTCTCATCTTTCTAACTCCCAAACCCACACTCAGTATTGCAAAAGTTCTTTTACCTTGAACTTTAGGGAATGACTGGGGGGGTACACTGCTACAGGGTACCACCATTGCACCATTTAGAGATATTTTTTTCTTCCCTTTGACTACAAGAAAAATACAGGGGAAGAATTTGTCACGTGTAAAGGAGAAACTGGAATCCGGTTTTTAATGTATTTTAAATTTATGTAAAGATCTTCAAGCTCTATGGATCACAAGTATAAAACATCACTTGTCAATTCACTTCTGAAATAATGAGCATTCAGGAAGATACTGCTGCAACCTAAACTGTCAGATACCAGCTGATCTTCCACTGAGCAGAATTTTTAATACAGATAAAATAATTGCATTCAGCATCCAGGCCTAAGTGACATTGTTGACCAGTGCTATGAAAAAGTAAAATAGAAATGTTACTTACAGTTACTAGATGCTCCTGTATAGTTCAACATGTACTGATCTGTTACCAGCATCCTTTAAGCTATATACATGTCCCAACAGCTTCATATTCTCCTTCTGTGTAGCATCTCCAACTCAAATATAAGAAAACACACTGCTGTGTTTAAGCAGACACTCACTTAATTAGTCGAATGAGGAATGGTGCTTTGGATGGGAGGGAAGAGAAGCCCCCCCCTTTCAACTGCCAGTAAATGTAACAGAAAACACTACATGTTGACCATATAAATGACTGCATTTTCTAATAAGCCAAGAAAAAATAAGAGAGATGGCTATACATGGATTTCAGCAGTGTGTGCATATACTGCATCCTCCTGAATTCATTCCGGCTTGCAAGACACTGATGTATTTTCTGACTGACTCTGCTTAGGAGACAAGCTTTTGAAATGGTACTTTCAGCCCACAAGCTTTTAGATGACAATCAAATCAAGATTTAATCAGTTCAACTTTGAACCAGAACAGCCCCTCATCCTGCAGATCAGCCCCCGGAAATATATTTATGTTGATTTTTTTTCTCTTCAGCTGCCTGTATAAACATGAAAATTAAAAAAAATGTAAAGCAAAGATCCACTCTTCAAAGACAAAATTCTTCTTAAGGCTGTAAACCTCTGACTTCCTGAAGGTGCATTGCAGGAATGGTAGAAATTGATTTAGTGAAAGGCTTCTATTAGTGAGAGCACTGTTCTCATTGCAAAGTCCCTCCCCTTGCTATAATCAATAATTTAAGCAAAGCCAAGAATCATGTCAGACAAAATGACCAGGATAACTTGACTGTCTCTTTCTTACAGAGTACAAGTAAAATTAAATTAAGGTCTGAATGGGAATGTATTCTAATTTAAAAATTAATTTGGCCAATTTGAGTTGTGCCTTTGGCTTTCATGTTGAGTAGGGGAGGAGGGATGGGGTCCTTTGTTCCTTACTAAAAACTTCTCAGGTTCAGAGAAGTGCCCAAAATCCACGTCCAAGAAGTAAAAGCCATAACCTTTGATTTAGAGTATTTTTTCGGTTACGTGCAAACAAAAAATGTGCTCTACAAGGTTAAAACTCTGACTTGTGGATCATGACAGTGCTGCTTCTCTCTCAGTGCCCTGCAATGTCTGAGTTAATAACTGATACAGGGTTTAAAATTTAAATTGAGCTCTGCAGAATCTCAATTCAAAAGCAATTAAAAACACAAAAAATGCATTTAGTTACATTGTGTTATTTTTTAGGATGAAATAGTTTTATTAAGGAACAGTTTCATTGAAGAGTTCTGAGAATGATTTTCAAGCTAAAGACTTGAAGTAGTCTTAATATGTAATAAATCAGTCCAGTGTATCAAATTATATACATATAAAAAAATCAACATAACAAATAGCAGTTAAAAAACAATCCCTCTAATACACCACCATATAAAAATGGATTGAAATGCTTCAGAGACACTATAAGCAGAAAGCAAAAATTTATGCTTTATATTTGGAGTTGTCCTCTCCCTCTCTCCTCAGCTATTTCTCATCACCAAAGTATCATGGACAAATCTACTTTGCAAGCCAAAGGACACGCACTGCTGGGGTTTACAAAACGAGATCCAGACACTGCAAGGGGCCCACTTAATGTCATTATCTTGAGCTCTGTGGCATCCAGATATTGGACATTTAGGGCCTAACCCTGAGTACCCAGGGGCTCTCAGAATGAAGCAATTGAGTCTTAACAGCAAATACATGGGCTTTCATGGTATTGCTTAAAAAAGGCTTCATGTCCCTTCCAGCAGGGACCAGACATTCATTCTCAAGCGAGGACTGAGTTCAGAGCAAGGTCTCTGCAGCATGCCAGGTCCTATCACACAACACCTCTTCTGGCCCATGGAAATGCTCAGTACTGCTCTGAATCTACCCACCTTCCCCTGATGCAACATCAACAAACCCAAGGCTGCCTGCAGCACCATCTATCCCACATCTTGGTGGTACATGCTATAGGTTTCTGTATATTCAGAAATTTCTGTATGTGCAATACCATAACTTTGAACAGCACCATTGTGACTCAAGGGACCCACAGCCCCACTTCAGCCAATCCCAAGTTGCTAATTAAAGCTGAACTCAACTTCAATCAGCTAACTCTTGATTTATGTGAGAATTCAGCACACAAGGAACCAGTGCAACTAGAGACTGGGATATAAAGGAGTCACTAATTTGGGGAGATTATATGAGATACCTCCAGATGCAAACATATCAGGGCAGGAACTTGAGGAGGATTTAAGTCTGTGCTCCTCACTGTACAGACATCTCCTTCCACTGGGGCTTGAACGAGGATCTGACTTTCTCTTGGCAGTACTTCAGTACAAAATAACTCAGAGGTCCCCATTTTTGTGTTCTTTAAGTTTTCAGAACTTTCGTGAAATAACATCCCAGCACAGGCAAAATCCCCAGTACTCACTTCTGCTGTCAAACTTAGTCCATCTGATTTACTGTCATGGCCTTTGGGCTAGCCTTGCTTGCCTAACCTACTGTCTACAAACATCCCTGCTTGCTTCCAGCTCTCCTGCAGTTGGTGCCAAGTCCTTATTTATCTCCACAGCTGCACACTATTCACTGTCCTTTTGCTTCCCCCTCCGATGCATCCCTCCTCCAGGTCATGTTCCCATCTTCCAGCCCATCCTCCCCACTTCACAACCCACATGTTCCCCCATCAGCTTTCTCCTCTGAGAGCAGCAGGGAGACCAGCTCAGCACTGCTGGGCCCGACTGGGATCACAGCAGGTGCTCACAGGAACAACCACAGGGGCCAGGCTTTGCATTTCCCCTCTGCAGAGTGCAAAGAGGCAGGAATATCTTCTGAGCAGGAAACCCCCAAACTGTGCTGGCCATCCCCAGCTTGTACACCTGGGGAGCTGCTGCTACCCCAGCAACTGCAAGGTCCTCAGAGAGCTCAGGGGCCACTGCAAAGCCTAGAGACTCATTCTGCTGAGTGGCCATACCATTCCTCTTCCACACCTCCTGCAGCTGATATACAGGAGCCTAGAAGATAACAAACAAGCACACGAACAGGCTGCAAAGAGCTTCAGAGCACACAGGCCCCACCTAGAAGAATATAACCTTGTTCTCAGCTTGCCTTAACAAACAGAGGCCTGCACATGACGTGTCCTCCCAAAGGTAATACTGTTTCTTCCTTCCCTTCCCAAGGGATATCTATACCCATTTCAAAGCATCAATCAGGTGGATTGAAGTTTGGCCTGACTTCTATGCAGCATTCAGAAGTGCTGAGGCAGAGGTTTACTGGATCGATTTTGGCCATAATTTTTTATTACTTGAACAGCTTTATGAACTGGAAAGTTTTTTTTTTAAGGAGAGGTGGATAGACTGGTATCAGCTTATTGTGGCTTTTCATCCATGCAGCTTCTTGCATTACTGTCCCTCTGAAATCAGGATCCTGACTTTTCCCCACTACCTTCTCTGTTTTCTCTTCTGTGATTTGTTTTTCCCTTCCTCTTTGCTTGGTCCTGTGTCTGACAATCCTAGGCATAGAAGAGCTTTTCCAGCAAGATGCATTTAACTTCAGAGAGGACATGCAGCATCCAGAACTACACACTCTATCCCCAAACTACAAAAGCTTGGAAAGTTTCCAAAAATAGTTTGTCAAGTTAAGTACCTGACATGATTAAGTTATTCACCACTTCTGAAACTTGAGTCTGCCCTACAGATGCTCAGAAGAATTTTCCACTTTGCTACAGCGCACAAAAAGTATGTCCTAATATCTCTTAACATTACACACTCATGTAAAGTGCATTGTGGAGTTAAGGGAAATGTGCAGTGCTCCGGGCATCTTGTGAACCACTCAGGCAGTAGCACGAGGTGAGCATTTACTTCTCTGAGTTGTCACCACCTCTACTCCCCATTGCCACCTTTTGCTTTCCCATGCAGGTATTCCACATCTTCCAGGCGCAGGCCCTGCAAGCATATGTTTATCCTTCAACTACACATTTTACTGAATAGAAGAATATTCATTTTTAACACTCTAAAAACCATAGTACTGCACTTATACAAAGCAGCACTATGATATTTCCTGGATCAGGAATTCTGTGCTTTACTAAGGTCATATGGGAAATGTCCCTGAAAAGACAAACACCAAATAAGAAATGAAATATCAAGGGCAAAACAACCCAGTTATGAGACTCCCATCAATTGACCAGAAGTTCAGCTGGAGTAAGGTCAAAATCAATGAAGCTGTGTCAGTTAGGACTGGGCCACATTTGACACTGTAGCCTTTGTAGCCAAAGGACTGAGCTAGCCCCAGCAATGCTTTAGTAGTCAGAGCACAGCCACCGCAAGGCAACTGTCTTCAAACTCAATCTCCCCCTGCCTCAGGGCACCCAGGCAGAGATGTCACACTAGGAGAGAGCTGTTTTTACAGAGAATATGACAAACCATCCTAGACCCTTTTGGAACAGTACAGCAGACATCAAACAGGGAGCTATTTTTAAAACAAAGACAGACATAGTAAATGAACAAATTTCATTTCTGCACTACAGGGCAGGTGTTTCGCACTCTGTTCAGATGGTTAATTAATCTGTCAGTGTTACCTAATGTGCATCCTGTTCAGCCTGTGATTATTTCTCCAAATGCAAGTCCTAGCTCTTGCCTCTTCTCTGCTGCCTGTCTTGGACACCACCAGACATCTCAAGGGACACCAGGTGGGCAGCTGAACCAAGCTTACTCTAGGGAGGAAATTGAATGGCTCTGATGAACTGAAAAGTCATTATCTTTTTGGCAAACAGTTAAGTATGAAGCTGTAACTGTAACACATCCTGGAAATATCTCTTACCAAATTTTGGTAATTGCAAACAGAGTTTGGAAGAGGATATTAATCACTGCTATATAAAGCATCTATTCTCCCATTCCTGAATTTAAGCATGTTAATTCACTTTCACATACCCATTTTTGTTATCTATCTCTAATCAAAAGGCTGCTGACTATGACTTTTAATTGTGGAATCTGGGTGCTGATAGCCACTCTTAATCGTGGAATTTCAAGTCAGAGCATTCAAACATCCAAGATAAGGATTTAGGTAGCTCCACTGAGAATCACAGAATAAAACCAACCTGACTGCCTAAACACAGCAAGCAGCCTTCCTGTGCAGCTGATAGTGGCAATGTGTACTTGAGAGGATCATCTTTCAAGTTCAATTTATTATCAAGTTCTATTTATTTTATAGCCTTCTACCAGTAGACCCTAAAACTGTGAACATTGTATAACAATGGCTGCCCTTGAACTTTTATTTCTTTTAAACTGAAATCTTCTTATAGGGATGGTTAAATAAGAGACAAACATGCAGTTAGTAACTTCACATGCAGAATGTTACCTACACACACACTGGGGATATACAGCAATAGTCACCTTTCTTATTTCATAAGCAGTCAGCAAACAGTCAAGCCTGAGACTATAAAACATGCACTATTCTTGAGACATGGTTATCAGTAACATGCAGGATTAAAAAAATATAACAGCCCAATATTAAAAGTTGCCAGCCTTTAGGAGATGCACAGCAGCTGTGAAGCAGAGACTTATTCCCAAAAATCCGAAAATTGGGTGTTTACTTAGAACCTTACAACTGTATAGGTGGTTCTCTGTCTAGTTTTATAGGACTTGTGTTAATCCACAATGTAAGTGAATGTATCTTTAGTACATAAATCTTTTCCCCCACTCAGAAACACAGAAAACATGTTTTGAGCATGTAACAGACTTATTGTCTGTATCAGATAGGTACTGCAAAGGAAGAATCGTGCTTTTAAGGGGACATCCATTTTAATTTGGTCAAAGATGCCGGTAAAAATCAGAGGCAGAATTGACCACTGCTATAAGTCTTTCTGACAAGGTCATGATTTCCTGTAATTTTTATTGTATTAGGAGGGCTATTGTCCCCAGCCATGCTGTTCTTTCAGAGCACCGGGCCCTCTGTGCAAGAGCAGCACTCCCATCCCCAAGGGCTGCTCTCCCAGCTGCCCTTTCTGCACGGGATGGAACTGGTTTATCTGGAACCAGCTGTTAAACTGCCCTCTGGTCGCTGCTCAGAGACCAGCAGCAGACAGGCACTGGCATTTTGCAGCAGCACACAGCAGCAGTGCTCCTGAAAAAGGACACTTGTGGTTTTAATACCCCTTTGATTTCAACTAGGGAGAGATGAGGCACCATGTGACCCAAAGGCTGAGAGACTGGGGAGCCAGAGGAGGCTGCTGCCCCTGCACATCCTCCCACAACCCCAAAGAGGGCAAGAAGGGCAGCTGGCATAGAGCAAGAAACATCTGTGGCTCTCTAGCACCATGTGTCCAACATCTCGGGGACTTTCCTAATTATGGGGCTATTCCTGGCTCTAGAAGAAGGGGGTTTTACTTAAATTAAAACAGAAAGCAAAAGCAAATTGCAATTTTCTTGTTGGTTAGGAGACAAAGAGAATTCTTTTTATTTCCTGAAGAATCCCCATTTCTAATTCATTAGAGATTTTTACACAGAGCACTGCACTTTACTATGGCAGAATAACTTTCTACTGAAATTGTTTTTCAGGTGATACAAAGATTAAGAAATGTGCCTGCCTTCTAGGGAGCTTCTGAACCAAAAAAAGCAATCCACAAATGGAAAACATCACCGTCACTCTCTCCTAGGTTTGAGCTCTGGGGCATGTGCTTTGCTGCTGCTTGCACCACATAGATTCATACAATGAATACATACAAATTTATCCAGGTGAAACTGATGAATACACAGAGAGGGAAAGAAGGAATGGTGCAATAACACAAGATGTGTTTCCTTTGAAAGCCAGACCAAGGAAAGTTTCTTGAGAGAGAAGGAGGAAGCGCTCTCCATGATGTGAACCCAGTTCTGGTCCATTTGCAGTATTAAAAGCACCTGGAGCTGGTGTGTGGCTATTCATAAGACTCTCCATATGACAGAGGATTCAGTTGGAGAGATGCAGCAGGTCCCAGGGGAGATGCAGTGCCTGAGGCCAAGGGAGGCAGGTCTCCTTGTTTGGAGGACTGCCTGCAGTGCTGGGTGTCAATCAGCTCTGGTGGAAAGTCACTGCCTGTCTCTAGGAAGGCTGCCTGAAAACCCATTAGGGCTTGGCATGTGCTAAGATCTCACTCAATGACATCCCACTGCTTTGCTGACTATAGGTTTTTTCTGCTTCTAAAATCCCTACAGACTCTTTTTTTTTTTTTTTTTTTTTTTTTTTTGAAGTACTAAATCTCAGAAAGAAGGTTAGATAGCTGAAAGCACTAATAAAATTATCTGGAAGTTGAGGTCTGTGTAGATGCACATACAGCTAATTTCCCTGGAGGAGGAAAAGTTTCCTCCAAACACATTTCTTATACTGTACTGTGCTTGTGGAGCTCAGTGGCCATTAGTAATGGATTCTATCATGTCTGTTTATCAGCATTAACATTTGTTTAAACAAATCAGTTGTTTTGTATTTTTAAATTGAGTTGTATTTATTTTTTTACCTCATCACTCAGAGAGAAGGTCAAGGCTCTTGAAAACACCTTTTTAGTAGACCACACATAGAAGTATCCTGCCCTAATGAGACTTCAGGAGGATTTTATCTAAACAATGATGCATTCCGAGTGCAATCAATTAAGAATAAAGTTTTCAGGATTTTTAAATTACATAACTCCAAAAGAAAACACATGAAAACAAAACAACAGAAATACCTCACAAAACAACATTCAGATTTCCAGGATTTGAATAATGAAATATTGTTAAGAGTCGGAAGAACAAGACAAAACCATTCACAAGCCCTGAAAGAAGCATATTGTTATTTTCAACACTGTCTTCTCAGGAAAACCATATTTCTATCATATTTCTGCATAAACTGAAATGTTAAATATGATCTCTGGACAGAAAATTATTAATTCCCCAGGTATCTGCTAGACTACATTCTTTCATGGATTAGCTGTTCTCAGTACTGGGGGATTTCTTCACTTCCCACAAGTCATATGACTAAAACTCTACTGCATATTTTTTTCCCCTAGATAAATGTCTTTCTTTCTTTGGGCCCTAACATCTACTGTTGGAGCATAAATGCAAGGCTTGGGGAGCACTGAGCTGTGAAGACCCCAGATGATGCTCTCCTCCTACCCCAGATGCAGTAGCAGTGAAGAGCCCTGTCCATGCCCAAAACCACAGACCTCCAGGACAGACACCAGCAGGGCTCACGGCACAGATCCCCACCTGGGGGGGCTTCTCTTTACCTATGTTGGGAAGGAAACATCATCAAATGACTGGGATGTAGCAGGCACGCTTACAAAGTTGTGCATTACAAAAGTAAAAATCTTCACTGAACCTAAAAATCATCATGGAGAAAAGCTTTTTTGTTGTGTGTAGGTAGCTATCAGCAGTTCAGCAACTCCTGATAACCATGCTCTTCTCACAACATGCACCCACTGATTATTGAAGAGCAATTATTTATGAAGTAGCAAGAGGTGCAGTCAGCATATTTCTAGGACCCTGTATAGGCCATCTGCTGGCACCTTTCTTAAAGCTGCTACAATCAACCAGGATGATTCCAAGTATTCCCAAGCAGACAAGCAGCTATGTGCAAGTCCAGTGCTTGCATTTTGATACAATCCACTTCCCCAGTGAAACTGCTAAACCACCTCTGTCCTTCCTGGCACCAGCTGAGGAAAGCTAAGCAATCCCTTTCTAAAACAAGGCTGTGAGGAGCCTTTGCTTGTGTACCTGTTTCATCGGGCGAGCTCGGCGAGGCGCTGTCCTGGGACAGGGTAGTCCAGCTGGAGTCCTCATCACTAGGGGCCAGGTTTTGAATCCTGTGGAGGGCACAGTCTGTTTTGGCCCCAGTTTTTGGGTGATCCTTCTTTGTCTCAGGGCTTGATGACACTGTGGCAACCTGGCCATCCTCTGGGCTCGGCATCTTGTTCTGTTTCCGGGGCAGGACTTCCCCATTGACAATAACGGTAGAAGCCTGGCTGTTGCTTTGTGCAGACTTGTCTTCCATCCCAACAATACCCTGCTCTAGATCTCGAGCTGATGTCTCTAGATCCGCATAGTAATTCAGGAAGCTCTTGGTCCTTCTTGGCTGCGAGGGTAATATTTCACAGCCAGAGGAATCCTGCGGGATCGGCTCGTTGCTTTCAAACTTCTCAGAAGTTACATTTACGCCTGCAGTGGTACCGAGGTTTTTGTTGGGATCCTGCTGTCCCTGCTCGGCAGCTTTCCTCAGCTGGTTTTCTCCGTTCTTCACCAGCTTTATATTGGCAGAGCCATTCCCCAGAAGGGGCTGGACTGCTGGATCAGAAAGCCCCATGGCTGTCTGAATGTTAGTCAGCGCGTACTTTTTCCTGCACTTGGGAGGAGTGCTGTTCTTGGTCTCTGTGTGCCTGATTTCTGCATTGAGGAGCTCGTTGTGGGAGGAGCGCAGGTTCAGGGTGTTGGGCGGGGTGGCGGGGCTGTTGCGGTTCACAGCGTCCGTGGTGCTGCCGCTCGCCATAAACACTGCCAGCGCGTCCACGCCGGAATCGACTGCAAAGCAAAGGGAACACCCGTGAAACACATTCATTGCAGACACTCTATTGCTAGGGCTTCTGGTAAAGGCATGTAGCACTTTAGGGAGGAAAATTATCACAACCTAAGTGGGTAAGAGAAGAGACAAAAGCTTTTCTTATTAAATAAGGAAGAACAGAGGCAGAAAAAAATACGGAGAGATTATCAGGACCACGAAGATGAGGAAAAAGCAGAAAGCTTGACCCTATACAAGACAATTTTATGGCAGATTTTTCATTTCTGAATCTGTTGCAGGCAGGCTCTGGGACAGCAGGGGTGCCCTTTTCAAATGCCTGGGACTCTCACTATCTTACCATAACTCTTTCAGTATTTCATCTATGTCTCAGATGAGGAGAGAAAGATATCCTCAAGAGCTCATCACTAGGAAGCAGAAATTTGAACTATTTCTAAGCAGACTGCTGGCAGATGCTGCTTCTTTTTCATCTTTGGGTAGTGCTGTTACTGCTAAACCTGACTGGCTGGTCAGCTGTTGACTCCTAACACTTGCATTTTCTCTGTCTTTCTTTTCCCTCCTTCCCCTGTCACCTTCCTTTTTTATTTTTTTTAAGGAAGGGAAGCAGAGGGTCAGGGAAGACAAGCAGAAGATCACAAAGGTGTATTTGACTTTCAGGGGCAGGGAAAAAAAATCCCTTGACAAAACACCCTACTGGAATTCAATCAACTTCAAACAAAGGGCTTGCTCCAGGGATGGTTTACTATTTCTATAGCTCACAAAGTTCAAGCTTAAGGATAAAACATACATCCTAGGGCACTATACCATTAAATTCTTTTGTCTGCTTTTAAACAAGTTTCTGATTTTTCTTAGCCATTGGCACAGCTCATAATTTGAAAAAATATTAGAGTTTATTGAGGGAACAGATTTTTAGACTATTAAAATTATCAAAATATAGCTCTTTAAAAAAACTCATAAAAAAACCCTGTAATTTGTTCCTGTACTGTCTATTTATGGCTTCCACTAACCTGCACAATACTCCATGAACACCCCAATTTACTGTAACAGTCACTGTTGTTTTATACCTGGCAACTGAATTGGAAGCCAATTAATAAATCACTCCCATCTGCCACAACATGAAACACCCTTTCTGTTGTTCCTAATTCTCAGTTATCATTGACTGCTTATATTGCACATAAAAAGGTATCAGGGGCTTATCCAGGAATGAAAAGCTGTAATTTGAGCTAGCCGATGACAGATCATTCCAGCTGAGCTGTGCTGCATCTTTGAACATTTGATACATGACAGAACTGACTGCTGTACAGATTTACAAGAGATTAAATATATGGGTTTTAAAAAACATATAATACATAAACAGAGTGAAAAGGAGCACTTCACATTGATACCTAAATGTAGGCACAGTTGCCAGTGTTCCCTCCTCTTTGATGTGCTGTCAAAGCCGCTCACTTGCAAACATGACTCTGGTTCATTTGAAAGCAAGCAGATCAAGTAATAATACCGTTTGTTCCCTGAATCACCCACCCAGCTGTTGAAGAACAATATCTAAAACTTGTTAGAATTTAAATTAATTTTACCATTTTTCATGTTTGCCAATTTCTCAAGTCCTGTCTAAAGCAACTGCAAATTCTTTAGAAGGCAGATCACCCCATGGACATGCTATGCCATCATCTTAGGCAAAAGAAAAAGCTTCAGCCACAAAAGACTTTAAAACACAACTATTACAAAATTTAAAGGAACTTTATAAATAACTCCTCAGATAAACACATCATATACACACACAGAGCTTCCTGGATCGTGTTCAAAACCAATCAGGTCTAACTGATTCAAAACCAATCAGGTAAGCAGGGTTGCATCTGATCAGATGTTACCAAAATGTTTTACATGAAACAGCTTCTACATATCAAATGGTTGCTTTGTATTCTTTTCCAAATCACTCAAAATCTGACAACATGAAAGTCACATAAAAAAGTAAAGTTTTGGGCAGGATAATTTCCCCTCCACACCACCTGACCTTCAGAATTTATGCAATTGCATGGTATCTAGGGATTTCACTAGATTACATTTTACTTCATGCTTCAACAAATTAAAACAAGCATTTATGTTTTCCACCAATAAATACAATTACCAGAATATAGAACAAGACAGAAATTTATTCTCCTTTTTTACAGACGAGCTACTTCATGTGATATTTGCCACTATTTTTGTCACTGAACAAATTTCTTAAAAAATAATCTTCTAGACAAAGCTTAAGTATTTGCCTGCCAGCTTATCTTTAGCTTGTCCCCTGCTGTTATTGTTTCATTGCTCGGAAATATTGTTAAGAATAAGACCTTGGAAATATTGCAACACAATGTATTACATTTTACTAATCTGCTTGATAAAGGTTCTCCATTGAATTGATGAACATTGGCACATTGTTCAACGCCTGAGCCAAGGAGTCTTTGAGGCTCACACAGTGTTTGTGACTTGGCTGTTAAATTGGGCTGGTGTATGACCATGAACAGAAAAATGCCAAAACAAACCTTTCACTAGACACCGTCTCCCCTCCCTCCTGACCCCATCTCAGGTGACCTTGTTGATCAAACCATCATGATCAAATGATCAATGAAGAGGCAGACAGCAGCACAAGGAGAGCACAGAGTGAAGCCAGCTGCTCTCTTGGGGACCACAAGCCTGCTCGCTGGCCATCACCCTGCACTCCCAGGCACGCCCTGGGATGAACACGACCAGCTTCCCTCTGCTCTTGGAAGCAGACAGATGTGAGAAAAAGGGAGAAAAAAAAAAGAGAAAAGAAGGCAAAAAGAGAAACAGAAATACAGATGGGCAGATCTTCCATCTCAAGGGTAGAAGTTGCTATGAGACTGGGACTAACTAAAGTGCCAGAAGAATTGGAATGCAAGGAAATGCCTAAGAGCACTCAGGAAAGACTGCATAGTAGAACAGTGTAAGTAAGAAGAGCAAAAGCCTGTCCCTCCTCCTTTATACAGGACACAATGATGCTTGTAACACATCACCTTTCCCAGAGGAAACACATGCCAACTTTCTAATTTAAAACTTCAATAAAATGCAGGAACCCTAGATTCCTGCATCCAGAGCTGCCACAGGCAGACTCCATCCCCCTCTCAGACAGCTCCTCGTGCTGCCTGGCTACCAGCAAGGACCATGCTACTGGCACAGGGCACCGTATTTTCAGTTTCTCTACCTTCAGCTGAAAGACAAACACAAATGGACAACCAGACCAGGAATCACTGAGTTGAAATATATATCTCAGTCTAAGTGGGAGAACACTGCTAAGTTGTAAGTGAGTAAAAGTAGGGTATTACACTAAAAAATATTCTACTCTGGTGAAAAGATAGCAACAATTAGAACATTATCATTACTGGGAATAATAACATGGTTAAATTGTTGGTTCTTCAGGACAGCACTTAACTTGGTAGAAGATCTGTCACAGCAATTCATTAAGGGTTTCAGCTTGCTTACTTTTTAAAAGAACTTTCAGTCTCAATTGTAGACTTTTAGCATTCTTACAGATCCAGACTGAAATACTTTTACCATTCTCACAGATATAGATTAAAATATTTTTACTACTGTAATGTGTTTAGCACAGAGTAGTGCCAGCTCTCTAAGGATCACAATAATACAAAAAATGCTATTCCTTGAATGGCTTTTATAGATGTTTTTCAATCTTGTCATGTAACTTTCAGAGCTAGAAGAAAGAGAGAGAAAATGTCATTGCAAACAAAGAATAGTGCATGGTCAAATTCTCTTTGCCATCTAATGACTTTTTTGCATCTTATTGTCCATGGGAAGTTTTAAAAAAGCTCAATAGAGAGTTTCTTCAAAAAGGCACAGTTAAAAAAAAAATGAAGTGCTTTCTCTTTTTCATGTGTAAGTGCAAAACAAAAGTGAAACATGGACCTGGAAAGAAGAAGAAGAAAAATAAGAGGAAAATTTCACATATTTGCATAGCAGAATCTTTTAAAGGGCATCTGACCTGGAAGTACTTCTGACATGGCTCACGTGACGTCAGCAATGCATCAGGAAATAGATTATAATTTGAAATCTGAAAAGAGGGACCATTTAAGAATTAAAACCAAAGGAAAATACAAAAGAAAAATACCACATTTTAGAAGCTCCTGAGACATGCTAAGCATCCCAAATAAAACTCACAGCATAACAGTGAGGATCTTCTGAGTTTTTAATGATATTTGACAGGCAATAAAGTATGGGAGAGGCAAGTCTGCAGCAACACGAACATGTAATTAAAAAGAACTGTTATATTTTTGTTAATGTACAACTTTACTAGGGCACAAATTCAAAAATATTCTCCAGTTTTAGTCAACATACTGTAGCAAAACCTTAAATACGTTGGAAAATATGAAGTTTTCCCAATTACCTGATTACAGCTTACTCAGGAAACCACAGCAGTAAATTGGTAAAAGAAAACACAGCAGTAAGGCAGCTTCACAAGAAAATTTGCAGAATGAGATCTAGCATATGAAACTAAGAAGCACGGGGTTGATCTCACAGGGGGGAATCATAAAAAGGAAATTAGGCAGTAAATTCCAGTATGGGACCCTTTCCTGGCTGTCTTCTCATAAATAAACTATTTTGCCCTAAAGTCTCTGGTTTGGATATGAATGACACACACAGTGAGAGACAAGGCACTCATGAAAATTTTTGCCACTGCATCTAGGAAACATAGGAAAAAATTAATACAAATCTTTCCAAAAAGCAGATTTCCCTTCTGCAAGGATATCTCTTGAGTACAAAATATATAATGACAACTTCATGCCGTGGTCTTATATGCTTGGGCTTTAGTTTAAGTCTAAGTAGCTGCAGAGAACACCTTCATTCTACAATGATTGCAGCCCAATTCCAGCCAACTCCCTTCACTTCAAAGGGTGAATTCCAATGTTAAAACATTCATTCTAAAACTATGACCAGCTAAATGGCAACAGTTAAACAGATTTCAGCCAAAAGCATCCTAATAAACTCCAGATTTACATTATTAGCTAAAAATCAGAATCAAGACTAGAAGCTTTCTTAGTATCAAATGTCATCTGATTCTTCTTACCTATATATCTACACAAATTCCAGTCAACACCTAACACCTTCAGAATGGAAAGGGAAAGAAAATATTCAAATGAAGTGCTGTGGTAGATCAGAGACTACAGCCAATGATTTTCCTCTTGCTGCTCCCTCTAGCAGTGACATCTTAGCTGGACTGAGCTTGGAAGCTGGAAAGAGAAAGCTCAGCAAAGCCAAGAAAGAGAATTATGATGGTGGGCAGAGCAGTTTGGGGAATGCAAGAGCAGGAAAGAAGCAGGGCTGCCAGCACCTTACACATGGTACTCTCAAATCCATCTGCAGATGACTCCACACAAATCTCTGAGTTGCTGAGGGTGAGAAGGACCTCTCCAGACCATCAAATACAACTCCTGCCCAAGCAGGTAATCACTGCTGCCCTCTCCACTCCACCCTGGATATGTCCTCACATCAGAATAAAACTGCCACTTCAACCTGATTGCTAAATGCAGCTTCTCCCATTTCCAGCTATTTCCTGCTTCACCTAGTCCTACTGAAATCACCATCTGGTAACCAGCTTTCTGTCCTGGCTCCTCCATCCCCAAGAGGCACCCTGCCAGTCCCTGCTGCCACAATAATGACATTCCTCCTTTTAGAGCTAATCATGCTGCCAACCAACTGCAACAGCCTAGCAGCAGTGCTGTTTCTGTTCTAGTGGTGCTCTTACTAATGAGAATCCAAAAAGCTGATCTGTCTTTATGTGGTGTAATTGGGGAAAAAAACCTTCAGATCCTCAATGAGTTGTAGCACTCAAGGTGAATATGCCTTCTCATTTACCATTTCTTTCCTTCCCCTTCCCACAAAGCCAGTCAAACTCCTCATCCAGAAAAAAATGAAAGACAAGATGCTTCTCAGAATCAGATTCTAACAGATACAAAGCAAAAAGAAAAATAATAAAAAATTTAAAATATTCATGACAAAAAGAAACTGGCTAAATCCCTTGTTCCTGTACTTTTATTAAGATAGATACATCTAAATAATCAGTGTATATTTGACTACCTGACTGAAACTTTATATTGCAGAGAACATAGGTCATCTTATGCTTCTACAGTAACCAAGTAGCCACTTTAAGAAAGAAAAAGCAATTCTTTCATTTATATAAGGTATTGCCATGACATGCCATAAAGACTAATCCTTCATGTATGCGGGGAAAAAAAGAAGATGGCATGCTAAGTCTTTCCTAAATTAAATTTTCTCCCTTTATTTAGATTTTCCCCTGTGTGTAGAATGGAACACTCTGGTAGGCAAAACTAGTGTTGTCACAGCAAGAAGATGGAGTGTGTTTTATCTGCTAGCTACTTGTGGGCACAGATAAGACCTGTCACTGGATCTATACATTCACAACAACATTTGCTAAGTAAATGGTTGTAATTTTTTCTAATCCCATTGTTTAAATGAAACTGCAGAGCCCTAAAATCCAGCTTTTTTAATTGTCATGTAAATTATTCAATCTCTACAATAAAGATCACACCTCGGACTTATCTGCTAATTTACAAATATCCTTACTTTTAACGTAAGTGCTAACACAGGGCGTGAGCATAAACATCATTCTCCTAAACCAGAAACACAAACTCAGAAACTGTAACCTGAATTTCTGCAATCGAGATGACCAATAAGGCAAGAAGGACTTCTGTATTCTGCAGCTTTAATCTCAAGTGCCATCCAAAAATAACTCTCACCAAGCCTGAAGGTAAACAGTGTGTAATCAAAGCTGATGAGAAATACCAAAACAAAAGTAAAATGTCATATGAAACAGAAAGTTAGGATAAGCTGTCTCCATGAAAAAATGTAGCCAAAATGTTTTGTAGAACAGGCAGCCTACCCATATGCTTGAAAGGAATCAAGGGCCACGATTTTGCACATAAAATTACTTTGACTGATTCAGACTGATTTCAAACCAGGGATTTTTCAGCTCTACATAAATTTAACATTGATCAGTTCCTAAATCAGGAAACAGAGCCACTCAAAAGATGATCTATTCCTTACCAGGCTTAAGGAAACCCACAAGGTCCAGGACCAGCTTTCCAGCTGAAACAGCACTGGACCAATCCCAAGCTCTTTGATCAGGTGACACAAGCACCAAAAGCAGGAAGGACATAAAGCACAGGTCACAGCACTAGTTAGAGAAGTAGGCAGAATGTTAACTGAGACCCTGTCAGGTGGAATGGTTAAGGTTCCAGCACAGATGCTGTGCTGGGAAAAAAAAAAAATTAAACAGATTATTATCAGTAACCACCTCCCACACACCTTGTCTGTGGCCCTGCTATTTGGAGCTCGCAAACACTCCTAGTTCCTGCAAAGCCCAGAAACAAGGCTGCATACTCCTGAGCACAATCTGCTCCTCCAAGAACAACTAACTGCATGCACATAAATAAAGACATTTCAGTTTCCCTTTTTAAACTAATTTATTTTAAATTTCTGATGGGCTGCATCATGATTTCACAGGCTACAACTTCATCTGCCCTCTGAAGCACTTATTACAAATTTATGGCTAGTTATACATTAAACTTTTATCAAACAATGTCATCCAGAAATGTTTTTATCCTCAGATTACCCAGACTGCTAGCAATAGTTTTGAGGCATCTATTTTTACTGCCTCATAGCTGAGATCTTAGAAGGCATTTGAAAGAGTATTCTACAGCAAAAAATTTTTTCCTTCCTGTAAAGTTGTACTTAGTATCAAATTCGGCTCTAGAGATAAAAATTTGAAAATTATACAAATGGAAAATAATCCTTCAGTCGCCTCTCTACAAATCTATATGGAAATAAAGAATAAAAGTATGTTTCTATCAAAAGTGTCGATATAAAAACACATCTAATTTAATTAATTCCTAAGTGTTTGCCAATAATTTCAAATTGCTAACAGTAAGCTAGTAACCAGCTAGTTAGACCAGTGAGTAAAAATAAAAAGCCCAAGACTCAGACACACAAAAGAGCACACTTAAGTGCCAGCTTTTGCACAATGAGACTATCGGGGCTCTCAAGAGGAGTAAATTAAGATTTTGCATGTTCAAAAGATTGTTTGTGTTCCATGTACATTAAAAACATTCTGTATCTCACCTAGGTAAGGTCAGTATATATGTGCACTTTTAACTACATCTGCTAAACTGCCTGAAAATTGGACTCACATGTCCTATCCATATATTCCTTGCCTCCAGTAAAGGAACAGAGCTCAGGTTCATCAAACCAGAAAAGGTCTCTATATTTCCAGTCAGTTTTTTTCATCAAAGGTTGAACCAAAATAAGTCTTATTACACAAACATCTCAGCAAGGCTGAAAGTTCCCTGCAAAGCTACATGTTGTCTTCAATCAAACTTCAATGGGACAAATCAAAAATATTTCTAAACATACAACATACTGATGCAGCTAGTAGAGCTCCCTGAGAAGGCTCTGCCCATAGTGCTCGTGTATAAAACAAACCACGTGCTCAAAAATGAAATCAAACTATCATATTTGCTTTATGGTCCCCCATAAACTAAGCAGATCAATCCATAATAAACTGGAAGGAGAACATAACAGAAAAGCAGCTGCACTTACTGGCATTTATATTAATTACACTGAAGTGTGGCTGAAAGCAGATTCAGTTTCAACAAACTTGGCCGTAGAAGACATTGAACAAGTGGAACAGAACAAACTACCAGTATTACTGGCCTGAGCTGCAACATGGAATCTTGAGTTCTTGACATGGTAGCCAAAAATCTGTTCTTTTTTCTTAGCTACAAACTCACAGGTGCCCACAAGGTATCAAATACCAAAGGAATTAGAGTTTCTGTGAAAGGGGACAAACACAATGCAAATCTGCTGCCATGGTGGCTCTCCATGACCATATGCAACCCCAAGTGGAATTACAAGGAAACCTCCAGCATCTATCTCTGACTCCCCTGTGAAGAAGAAATTGACCTGTCAGGATCCTGAGAGAGGGCTACTATTCAATCATGCTAAGAAATAAACGCCTAAGTGACAATAGGCATTCAGAGCTCTGCACAGTCCCTAAAGAAAGCTCTTCATCTGCAGGCTCTGAGTCAGCTCTTATCTGCCAACAAGAACACCTGCTTTAGACCTTCACCAGGATCACTCAAGAGGAAGATGAAGTTCTTATGCCAGTCTCCACACAGCTGCCTAGGAAAGGCAGAAACCAGAGAGACTTTAACGAAGACAGTAACACATTTCATTGGGTACTTCTGCAATTTCCACTCCAGCAGTCATCTGCACTCCTGCCTTTTCCTCAGCTATTATGTGGAGCTCTTAAAGAAACTTAACAGAAAAGTGTCACCTGCTCAAGCATGATCTGAGCAGTGCTAAAGCTTGAATCTCATTTACATCAAGATGTCTTTTTCTGGAAAGAAAAGGTCACGAGATGCAGGGCAGGATTTTGCAGATGTAGAATTTTACTGATGCTTCGACCAAGAGTTGCACAGTGCATACACTCCTCCTCCTTGGGATTAGGTGCCTCTTTGAGTCAACACTCTGTTATTCTAGGAGCAGCTCCAAGCCCACAGAGCCACACCATGATACATTTCTACACCAACTCATCTTGTGCTAATGATAGCAATGTAATTGGCAGCACTGGTTGCAAGACTGGAAGTTTGGGGCTCATTCAAGGGTTTGCTGTTATTTATAATGTCACCATTCTCACATTTGTTTCTTTATCTCACTGCAGTGAAGCTAAGATTTTCCAGCAGTTTCATGAAACAACAGCTCCCTTGCAAGCTCAGTGCAATGAAAGGCACAGTTGGGCATTCCTTGGGAAGCTGACAGAGACAGAGGCAGAGCAGAAATCTGAGTGCTCCTCAAGGGAAATCAAAACCTAAGTTTATAAAATCAACCCTACTCCTTCTGCCCTCAAGCACTTTGAATTCTTTATAAGAGCAGCTTTATCATGAAGCAGATGATCATGAAGAACCAAGACTCAAACCTTTCCCATCTGCAGTCCAGGGGAGTGCCATCTCATGAGGAATATTTCCTTTCATTGTCATTCTTGATTTATGAATGCTTCAGAAAATGGCATTTCCCAAAAAAAGTTTGCTTGGGACAAAAAAGTCACCCTCCAGCAGAAGTTTCTAAGTCAGCTCTAATAATTACATTGCAGAATCACATCAAAAAATTATTCCATATGGACCTTAGTCTGAGTCACAAATAGGTCAAAAATCCCAAAATCCATCTCTACCTGCCACAAATCAAGAGGATGACTTTAGAGTGGGACATGTGGCACCCCTGTCTGTGGGCAGAGAGGTCTGGGAGTTCCAGGGGCAAGCAGGTCTCTTCCTCCCAGTGAAAGGTGATGTGCCACTGCAGCACTGAGCCTCCACCCCTGAACACTCCAAAGGCCAGCAAGAGCTGAAAACTACCACCCCCATATTTCTGTACTTTCTCACTTCCAATGTCCTCTAAAAAAGTGGGCTTTTTTTTAAATTTAAAGCAGTTTCACAAAACTCTGCATTTTTAATTTTTGTTATTATTACTATTATTATTGTTGTTGTTGCCCCTGCTGTTTAAGCCCTTTGGGAACACTGAATGCCAGCAGGAAGGCACTAGAGTCAAACTCATTTTCTTCAAAACACTTGGTCAGATTTCAATGTCATGCAAAAGACTACAACTAACTAAAATAAATGAGTTGTTATGCTGCGGACAGGATACGCATGGACAAGCCCTTTAAAAAGTTTTTTTCCAGACATACAAAACTCTTTGTGCACAGAAAAAATTATAGTATGAAATAAAATTTGAGTCTACCTAAACATCACAAACAGAATCGTGTTTTCACAAGAGCTGCTGCAGCCAATGCAGAAAAGTGGAGTTTGTGAACAAGAATTAGAAAAATATAAATTAAAAAAGCTCAGGAGAAATTAATGAAAGAAGTCTGTTTACAAAACCTAGCTTCTAAGTAGGTGGAGACTGTCCATCCAACCTTAGTCTGTGTGTTTTCACAAGGAAAATACAGAAAAGAAAGAAAACCCAACAAAATAGCACAGGAGGGAGTGTTCAATCAGCACAAGCAGCATTAGACAGTGCCAGGGACACGCCTAAGACTGTTTTGCTTGCTGACAATAATCAAGGGAGATCATTGCTCTCTAATTACACTTTTTAAAAGTCTAAACCTGCAGGCACCTGTTAAATTCACAGCTCTCCATTTTACAATTTAAACACCTTGCTGGTTTTTATACCTTCAGCACCTGTATAGGAAATGCATTTCCTAGCATTGGGCTTCAAATAGGCCATTTTCTACTTAAACTGTTATGTTTCCACAACTATAAAACCCTTTGTTATTCTCATAAGACCACAGACTATTTTATCCAATAAACTTATGAAATCCTTCAACAAAACAGCCAATGCCATAAATGGATGGAATGTTACCTTACCTCCTAAAAGGCAATACAGCTGCTATACTCCACACAGACCAAATTCTTCCCTTCACAGATTTATTTAGGTTTAGGTACATGTACAGACAGAAGGTAAAGTCAGGGACTAAAGCTTAAGGCAGCACCAAGTCCTTGATGTACAACATTAGGATTGCAACAACTGTAAATATGAAACACAGTAACTGAGATGGTGCAATTACTCACTATGCAAAGAAGAATAATGCAAAATCCTGTGTTTTACCAGCATTTCCATCAAGATCTAATCTGTTATCAGAGATTTCATTATGATCCACATTTCCCAAACACTGGGCAATTTCAATACCATTATTGCTGGATGTCCAAAACATGTTATGTTAAGCACCAGGAAGCTGCACAAATTACAGTAACAAAACCAAAAAACAAAGAAAATTTCCTGGCTAAGAAACCATGACAGGTTAAGGAAAGGGGAAACATAACTTAACAAAAGCACAAAGCAGTCATGAAGTAGGTGTTTTGATATCTCTGTCCTCAGACTGAGGGAGTTCTGGTGCCAATTGATTCTGGCCCTGGCTGATGATGGGAGCCCCAGCCTTTCCCCAAGTAAACAATTCTACTTCTTCATGCCTAAAACTGTTCAACTAGACAACAGGAACAGCATTTCAGGCTCTTCTGGTAAGAATCCAATGCCTATTACTTGTTCTCTACAAGCAGGAATGGATTTGATTCTGCACTAGAATTTATTAAATGTCTGAGCTTTAAGCCTAGGCATGGGACCTGAATATCATGTCCAGCAGTACTCCGAGAGGCCACGTTTGAAAGCTAGTGCCCAGAACGAATGTCCAGTGATTCAAACAGATCAGTCCAACTCAGTACTCCAGCACTGGACCACCAAAGATCTGTCAAAACTGTAACAATCATTTATTTCCTCCATTGTGGAACAATATCCCTCAAACAAGCCTTTGGACACAGTATCTAAGCTGGCTCTTATAACATGTATCCTTATGATATCTATGATTAGTCTGCAGCAGAAAGTAACCGAGCTTTACTGCTTCCTAGGGTTTAGCCCTGTGGTTAGGCAAATCCCCAAATGTCAGGTTCTAAATGCAGGATCTCACCATGCAGTTCCTCATGTCCAATGGCAAAGCCACCACAGAAGTCCCTGTCCTGCCACAGCTGTCAGCTCTCACTGCAGTTTACCACTTGAATCAGCCAATGCAAGTACGTGTGGAGCCAGATGCCTGAAGTGGTTGGGGATTTTAAACAAGTCTTTTAAGGAACAGAAAGAATGTTACAGAAGTGAGAGCTTATCAAGCTGGCTTTGATGCCAAGAAAAGCCTTGTGGGATGGTGTTCTTTTGCTACAGCAGAAGGAGGAGTGAATACAAAAGTTAACCTACCACAACTCCACCTCAGTAGCCTGAGGGATCAACAGAAAGTGCACAAGAGGTGGGTGCTACCCCAGAGCTCTCCAGGGAGGTCACATCAGCTCACTTCCCATTGTCTGCACTGTGGAACCACTGCAGTGTGGGTGCTGATGGAAGGAGGGAGGTGACAAAATTCTAGGAGCTCCCTTTTTGTACTTCTACAGAAAACAAACTTCAGTAAGGGATGATGTAGTACAATCCAATAGGATACAATTCAGAGGAAAGAAACAATAATATTGAATAATATTGAACTCAAGAATATAAATAATCTGAACTGGGGATGTTAGCTGCAGTTGTAAGCAATTGAAGCTACAGTGCACAGTAACATTTTAGGCTGAGCTCAAGCAGCTTGTTAATTTGAAGGTATCTGGTATTAAAAGCTTGAGATAGATGGGAAGAGGAATAGCAGCTAACCTTAGAACTCTATAATAAAAGAAGTTGGAGACCTTGAACACAAACCACAGCACAAACCACAGCACACTGCAGTAGATCTGGTCAAGTCACACTGCAAGCCACTTTTTAAAGTTCTAGAAAATACCTTTGCAGTTTAAACATAAATCAATATACTTACCATTTGGGCACACACACAGAAGGGCTGGCATCGATTAGAATAAGTCAGCATTCATTATAAATACTGTTTGAAAATTGATAGGCTTAGCAGCCTTGGAAAGCAACAAAGGCCCACGTGAAAGAGAGCGAGTGCGTACGTACATGAGCTGCTCGGCCGATAGTGAGCCCCCGGGTAGCGCCTGCCCATAGTGCCCGTCAGCACATTCCCACTCTGCAGCTGCTCCCAAAGTGCAGATCAAAGTTCTTACTGAGGGAGAAGAAAAAACAAGGGAAGATTTAGTACAACAGTTGTATCTTTTTCATTAAAATGCTAATGATCCCTACAAATTCCAGGATAACTACATCTATAAATTATTCAGTCATGATGTCAGAGGAGATGAACTGTTGTGCTATACATGCAGCACACATTTATTATTGGTGGTTGGTCTCCATTAATAAGCCCACATAAATTTTGAAACACAAAGAAATCTCAGGTCATACAGTAGCTTCTTTTGGTCCATGACAGAGAACAAACACTACAAGAAAGAGCTTGCTATTGGCTTTTAATAGAGATAGCCAGTAGGTGAGATTTAAAAACAATGTTTGTCTTAAATTCTGTGAAGCAATCATTAAGCAATCATTTATGAGCTGTTTACTATAGGAGCAAAACTTATCCTTGCTACATAACACTGACTGCTTTGTTCTGTTCTATCCAGCAGTGTTTTCACAGGAATGCAGGCTATTAACCCATGTATCAATTTATTTTGCATCATCAAAACCCTAAACAAACAAAAAATTGTATGGCACATCTTCAAGCCAGTTTGGAATAACAAATCCAAAGTCTTAACTGAAGTGCTACTGAAGCTGCCATATCGCTAGTATAAAATGTTTTATTCTAAAACCAAGTCCCATTGTTTTTTTCTTTGGTGTAGGATTTTGTACCAAATTATGATTTTCAGTTGCTTTTCAGCTTTACCTTTTTCTTAGTTTACCTGAATAGCCTTCATATTCCCAAATGTCTATCAATATATATTGAATGTTAACCACATCATTTTTTAAGATAAATTCCATCTTATTCTATTTACTCCCTTGCTGGAAAGACCAGGAAAAGCTGCAAATTCTGAAGAGTATTTTTTCTTTATTCATTAAGGATTCAATGAATGCACTGAAACTGGGAGATCTCCCCGAATCTTCAGGTATGTCAGTTCCCTTACACAATGCTAGCTTATTCCTGAATTAGATAAGCCTTTTATATATATTGGCACCCATGCAATTCTCTGGTGAGCTGGTCTGGGAGCCAACACAGCTGAAAACTCCATATACAGATGTATTTTCAATCAGATTAGGCTCCTGAAATGGCTGATGGTGGTTGCACAAATATTGGTAGTAGTGAGAGCAAGTGGAAAGAATAGGACCATGGCAGCCTGAGCTTAAAATGACTTTAAATGCAATTGCATAACATTGCTAACAAAGCCTTTGTAGATTACTTCTGAATAGACACCTCTGAGGCTGCACACCTTATGCAACCATGCAGTCCAAACAACAGGTAAAGATCTCCACTGTTTTCCAACTCAGTGCTGACAAAGCAGGTCCTGTTCAACTCCCCTCAATGGGGAAAATCCAGTGAATCAATGAGACAGTTCTCTCTTGCCACTAAAAGAATTCTGGCTGTTAAGGAATGGTATGCAGTAAAATTAACATTCATTCAAAAATCTCTGCATTTCTTGTGCAGGACAATATGGGACAACTCCTTGCCACGGGTCAAACAGACCTTTACAAGTTTTTTTTTTTGTGGCCTACTAGCTCAACTCATTGTAAAGCTGTGCAAGGAACAAACCTGCAGATGGCTGCTTCCCCTTTCCTGTTCTATAGGAATAAAACTAAAAACACATATTTATTAGTTGAAAAAAATTAAGTCTCTCCTCACCCTAAATGGACCAAATTCGTAACAAAATGCAACAGAACAGTCTTCAGCTGTGCAAGGATTAGAAAATTACTAAGGGGAAAACAGACTGTAACAAGAAGACAGTATTTACCATTCTTTTCCATAGTTTGTGAAAGAGTTTGATCAGTACACATGGAACTGCAAGATTATTCATTTCTCATAAATGCATTGTTGTCTTTCTAAAAGGTATATGCCTTCCCAAAGCAATCTTACTAAATTCTATCAAATATCTACAGCTGAGACAGGCTATTCCTTCTGTACCTAGCACCACAGTATTAAAGGGGGCCTTGGCACCATACTGTAAGAAAAAATCCTAACAAATAAAAATTAAGACTCTCAAACCTTACAATCATG
The DNA here is from genome assembly GCF_027477595.1 of Haemorhous mexicanus. Classification (NCBI taxonomy): domain Eukaryota; kingdom Metazoa; phylum Chordata; class Aves; order Passeriformes; family Fringillidae; genus Haemorhous; species Haemorhous mexicanus. Next base: position 53,881,515 of record NC_082344.1, on the reverse strand, counting down.
CTCTCAAACAGCTGAAATAAAGTACAGTATGGTCCTCCTAAGGTAGTGTGCCCACTCTGGGAGCAAACCACTCTTTGTAGAGGTCAGGGCCCAAAAGGTTGACCATTTTTAAATATCACATTTAAAAACTCCATTAATCTCAGAGGAAAAGACAACATGAAGATAGATTCTCATTATAGCAAAGGTTTTATCACTTACTACATAAAACTTCAAAGATTTACAAGGTGGATTAAACTAACTATCAAAAGCCAATTAAGAAGCAGGGATCAGACAGTAAGTGAAGTTAAACTGCTCCACAAAATAATAGTGATACTGGGTTGTGTGCACCAGAGAGGACATACCTAGATCAAGACAAATGAAGATGCTGCTTGGGTTTGGTTTTGGGGATTTTTTGTGTGGTTGTTTGTTGGTTTTTGTTTTGTTTTGTTTTGTTTTTCCTTAAGAATCATATTTTGTGGATCAGACTACCCAAAGCAACCTTCCCTTTCTTTAAACACATCCACTCACAGAGGTGAACCTTGGGGAATTTCTGCTCTTCAGCATGCTCAGGGAACTCTTAGAGAAATGTGACAAACCTTGTTGGTACCCAAATGCCAAAGCTAAAGCATCTGAAAACTAGCCCTTATTTTCCATATATACATCCATGAGACTGATAAACAAAATGGAAGGAGTTCTCAAAAGTTGCTTTTGAAAAATCCCCACATCATGCATTGGTTTGGATTTGGTTTTATTTTTAACTGTACACAACTTAGATATCCACAACTCCACATAAACCTGAGTAAAACCTGAACGTATCTGATAAGTCAGATCAAGTCTTCATATTACTTTTTAACCTGTTGGTTCACATTTGTTTTGTAACAAATGTGTTTCTGAACAGTTTTCTGTGGTTTTTTTGCTTATTATTATACTGCAAAATTGCTTTAAAATGTTCTAAGATGATTTCTTCATCTTTATAGTTAAATTTAAAACTACATAGACACAAGTAGACATATAGCCTTATGGCTTCTCTTCAAGAAAAATTTTGATATAGCTCTGCCTAAAGTTTTCTCCTTTATTATCCTTCCTGATAATCTTCAGTGATTCCTTTCAGGTGGCCATTCCCACTCTGCAGCAGTTACAGAGAACCATGGAAACAAAACCTGAGCACCAGCACTGCATACCTGCTACCCAGGGAGCACCTGAAAGAACTTCACCTCAGGCCAAGTCCCTTTTAGGAGCCGTGGTGACAGAGCTACCAGCTACTCATCATCACACATAATTGGGACACACATCATCTTGGAGAGATGACATGACTTTCAACTGAGACTGTCATCTTCCTAAGCCATTTTCTTTACAGAGCTTTCCTTGCAAGTCTTCCACATTTCTCAGGTTTTATGACTGCTACATAGAAGTTTCATTTAACTTGTATTCATGTTTTGATACTAAGAAAAAAACCCCAAAAGACAAACTAAATTCTGGTCGTCTTTATGACTTGTTTTTTTTCAATGAGTGAGTCAAACCAAGAGTTCTGTCTATACAGCTGGCACACAGAATCCAGTTTACTTGAATTCCCTTTTGTTTCAGAAAAAAAAAAAATCATAGAGCAATCTCCATACTATTAATGGCCACTAAAGCCATATTGTGCTTCACCCAAATTTACTTTTTCACACATGCTGCTGCTTATGAGGTCAGCTGACTCCTTGACCTTTCCTGGTTCTCTAGAAGCAACATTTGCTATAAATACACTTGCGTTCAAACATAAATATAGGTACATTCATATTGGCTGCCCTAATCTCATACAACAGATTGTTGTGCAACCTACCCTCACATACCCAAGAAAAAGCATATGAAAAAAGGAGATGAACAGATGAGCTCAGAAGTCATCCAAGTGTGACTGACTACATCCCTCAACACTGGCAAGGAACAGCTGCACACAGAGTGGGGAAAGAAAAGGTTATTGCATGATGTTTCTCAGGGGACAGCTACTCAAGAAATCACACTCCAGCACTCTCTGTGTGATATTCTGACAAACAACACAATCCTACCTTCCAAGTCTTGCTTTGAATACCAGGAAATAGGTCTGCTAAGGAATGGGTAAGAGGAATGCTGTGCATTGTTTTAAAAGCACATACGGGCCACAGGTCCTACACAAAGCAGATCCATTACAGCAAAGGGTTCTGACACTGAAAGAGGCTAATCTGGGTGGAGGGGTGGAAATTTAAAAATTGGTCTGTAAGACTGGTGGATGGCTCATTTTAAGAAATCATAATTCAATATACACACAGATTTTATGTACATATTTGCATATATAATGCAAATTTATTGTTTTTCACTTTGTCTGCATTCAAAGTAGTGGCTGGCAGCATTACCTGTTGGACAGCAGTAGCAAAACACAATTTAAACAAGCAAACAAAGTGCCAGCCAGGCCATTATTAGGAAGTTGTGCTGCTGATTTCTGGAGACACATACAGAGAGAGCACTTTCATTTTCTGTACTAGGAACAGCCATCAGACATGGATCTCTCACATCAAACTGCCTCTTGGAGAAAACACAATGTTGTCTACTAGCCACATCTCTTGTATCATTGCATGTTTGACCTTTTTGGAGGTAACCAACAATTCCTAACCATTAGTTTCATCTAATAACTACCAACAGTTTTTAAAAATAGGTATTTTCATTTCAGGAACGTTTTTTCCCAAGTCTTCATTTATCTAAAAGTCCTCATCCATCCTTCCAGTTTTGCCTGGCAGTGCTCACACCAAGGAGGTTATGCTCTCCCCTCCACCTGCCTTTGCTGAGAGGCAGAGCCACCCTGCTTTCCAAACAACTCCCTCCGCCATCACCTCCGCTGGCTGGCACAGGATTAAAGTTTTCCGGGAATCGGAAAGACAAGAACAGTCCCACAGACAAGAGGATGTCCTGCCTGCACTCCAGCCCTGCTGCAGTTCCTGTGGTTTTACCACACTTGGACCTGACATGCTCAGATATTTGGAAAGTCCTGTCCTGCCCAAAAAGTCCGGCACCTCCATAATTTCTCCTTCAAACAAATTCTCAGTACTGAAATTCTTGTTGCATGCAGACATTCTTGCTTGCATGTCTCTGTCCTGTACATTTTCTGGCTGCCTTTGTGCTTCTAACTCCTCCTCTAACAAACTTTGATTTGGATGCTTTCCCTCTTCTCCATAACTGAGAAGTCCTTCTTGAGGGCTTTTCTTTTTCTTGGTCATCCTTTCCAGGTACTGTGCCACCCACCTGTTTAGTTGAGGTTCCCATACACCATGTGGGAATGGATGCTATTATTTCCCACTCTGTTCTGGAGGATATCATCACTCTTAATCACTTGAACAACTTCCCTACTGTTTAAGGCTTTATGATACAGACCCTAGCTCAGCAAAAGCATGTTTTTCTGAAATTTAGCCTTAGTACTTCTGCAGTCAGATCACATAGAGCAAGCTGAATTCAAAACATTCATGGTCCCCTGACCATAGCCCCTGAACAGACAATACATACTTTCTCAGTAAAGCACACATGCTTTCTGCATTTATTTTACATTATCTTACTGCAGATTTTGTTCACCAAACAGTAACAGAAAACATCAGGGCATTCGGTGCATAACTACATATATATTTTAACACAAAGGAAAGCACTGTCTATAGCACTTGCAAGTTTGCTAAAAATACAGTTAAGCTCATTCACTCAGTGCAGCTATCTGAACTGGTATCAGGTAGTGATCTCAATTTTACTTGCTCATTGGTAAGGATTTGTTAAGTTAGAAGTAATGTTGCCCATTAAAAAGAAGAAGTGTGGTGCTCTGAGCCTCTGGGGCTGCAGCAGGTTGGGCTGTGTGCCAGAAGGAAGCCTGGCAAGCTAAGGAGCTGTGGGAGTGCAAAGGCATTACACAATCAAAGCAGTCATCGCTGGGTAACACAGATCTCTCTATAAAGCCTGAACCAAGAGGGCAATATTTCAGACATATAGTCTGAACCTCATTTACACCAAGATCCATGAAAAGTATTTTTCAAAGCTGACTGTTGGGTAAAAACAGTATTTCTAAATGAGAAGGTACTTATTTCTTCTGAAGTCAAAGATGTCACTGTGCTCTTGCTTTCTGTGAGAAGCTTTCCAAGCACAGCTAGGTTTTCTATTGTAGCATTTCATCATTACTCCACAGAGCTCTGCCAGGTCACCTCCATCCATTAGGACTGTACTAAGTAAAACTCTTGTAAGGGTCACATGAGCAAAAGCCCAAAAGAGTGCTGCTGCATTTCAGAAATTTGGAAAGGCAATAGTGATGGAAAAAACTTCCTGCCTCTATCAGCAAACAGAGCAGTCTCTCCACAGGCCTCTGCCAGTACAACTACTTGTATAGCACAGACCAAGAGACATGTTTAGCCCAAGTCATCCAGTTAACAGCACCTGCTTTATGGGCAGAGAGTTCCAGACTTCTCACATACCTTATTTCAGAAGACGAGAAACCCTGTTGGCTTGCCAGGTACTGGGAAATACATCCCCAGCCTGGTCAATTCATGTGAGAAGGAAGGGAAAGCCATGGCATCAGATGCTGCTGGGGAGCATGACACCAGATAATCTCTCCACACACACAGCCTCAGCTGGAGTCACAAAGCTCTGTGGCTGGGGGCTTCCCCCCCACTCCGAGACCCACAGAGAACCTCGTGGATACATCACAGGAGGCTGCACAGAACACTGATATCCAGCAGGTGTCTGCATTAACAGGTTGCATTACTGACACCACAGAGGAACAGCACTACTGTGAAACACCTCTGCTGATTACAGCTTTTTCCCACATGAGGTGGCAGAGCAAGTTACAGTACAGCTAATCTGCAAAATTGGATACACCAAGAACTCTTGCTGCAGTACTAGAAGAACCGGACTGCCACTGTTCATGAATATCATGATAAACAATGCAAGTACTGCACAGAAATACAGGTACCTCCAGTCTCTGTGCTCAAACTTCAGTGTTTAAGATGTGAGACATGAAAGGTTGAGAAAGAGTGCCCCCACTCTAGAGGATCCCCAGACATGGAGCAGGTTACTCACTCTTCCCAGCTCCTTGTGGAAAGCCTGTACAAGAGCACTGAGTTCTGCAGCACCAGCACCCCCTCCGGTCGCTGTAGAAATCAGGCAAGCTGCAAAACAAAACCAAAACATATATTTTAATTTATGAAGAGTCAAGAGGCACTAATGAAAACTACTGAGCTTGCAAAGGTGCAGGATACCAGAAGAAGCAGCAGGAGCCTGGGAATCAGAGGAGCACTGACAAATGACTGAGTAACCCAAGCAACCACCTTCAGTTTACATTCTTAAAGCTGTCCACATTCTACAACGTGCACACAGGAGAACTAAAAGCAGAACAGGGGATCCATGCATCACAGGGCAGGGATCCTCCCAAACCTAGCAGGTGTCACTACCTGCTGCCAGACCATGGCAGCTCAGGTATGTAAGAGACACATTGCAAAGCACGCTTTAAATTCTCTCTCTCTCTCTACACTGCAACACAGAGCTGCAGTTCTCCCCTGCACAAACACTGAATATCATGAAGAAAATTAATCCACATGATAGACATGAGCCCAAGTTATGAATAAGCAGCTAGATGTGCTCAGTAAACAATGAGTTCATAAAAAAATCATGTTTTCAATTATGCTTGTGTTCAGTAGACATCAAGTATACAATTTATTTTTGCAATGTCTGTACAGTGCATCACAGTCATTTCACCCCTGGTGAGTGGTTACATTAATGCTGTGGCATTTGGTACTGAAAAATTGACATGTATTTTTCAGTACCAAACGCCACAAATATACCAAATATATATAAAACCTCACAAAATGAGGTTATCCTCCCAATAAAAGATCCTCTAGCAGCAGCAGCAGCAACATATCTGTCAGTCAAACTATGTTCTAGGATTCAGGGTGGTGTTAAACTTTCTGTTTGTTCCCCCATGCGGAGAAAATAAATATGCAAGACCAAAAATACAAATCTCATCTGCTGTAGAGTTTATTTAATATTTTTTTTCTTTATTAAAGCAAAAGCCAGGCTAAATCAAGCCAAATTATATTCCATTTTAAACAGAGGTTTATATTTTTCTTTGTTCTAACAGAAATCCAAGAACTATAAATCCTAAAAAGCGCTGAGACAAAACAGATCATTTAGGACAGCTAAATACCTTCTTGCTAAAAAATATATTTGTCCTTTGAAACTTGGAAATAGAACTTTTTTACGCTAGATAAAAAGTAATTTTAAAATATAAAGCTTTTTTAAAGAATCAAGAAAACATACTCACGTTTTTTTCAATAATAATTTTTACTTTAAAAAAAAAGTTCTTCAGGAAGAATACATACCAGTACTCATTAAACTGATATTCTAACCCAATTTAGCATGTTTGTGCACTTCTGTATCAGATGATCAGATTTCAATATTCAAGAAAAAGGAAAAAAAAAAAGAGGGAGAGAAAGAAAACACACGTGTTGTTAAAACCTTCCTACCAGGAAAGGCAAGAAACCAGCAAGTTCCTGCTGAGATACATGGGTGTATGTAAACAAAACTTTCTGGCTCAAGCGCTGAGACCCCAAACTTCTTCATATGTTGAGCATACATGGTAGCTTTTCCAAATAATTTAAAAGGATTTCTTCCCAACATAATCAAAAAGATGCATCTGTCTGTTGTGGCATTGCCTTTTTTAAAATTGTTTTCATCCTATATATCAAACTTGTGCTAAACCACGCCTAGTCTAACTGCAAATGAAACAGCAATCAATTCAATAAGCTCCAAGATAATAAAATAATCTCAAACTCAAAATCTTTTTACTCCTGAAAGGAGACAGTTTTTTGACAAATGAAGATAAGGTCAGCTGCCAGTTCTGAGATCAGAGGAAAGCCTAAAATACAAAATATAGGTCTCAAAGGTAGGAATGACCAGCCTCTCCAACAAAACAGCAAACAGAAAATTGCAAAACAAAGTTTCATCAACAGATATTTGACCTCTGACCAAATAGGAGCTTAACACTTATGGCATAAATTCCTGAAACTGTGCTGCCACACACCCAACATTTTCTATTTCCCAGCTGAGAATCCACCACCCTGAGTACTTTTCCTTTCCTCTGAATCCTGCTGAAAATGTCCATTTATCCACCCACATTTTCACCACATTGCCTGCCTTGAAAATTGGCAGACTTGAAAATGAAGAGAGGAATCTTTTTTCATCCTGTTTATAAATCTTCATATTTCAAGAAAGGCTTGGACAGCCAACAGTGGAGCCAGCTCAGCCTCCCAGGCCTATGCAAGCAGCAATAATTCATTTAGGGCTTTATTAAAAGCAGCAAATTGAAAGGCAATAACATGCAGGCACTGATACTCTTAGTAGAGAAGTAATTAGCAAATGTTTAATGCCCACGGATGACAAAATAGTAAAATAACATTACCATTACTGAAATAAACAACTGGCTGGTTGAGGTAACAATAGGTGCAAGTTTAAAAAGTTAAATTGTCTTTATTCTCTTCTTTTGCAAAAATGGGGTGATAGCTACATATATTTGAAATGGGATTTCTGGGTACTTGGATTTCCATAGGACACAGACCTGCAATCCTGTCTTCACCTAGCCTAGGAGTGATGTCACAGAAGCCAGTGTGAAACCCGATCTTGAGCACATTACAGAATTTCAGCTAAAAATAATAAAACCAAACAGAAAAAAACAGTCAGCATAGAAAAAATTTGGGAGTTATTGCTCTTCCTGAGAAGCTAGAGCAAAACATACTTTTGTTCATGTCTCAAAACAGAGACAGACTTCTATCTGATAGACTCTCCATGGATTTGTAACATTTAAACCTAGGCCAAATCTCCTTTTTTGAGGTTTAGCAGGAATTTACCAACCTAGGAATCACCGCAGCTTTTTCCTTCTTCCCCACTGCAACTTGTGCCTCCTGCTAACAGCTAAGAAGGTAGCTGGTTTTACAGCTCTCCTTTCCAATTCCTTGATATTGGTAAGGGACTTAAAAGTTCAGCTTAATACAAAAGAGGCAGGTTTCCAACCACCAAATTTCAGCAGGAGTCATTCAGTACCAAAATCAGTTCTGTACTTTAAAAACTCTTTCTCCTGAAGCACACACACTAGATTAATGGTGGGTTGCTCAGCAATAGCATTGTATTTTTCTTTTTGTCCTTATATAATAAAATAAGCTGCACCAGCAAGACCTTCAGATGTTTCTGTTGATGCTGAATGAGGAACTCTGATTTAAATATTAAACCTTAAATCTCACTTACATCTAAAAACTGTCACAAAAAATCAAAAATATTTATTAACTCTTCTCCCCTGCCCAATGGGCAACTGCTTCTCAGATGGGCTGCAACAAAGAGCAGCCAGACTGGGGCTGGGGGTGGCATGTCTGTCCAGGGAAAGCAGCAGATAGTCTTCCACTTCTTCACATTGAAAGCTCATTCTACATGATAATAAATCCATCTATTTGAATCAGGGAATACAAATTCTAAGAATTCTGTCACTCTGGAGCACTCCTCCTGTATCCATTACAGTAATGGCTATATATTGCTCTTGGACTGCAAACCTGTTTGTTGGGCAGGATGAAAGGGTGCAAAAGTCAGTAGGAATCCAGTTGCTCTGGGAAAAATAACTACAGACTTCACAATTCCTGCACTTTTAGACTGGAAGTACAGTTATGAACTCATGTGTGAGATTGAGGCTATTACATATGTACAGAATTCATCATACAGAGCTGAGTGAACTGGTATCAGAACAGAACTTGTGACAGTTTTCATACTGCAGCTTCCTCTGAGCATGCACAGACATGCAGACATGCCACATTCACATTATCAGACTGGGAGCTCTGCCTTAAATTGTCTTTTAAACAGCAATCTCAGGATCCTACACACCCCTCCATTAAAATTCACCTCTTCTTCCAATTTCTTAATAGAAGAAAGAAGTCATCCAATGAAACATCAATAATTAATAAGTACAGCATGGCCATCTATTTTAGGGATATATTTTTCTCTTTCCTTCTAAAAAGGACATTAACAGTGTCTAACTTCAGTCCATCAGACAGCCTCCCAGTAAGCCCCATGCCACCACCCCAAGAACCTGGGCTGCTGGGGTTTGTTTCCAAAAGGAGAGAAGAAGAGCTTCATTTTTATGAGGCTTCTAGGGGTCTTAGTTTCAAAATAGTACAAAAACAAACAAACAAACAAACCTCAATAAAACAGCCTGACAACCATGGGGGACTCACATAACATAATCATGGCCAAAAAACTCCTTGAAGATGGGGTTGAGAAGGCTGCTGTCACACCCCAAGAATTCCCTGACACTTTCAGCATCTACCTTTCTCTGCACTTACCTTCTTTGGCAGTAGTTTTTGCCAGATCCACAGAAAGAAGCATCAAACACATTAATTCACTTACTGCCCTAGGGGGCCAAAAGGAAAATTGCATCACTTAGATGGTTTTATCTTCCCAAATTTTTGAAGGTCAGGAAGAAGTGTTTCCTTCGCTAGTGGATAAAACACTGAAATGCGCGTGGCACTGTTTTATTCATGAACCCTGACAAGTCCAATGAAACTGAAGAGATTTGGTGTTCCACTATTGGCAGGAGGGGTCCCTCTCCTCCCCTTCCAGGTTAAAAAGCATATTCTGGACACCCTCCTGGAAAGGGCAGATGGAGGCTTCAGGTCCTCCAGGGACACGAGCAGGGGTCCTTTGCTCCCCACAATGAAGACTGACCGGGGTCACTGCAGAGAAGACTGTGAGGAGGGCAAGTCTCAATATTTATGAAGGATACTAAGACCTCCTCCCTTCATTTTAGTGATTCTTTTATTTAAAAATATCCAAAGCAGATACTGAAATGTGGGTTTTTTTGTTCTTCCTTTAAAGGTTTTGATCAGAAGGTGGCACGAGTTGGTGGGATTACAACATTTATGCCACTCTGGCCCAAAACTGTATTTTCATTTTAGCAAATCCTCCTCACCTTTGCCCTCAAAACACTTATGCAGACCTTCATGACTGCTCCCAAACACCAGGGTATTATTTCAGTTCTCTGGCTGCATGACTTACTGCTTTTCTCAAGTCTTATTGTCTGCTGAACTGTGCTGCATAGACACCAATCTAGAAGAAATCAAAGCACTGGGTGACACTGAAGCAGAATTCATCTTCAGCCTTGGAGTGGGTTGACATCTCTCAGAGCACGACACTGGCTTCGGCTCACATGGTCCTGTCATATTGTGCACTCCAAAAAGCCCACTTTGAATTGTGTTCTGCCACTATAGCTACACACAAATCATACTACCTCACCATTAAAAACTTTCATGGGAACACCCTACACTTACAGCCTGAGAGAACTGGTATTTTCACTAGTGAGTAATTCAGCTTCCTAAGGGTGAGCCAGAGAGCCAGGGCAAGGAGCTGTTCCAGAGAGACAAGTGCTGCTCTGGTGTGAGGTCTCAGCACACATACATCCCATGTGCAAAAGCCATTGGAATAGGGACAGCTTAGAAACATCCAGAACACAGCTCCAGCACTTCAGGGCCCTGCCTGAAGCAGGTTTGCAATGTGCTGAGCATCATCCCAGCAGCACAACGAAGCCTTGTATCCCCCTTTCTGTCCATAAGTCCAGTCCTCTCCAGCTTTCAGTACTACTGCAACCATGACTCACAGCAAGAACCAGACAATTCTTGCTAATACAGAACTGTCTGAGCAAACATCTGGGCTGAGGCTGACAGTCCTCAGGATGTTATGCCAAAAGCACAGCACAATCAACATGGGTATGTTATCATTCAACAGCAACTCTTCAATCAAGTACCACTGCAGCATGTTTTCCCTCCAGCAATCAAGCCATATTTTCTGTTTCCTCATCTGCCCTGACCCAAATCTTAGAGCTCACAAAAGCCCAACACACAATTTGATGATAGCACTTCAGCAGCGAAACAAGTATGCTTTGAAAACACTTAAGCCGCTGAGTTAAAAAGAATTTTTAAAACCTTTAAAGTGGAAATAAAACTTCAATCAATATTTGAAAACAAAGCAGTCTTGGATTTCTCTCCAAAAATCTTATTCTTAGCACAACGGGGTGCAGCACAACTAACAGAACAATTTCCGAATATATTTTAGGAATAACTTTCACACAGGCATCATATTTTGAAGAAGGAATTGAAAGCTAATATATGTGACAGAGACCAACCATGAGGGTTAGGATCAACTGAAGATGCTCTTCCATAAGCTGGCTAGGGAGAAAAACATCTCAGAGTGATATGACTTAGCAGACACACCATACTTGAGACCAGGTTTTATCTGTCACTTACAGACCTGTGGATGATGAGTATTCAGGTCACACACACCCCTCTTCTGCAGCAACCCACAGCACAATTATTCATGTGATAAACACCCACGAACAGTAGAAGCTAGAGGCAATGAATAATGCAGGAGATCCAGTCACTCTACCACATCACATACCCATGGGATGTGGAGGCAAGCATTTTAACTTAAGTCATCCTTCCCCCTCCAGGGCACAAGCATGCTCCTCAGTAATTCTCTCTCCACCTCAGGTTCTGCATATACATTAACAAGTCAAGCCCAGCAAACCAGGACAAGTAGTTACAGAAGAAATAGGGACACAGAAATGCAATGCACCCTCTCACAAGATCACATTAAAATATTACATCATCTGCTCATCTCAAGAGCTTCACAAACCAGGAACAGTTTCCTCAAAAAGGTACTCCTTTGTTGACACTTCCCAAGAGATGTACTTTGTCACCATTAAGAAAATAAATTCTCAAAGCATTAGCTAAGCTAAGATAAATTAAAACAGAGCCACACTCAGCCCTTGCTTATAATTCTGCCTGAATGAAGACAGGTTATTAAATGCACACTCCAAAGCTGAAAGAAAATCTGAATTTGCAAGTCACCTCCTTAAAAAGGCATTATCACCTATGCTTTAGGCACAAACCATCCCAGTAAGTCACATAAGTTATTAATTCCTATTCTGAATACTATTACCCCTGCATACTTCTCCACAACCCTTCTTGATATTCTTCAGTACCTTTCACAGCTTATGCTGCACACAACAAAGTGCTCCATCTTAGAGCACCCTTGAGACCCACCACACCAGGGCAAGGCACAGAGGTAACAGGTACCATGACACCAGGCACCTGGCAATGCCAGCCTGGCTTCTCTGGCACACTCTGCCCCTCAGTATCCTGCTAAGTCAGCCACTCTGCCAGCACGCCTGGCCTTCACACAGCTTTTGCCTTAGCCTGGCCATCCACTCATTTAATTTGCAGATTTAATATGCCATTAGAAGGGCACATCTCTGTCTCTATTCTGTGTTGTTGCATGCTATTTTTTTTACATTATTTTCATATACCCAAGAAAATCTGCATAGGAAAGTTGATGCAGCAAGAGAGCTCACTGCATTCATTAATGCCCATGCTTAAAATGACTGCTTTGCTCAAAATATGTTCATTTATGTTCTTTCCAAGGTCTCCACTCCTAAGGTTTTAAGACCTAGATTTTTATTAACAAGTGTTGTGTTTCTGTTTATTTTTTAAAATAAGCTTATTTGCAAAACACATGAGAAGCATCTATGTCTGTATTAAATCAAGGAGGTTTCCTCCTGAATTGAAAGGAAATTTTCCTACAGGACATCTCACACAGTTAATTAATCACCCAAATGGTTATATTTATGCATCATGTCAATACTAGAAAGTCAAACCACAGAAATCAAGATTTCAATTCAATATTGCAGAGTCTTCAGTCAAATAGCCTGCACATTGCTAAACCACTTTCATTAAAAGACAGGAATGCCATCTTAGAGCAGACCTGATTTAAGCAGCTGTTACCAGATGCTCCAAAAGGAAGCAATAAAATTCCCTAATAATTCCTAACTAATAATACTGCCTTGCTCTGTCTCGCTTAGATCCCTATCATTTCAGGCTATGAATTAAAACCTCCTGTCATCTCTTTGTTTTAGCTAAGGCCTCAATTCCAGAGAATTACATTGAAATTTTTCCAATTTATGCAGAACCATCCATGTCAGTAAGAAACCAAGGGGAGTCAAATATAACCACAGTGAGAGGAATCTCATCTCTCAACACTGTGTGCCCAAACTGATTTCAAGACAGAATAAGAAGCAGGGCTTTTTTCCCCCAAATACTGCCCCGAATGTGCACTGCAGTGCTTTGTCCTAGCATTTCAAGAATGCCAGCTATGTTTAGCATTTTGCTTGGAGGTACTGCAGGAATGTAGGGTCAGCAGCAGCCACAGGTGGTCAAATTTACTCAAAACAGTTAAGTTAATCAGTACAGCAAAAAAATGTAAGCTCTTGAAGAGAGACAGCAGGACTGGATAGCTTCCAAAATGAGCACTGACAAAGCCTAGAAGCTGGCTTGGACAGGAGCATTCTGGGGCTGTCCATGTATTGATCCTCTCTGGCTAAACTGTGACAAAAGATGTGAAGTATTATGAAATCAAAAAGAAGGTGCTCTACAACAAGAATCAAAGCATATGATAGAACAAATTGAACTGAAATGCTGATAAAGGTCTTGAGGAGGCCTCCAGTAAATCAATGGAAATTTAGGGATTGAACCTAGACTGAGGTCTCTGCCACAACTGAAAAATAAAATTCAAAACTCCTTATGTTCAAAAGTAATTTTCCTCACAGGTCACCTCCAAATGGAACCTGTTAGTGTTCAAGTGCAGAATTACAGCTCTAGGAAACCAAATCACTGACCAGTCACACACCATGGCTGAACACAGACAGCTGAAATGGGACCATCTGAAAGTCAAAACCATTAAAATCCTCCATCAGACCCTTCAAAATCTAAATGGTGCCAGAAGTGGCTAGAAAGCAGTATGTGAAGTAAGCATCTACAGTCTCTGCTGAAGTCACAAATGGCAAGAACAGTGACTCCCAGTTTAGAACTCCAGTTTACCACATGGGAAGCTGGTTAATCTCAGAGCTACTGAGGAAGAACTAGCAGCTTCAAGAATTCCTGTCAGAGATAAGAGCATGTATATACATCTGTATAAGTATGCATGTGAATGGACACAGGCACACACTCTACATGCCTGCAAAACCAGCTAACTCAAAGCAACAGTAAAATTTAGTATTATAATTAAGCTCAGTATAAATCTGAAATATGTAAAAACAAGAGCTGGAAAAGTCTTTAATTTCATGCAGGCAGAACTTAAATAAGAACAGAGTCCTGGACTAAACAAGTTAAACTCCATGTATGAACAGGGAGTGCTCACAAGCAACCATTTTATTCACATTCAGCTGCATGAAGCAGAAGTCAGAGTTGCTGCTCCACAGCCAGCAGAGTGATGGTAACTGTACAGTTTTACACCTACACTGATTTAAGCCAATTGTCCTTTCCAGCAGCACTCGGCCTTTAGGCTGCCTGCACCTCCTCATCCCAGAGACATGGTCACAAAGATGCATCTTCTTTGAGGGATTGGTTTTCAGCTGGGTCCTCGAATTAATCAGATTGGACAGGGGGCCAGAAAAATGCCAGGGATGAGGAGATGGCATGTTGTAATAGCTTGAAGAAGATAGACTGACACCCTTAAACAGTTGCTGTTAACAGCTTTTAAAACATTAATTTTGGAGCAGTCCAAAGTGATGTGAAACCATGCCCATAATCTTTCACCATGCCTTTAAATTTTGTTGAAAGATGTCACATCTGGCACATGTGACAGGCCAGGAGCACTGCCAGCACTAATGGTTTGGATGACACATGTAACCAGTGTGCTCAACTCTTCCCTGCTCACTCTGTTTTTTCAGAACTGTTTAAAAATAGAAGAATTTTTAAAAATTTTTAAAATAAATTTAATTGGGGTAACATCAGAGGCTTACAGAAATCGGCACATCCTGATCTAATTTCAGCACAGCCAAATAGATCATCCTCACCCTCTGAAGGAGGATGAATAGCTGGCCCAGGGACAGACCTGCTCCTTGTGACCCGGGAAACAAAGGGAAGGTGGTCCCAACATTGGTCACACAAAAGCCCCCTCCAAGGATCTAGAAGTTTCTGTCATTTGCTGCCCACAGCAGCAAGCATTTTTAAAGAAATACCTTATGTCAGAAACATCAGCCAGGCTTGGCAACACCCAGGAGTACTGGGAGCTTCAGCAGACACAGGAGACAGAGAACAACATGCAGCCACCAGGTTTCACTTGGAGAAACATCACCAAGTCCCCATACACTGGATACCTGGTCACAGAAGCATTTACCTGAGAGAGATGACAGTGCTCCTGCAAATTGAACAGTTTATGGAACAGTGGCAATAGTATTAGAGTGGAAACAAAGACAAAGCTTGAGAAAGCACTAATATTATAGTTCAAAGGCAGCTGGAGTTCAGAAAATGTAACAGAAACCAGAGTGTTCTGCCACAAAGGTACTTTCAGTCACAATAATTTAGGCATAACCTTAAATCAATGAAGAATGTTTTGGTGTAACTGAGGGGAAAACTTTGTTCACAGCAGTAATTAGCAGATAAGATTCTGTACCCTGTATTCATAATTAAGAGCAATGGGTTTTTTGCATTCCTTTTTCATTACATATCCATTCACACAGGAGTTCATAAAGTCTTTGGACAAATCAATGTACAAATAAATAATTTCTTAAAATAATTTTCCATCTAATATGCCAAGACAGATATCTGTTTAAAAACCTGACTTGAGAGGATGCCTCAAAATTCTCAGTGTGTCCATGCCAGTCATCACCTGCCATCTGATCTCCTGGCATATTGATTACCAATCATCTTTCCAACTTATCCTGTTTCTGTCTGTACTTTCAACAAGCAGCTTGTGAACTATCTTAAAGACAGCCTGCTAAAAGAAATAAAAAAGTCAAACCTATTTCTACTTAAAAAAAAAAAAAGTTCCATAATTACTATAGCACAGGCATGCTGCTGTATGCTTAAACCTTAGCAAAGAGGATTTTAAAAAAACCCAGTTATTGCTATTCAGCGAGTATTCCTATAACACAGGTTTTGCTGCTCATCTTTTTGCAAGATTACTGTACTTAGGCAGCAGAGAATACTTTTAAGAGCTCACCATACTCAATGAAACACTACTCAAGAAGATAGAGCCCTTATTAGAGATACCAGTATGCAAAACTCACACTGCAGAGGTTGTTGACTGGCAGCAGACCATTAGATAACTACATCCTTCTTTGTTGGTCATCTCACAGGCACATGAGGAATTATGCTTCAATTTAACACAGTTCTGATGTGGCTGGTACAGTCAGCAAAAACAAAGCCTCTGAACTCAGGAGAATGGAGTAGCTAAGTTATGGCAGACTGGGGTATCTGACTACAGTGCTGTAGTAACTGTGCCAATTCTGAGAATCCTGACAACCAGGAAAGAGACTGTGCTTTCTATAAGCTAAATAAAGACTTCTATTATGATGGCTGAAATAAAACAGACCCCAAGGGAGGAAATAAACGTTACCCAAGTCATCTGGCATGTTTACTCTCCTCAGGTGCAGCGGACAGTGACCCTCCCAGACCGGAGACAGCATTTCCTTGCCAGGGTCATATCCACTTCCCCCCTTGGTAAAGAACACTTTGAAATTATTTGAATTCTGCCATTGGCCTAGTTTCAGCATATGTTCTGATGTCTTCTTTGTAATTACTTATGCTTCTCAAAAATGGAGAGGCTATCAGATAATAAAACATTACCCCAACCATCTCTTCTTTTCACTGATTCTGAGACAGATCAATGCTGACATTAAAATGAACAAAAAGACTTCTGAAGGCATAAGTTTTAAAGAAAATGACAATCCCCTTTTCCCTCAAATAAGTCTATTTTGTTCCAAAGCCAGGTCTCTGTGGGGGGACTGACATTGACTGGATGCCAGGTGCACACCAAAGCTATTCTATCACTGACCTCCTTAACAGCACAGGGGAGAGAAAGCTCCAGGATCAAGATATGGACAGAGAGAGATCCCTCAACAATTAACCATCATGGGCAAAACAATCTCCACTTGGGGAAATTAAAGTAATTTATTGCCAATCAAATCAGAACAGGGAAATAAATCAAATTGAGAAAATAAAATCAAATGATCAATCACCTTCCCCAATTGCTCCCTTCTTCCCAGACTTAACTTTACTCTCATTTTCTCTATCTCCTTCCCACAGTGGTGCCAAGGGACTGGGAATGTGGGCTGAAGTCAGGTCACCACACGTTGTCTCTGCTGCTCCTTTCTCAAAGAAGGACCCCTCACATTCTTCCCCTGCCCCAGCACGGGGTCCTACCCACAGGAGACAATAACCCACAAACTTCTCCAGCCTGAGTCCTTCCAAGGGCTGCAGCTCTTCATGGACTGCATGGGTCCCTGTCCACAGGGCACGGTCCTTCATGCACAGGCTGCTCCAGCACGGGTCCTTCACCAGGTCACAAGTCCTGTCAGCAAACCTGCTCCAGAGTGGGCTCCTCTCTCCACAGCACCACAGGTCCTGCCAGGAGCTTGCTCCAACATGGGCCTCCCATGAGGTCACAGCCTCCTTCCTCCTTCAGCCATCTACATACTCCAGCACGGGGTCTTCCTTGGCTGCAGGTGGATGATTCTCTGCTCCACCATGGACCTCCATGGGCTGCAAGGGCACGGCTGCCTCCCCACAGCTGCAGAGGAATCTCTGCCCCAGCACCTGGAACACCTCCTCCCTGCCTTCTGCACTGACCTTGGTGTCTGCAGAGCTGTTACCAAATGGTAACATATTCTCCCTACTGGTAACATAAGGTTACCATATTAATGGTAACATATTCTCACTCCTATCTTCTGCCGGCTGCTGGTGCTGCACAGAGTTTTTTACACCCCTATCTGCTATCCCAAAGGCACCACCACCACCACTGATAGACTCAGCCTTGGCCTGGGGTGGGTCCCTCTTGGAGCTGGCTGGCATTGGCTCTGTCAGGCACAGTGGAAGCTCCTGGCAGCTTCCACAGATGCCACCCCTGTAGCCCTCCACTACCAAAACCTCCCCATGTATATCCAACACAGGCACACAGAGCCCCAAGGTGCTGCCAGCTCCCCAGCAGCCCAGGCTGTGGCCAGTAACCACATTTGCTTTCTCCTGCTCTTTCTGAACTCCAGTGCCATCCAACAAGGGAGAAGCCAAACTGCAGACAGTCTAGCCAACTATTTTAAAACTTCATTCTTAAGCAAAGGGCATCTGCCTGTAAAGACAAATACACAGCACAGCAGACTGCTCTTCCTAAACATATGCTGCATTTTCTCCAGCTGAGAGGAAAGGGTTGGTTTTAAATAGCGGCTGAAAATTCTCCTTACCATTTTTCATTCTAAAAGCACAACAATTGCTTTGCAATTAACATCAGTTTTCTGATGCACAAAACAAGACCAATGGAAAAATTTAGTCCAGCTTAGTCAAAGGTTGTCTTTGCCTGACAAAGATACAAAATAACAAACATTTAAAACACTGTACTGCCTTCATATGCTCAGAACAAATTAACTTCCTTTAAAAATAAAAAATAACTGTTTAAAACACTTTCCTTCCAGTTTGTCTATTACTCCAGCATAGTTTATTCTAAATGTTATTAACTCTAACGAGTAAATAACAACTAGAAACTGCATCTAAAGAAATCTCACACACATACACACACATGCACATCGTTTCACTGGAGACATTCCCCATGACACACAGAGCAGATCATTCACCAGTACATGGATACAATAGGGCCCTGTCCACAGCAAAGGTGGTGATCAAGTTTTATGTAAGAAGAAAAGAGCAGTGGTGATTACTGGAAGAAATGAAACATAAAAACAGTTATTACAGTTGGGAAAAGACAGATACTTTAAAGGTTTTGAACAAGTGATTTTATTTCACCTGATAGTGAAAAGATCAGATCCTTCTTTTGCACGTAAAACCTGCTTCTCAACCCTCTATGTCCTGTTCAGAGATGTGCTTTTAGCAAGGATTATGTTGCCTTTATTTGCACAACAAGAGAGAACATCAGAAATTACAACAAACCTTAGAATCCTTAGGCTGAATCACCCACACTCAAATACAGTAAATGCAAACACTTGCAACCATACAGATGTATTAATTAGGATACAACTTCTGTAATATGAGCATCTGTATTTATTTTTTTACTTATCAGTTGAACCAGCATCATTTAGAAGATTTCTTTAAAATAAGCCATTGAAAAATCACAGGTGAGGCTAAACACAGAGTAACAGCACAGAGATCTAGGATTTTATTTTACTACCTACAGGGAGAGGGGCCTTGTACAAATTGCTTAAGCTCATAGTAGGGTGGTTTACAAACTAACTTAAAAGCACAACCACCCCACGTAGTACCCGTGGCTTCTTGGCAAGTGTCTTAGAACAGCCTGGGAGAGAGACTGTGTAACACTTTCTACAAGTGTATTAATAATTTGTTTTGATGCTGAAGACCCTCAGTTGAGGTATAACCTGTGCACAAAACACAGAGCTGGAGGAGTTCTATCTGTGACTTCCAAACCAGAGAACCATAGCAAGATCCAAAGAAGTGACAAACCAGTAAAGGAGACATTAGAAGACCCAAAGAAAACCAAAGTGACCTATTACTCACAAATAAAACTATCTCAACAGTCAGAGAAGACTCAAGACTAACCATTCTTATGCCACAGCCCCTGCAAGATAAGGCAGATCTCCAGAATTCAGCCAAACCTCCCCACGCTAGGCAGGCAAAATGAGTGAAGAACCTACTGTCACCTAGTGCTGCAATTTAGCATCTTCTAATATTCTTAACTCCTAATTTCCAAGACAGTATGTTTTGCAGAGTTTCAGCTTGCTGAAAGTCTGCAAAACATATCCAGAGCCACTGACAAAGGATAATATGCAAATAGACACTATTACCAGTAAACCTTAGCTACACTGTTATTTTGTGCTCTCATGGCTTCCTTCATTTCAGGCCCTTTACCACGAAACAAACAAAAAGCACCTATATAATGATTGCTTGTTTTACATGATAAATGAAGCAGCAATTTATGCTAGCTAATAAAAGAACAAATCTATTGTACAACTTCAACATTTCAAGGGATAAGAATAAGCAAGTAATAAATACCTCCATTTGAGTGAAGCCCAAAGTTAATATTAGGATAAATCTTAACTCACACAAAACCCAAAGGCCTATAAATGCCCCTGACCTCAATGCATTTCTTCTAAAGCAATCCTTTTAGTTGCTCTGTTTGGTGGAATGCAGCTATGAACGACAATAAATCTGGGGCTGAACAATTCACAAAATGCAAGGTAATGTATATATCTGAGTCAGTGACTGGACCATGTAAGGGTCAGAGATAGTCTTTCACATAACTACTGCCCCAGCTCACTCGTGCTCAACACAGCAGTCCAAAGGAGCAACTTCCCTCAGCAAGATGTCTCAGAACAGGGCAGGTTTAATCTTCACTCATATTACTACACTGGTTGAGTTGTGAGAAAACATGCAGCAACCTAAGTCAATTTCTTGGTTTGGATGAAGAAACACAAAAGCAGCTCAAGACTGATCAATTGTTAATGTGTCATGAATCACTCTTTCCCCTTAGCAGCTACAGAAGTTGCTTGGGGTCCTACAGGAATAACCCAAGTCCTTACAGGACAACACCTACAATTATTAAATAACAATCAACAGGCTTGTTGATAGTAAACAACTACCTACTTGCACAGGCTTTTCAAAAGCATCTAACACTGATACAAAGTTCTGTGAAAGGATAAATCTTTCATGGAGAACGCGAAAGACCTGAGCTCATGCACATCTTGTTTTCTCTGGAGATGCTGCTGCAGTATCCCACTGCCAGGCCCAGCTCTCAGACATCTGTCAGTGTGGTGACTGATTTACCCCCACACCACCTGCAGCAGTCTTCCACAGCACAGGAGCTTTATACTGCTGATGCTTATGTTGGGCAAGTCTTAGAAGCATTTACTCCTCAAGGTCCATTCGTGCTTTGCAGCACTTTCTTTTCTGACAGATGTCTGATGTCTGCAAAACTCAAGGCCAAAGTAGAGTCAAAGGTCCTTAAGCTGGTAGTGGCACATAATGAACAAGGAAATTGCACCATGTAATCACAACAATTATATACAATTAGTATATATGTACTTTGTCAGAGGAACACAAACAGGGTGAGTAAAATAGGCTCAGTAACCACTTTGCTGCTGAAGGTTCTGTTAGAGGCAAGAGGCAATTTCTCACAGCACTGTCTCTTGAGAGCATGCTGCAGGGATCAGCTGCTTCCTCACCACCCCTGAAAGGAAACCCAGAGGACTAACATCTCTGGGAATTCACACCCACAGCACAGGCATAAAACAAGCAATATCTGACTGAGGCACAGATCACAAGCATCAGCAAATGGTGATATGTACAGCAAGATATAAAGGATTCGAGAGTAGAAAGCTGCATTTTTACCTTCTAGGAAGCTGAATGGAGATGAATACCCACTTCTGCATTTCATGCCTGTCTTCAATTTGGGTAATTCCAGCTAGCAAGATAGACCTCTTCCCTATTGCAATAAACTCTCAATGCTTCTGAAAAAATACAACCCAAGGCACCCAAAAATCCAACGTCATTGTGCCCTGTGAAACAACAGAACTACACAAGTTTTGCTCAGCTGCAACAAACAGGTCCTTCTCCCTTTTCATTAGAAATGCTTTAGTTTAGATTTCCAGACTGCTTCTGTTCAGCAGGGCTCCCACTCATTGGTGGACTCAGCCCACCCTGAGCCTCCAAGACCACGGGAAGCTCAGGGCAACCTTTTCTGTTACACCTCCTGATCTTCCTGTGCCTGCTCTGGCACCCTTTCAAGCAGCCTCCACAGGGAATAGGATGAAACCAGGCACTGTATTTAACTCATACTTGGTGATATATAAAATCAAGCCATGGCACTGGCTGAAACAAGAGGACAGGGCCACATCACACAACATGTGGGGGAAAAAAATCCCACAAAACAAAATACAAGAATAAGGATTGCCTCTTCCAGCAGTAACTCACTGGCTCAGCTGTAATATTAATTTTCACTTCATTTTTATTTTCATTTTACTTAGATCGATTTGGCCAAAAAGGATGCTCTTCTGTTCATAAGAACTCTTCTCCCAGTGTACCCAAACAGCTGAAGTTCTTTTTCAGAAGTGCTCCAAACTTAATGGATTACATACAGCTGCAAGGCTACAAAGCTGGGTGATTTCACTTTACACTCCAAGTTGTGGCAATTAAAAAATTACAAATACAGAAATAAGCAGCGTTGTTTCTCTGAAAGCTGCATAACTCCACCTCCCCATTCAACACCCTGCTAAGGCACATCCTGTGTACTTGGACATGGCTTGTGAGTACTGCCCAGTATCACACTGACCTTCCCTGCCAGAAGCTGGGGACTTTTAAAATTTTCTCCTTATTTTTCAACCTTCAGTCTAGCAATTCTATGCTGTTCTGTGAATCTCTGTTCCTTTGAAAAAGGGGAACACAGCAGAGATAATAGCTACAAGTTGTCAAACACCATATATAAACCAGAAATTAAAAAAGCATACTATTAGTTTGCAGCTGAAATAGTTTCCAACCCAATTAAGTGTATTTTAAGCTATATATGTGCAGTAAATTATAATTACTTGGGTAACTTAGGTACAACACAACTCTAGTGTTGTATGTAAATTCAACTTTTCTTTATCATATTAGTGAGAACTCCCTTTAATTTTGATGAGTTAGTCCAGGAAAAGAAACGCAATGCCATATTAGCACAAATCTAAGGAAAGAATTGCTTACCTAAAATTCCACCATTTACGGTTTTTGCAAGGATCTAAAAACACAGCCAAGAGTCACTAGAATTGCTGAATATGGTTTTTAGAAAGTGGGACACACACACACACAAAAAGAGCAAAATTGCAGATCCATTAAAAAAATCACTTTGAGTTCAGGTCAGCTTCTTATCACAAAGGTTTTGTAAAATTACTACTGAAATTACTATTTCTTTTTTGGCAGGACATCAAGAAAAAAGACTTGAAACATCAAAACAAGCCTATTAAATAATAAATTTGTCCCCCAGATACTTTTGACCTCAAAAGGAAATGGTCTCAGCCATGGTAACTTATGCCTGCATTGCTCCTCCTCTCTTTCAGAGGTACATTCAGGCACCAGTCCTCCATAGGAAGTGATGTGATTTCCCTATGGAGGCACCTCAAGCTAGGCACATTGCTCAGATTAGAGTGGCACAAAGGCAAAGCACCTTCCATGGTCATTTCTGCAGCATGCAGAGCACAGAGCTGAAGGACAGCAACAGACAAGCACCAATGGCACCAAATAATGGCAGTCACTGAGGAAGAAGAGCAGATCTCCAAACCCTGCTCTCAGGGAGCCTCATCCATTCATTAAAACTGCATCCATGTGTTCTGGACAAATGCCACAAAACCAAGTTCTGCAAAAGCCTCAGCACACACCCAGACAGAAATGCCAACCACCTCCTCCAGCCACAGCTGCTGGGGCCAGGTGAGAAGCAGGAGTGGTGAGAAAGGGGGAAAACAAAGAAAAATTCAAGAAATCAACACTAACTTCCCCATCCAAAATTACTGCCTAGCTTTCTCCAAACCTGCACCAGGATTTCAAGTACCTATTGGACCACCAAGACCCAAAGAAGTGGTGCACAGAATGACCCAGTCCCGAATGGAATGTAGGCATGGGAACTGTATTTGGGTTCATTACAGAAGACCAGTAGATCTAACTTAATGACTTGCATCAGCACAGCCTCTCAGCTGTACAGCTACCTTGCTGAGAGAGCTGTTGGGAAGCCCTACCAGCTCTGATTTGCCCACAGACCCCCCAAGTTTGCACACGCATCACGTAGTGCAGATTTTGGTTTCACTCAGCTGTGCACTGATATAAGGCCATAACTCTGATGACCTGGCTCTGGAAATCTGTACATTTCCATTTGCTTTTCCAAGTCTGTTTTTTACTTATCAGAAAAAAAAAAAGAATCCTCTACTTGTAAAAACGCATAGCATTTTTATTCTTGTTCCAAGCCAAAACCAACACCAGATGGAAACTTGTTTAAAATTCTTACATCTTTCTGCAAGGAGGGTACTACTACCAGCTAAGCAGCCCCAGGGGAAAAAAGTAAATTAAAAAAAAAAAAAACAGCAATGGACTATGAAAGTGATTTACATTATATAAGATGAGTAAACACAGAAGAAAATCAACCAGAGTGACTTCTTCAAAAATAATAATGCCTTATTACTTACTTTGAAAACAATGAAAAGTCCTGAAAATACCATCAGGTCCCACCAGATATGAAATGCATAATACATGTTCCTAAGGTTAGTGGAGGAAACCTGAAGTAGTTTTACTCTGCAACACATCTCAGCTCCTAAAAAGATATAAGGCCACAAACAGTGAGTCAGATCATGCCAGTTGCAGAGGCCAAAGACACCCAAAAAGCCATTTCCCACCCTCAGGCTATGCAACTATTTGAGTGAAAAAGCCAGACCAGGAGAGAGAATGAGACACCTTGTTGTTTCCTGAGTTTCTGTCTGTAGCTTTAAGGGGGCTGCTCTGCATGTCACCCGGTCACATTACTTGCTGGAATAATAGGAACAGTTCTGTAGGTGACTCATTCATAATTCATAAAATCTTAAGCATTTTGCAGCTCTCACTACAAATGCAGAGCAGCATTTTCTAGTCTCATTTACCACAGCCAGGCTCAACAACAAACTGATACCAAAAATCAGTAACAGAAAAGTTTTCTGATCCTGAAAATACCTGGCAAATAGTATGAATACAGCACTTACACAGCAATCTTATTCAGAATGTGTGCAGTGGCCCTTACTGATCAGTCACTACAGAAATCTGAACAATGGCATGTCTTTTTAAGAAAGTAAGAGCTGTCAAAGTGTATGTTTATACTATTTGCAGAGCATTCTTTATTTAGATTTCTATGGTAACCAGTAAGTAAGAGGACTGCAGTTCGTATTTAGAATTTTTTTCATTCCCCATAGTCCGAACTAGCAGAAGTACTATGACCTTTTTTCAAGAAGGAAAAAGCAATAAGCAAACATCTTATGGACTCAAATACAGCCAAATCTTTAATTATTAACTTCAGATAAAGTTCTCTAATGTAGCAACAAACAAATCACTCATTTAAGTTATCCTTTTTAAAGTAATTTAGTAATAAAACCAGTCTGGTATGCATTACCCACCAGGCAAAACTTGTCACAATGGGATTTCTACTGTTACATTATTTTACCTGTCAAAATGGGCAAGGAAATGGAAAGGAAATGGGCAAGTTTGTTCTCCCTCTGTCACATAAGGAATCAGGGACCTCATATATTATGAGAACCAGTACCTGCTGCAGGGGTTCCATACTGTTAACACAGGAAGAAGCATGCTCATCATTAAACCACAACAATTTAATTTGAAAAGAGGGTCAGATAGTGTACTGCAGCCCACACTCACCCTACAGCTCCAGAACAGACTATGACCTGGCTGGTCCAACAGCACATTGTGCTTGCTGTAAACACTATAGGGCCAGCACGAGAAGCACCAGCTCCCTCACCCACGCTGCCTGGTTGTGGGTTTTCCCATCAAGTCCTCCTACTTACATTTTGGGATAATAAAGCATCAGGAAGAACATAATTGCTCTGTTTTGTAAATAATCAGAAATCAAAATGATTGTTATTTATTTCTTTTGAGTGGGAACTGCAAAGCAGGAAAAAAATTTACTTCTCTCCCAAAATACAAGGTATGTCCATTTTAACATCAGAATTGTACGCATTCTCAGGTATTCACTTCCTTCCTTTTGTTAGTCTTGATTTTTGAAGAGGATGCCAGCCCCGGACACTAGTCAGCCAGCTTTTAGCACCAAATATCCAAGACTAATTTCCAAAACCTCAGAAAAATTAATCCACTGGCAATGTCAAATGATTTTTAAAGAATATTCCTCTCCCACATTCCACATCTGGCCACTCTCTTCCAAGCATTTTGGTTGTTAGAGATGGTACCATACCCCTACCTTCTGGAAGCTCATGAACAAGTCTGGAGCAAGTGCTCCCCAGCAAGCCCATTTTTGCCCAGTGCATTGAGTTAAGGTTTTGGGAATTGTAATTCCTCCCTAGACAAAGGCTATTTTTATCAAGTAAAGAGGAAATTCTGCCCCCATCTCCTGTGAGTTTTATTATACATCCACAGTTCCCAAGTGAAACTGCACAGGACTTTGAGAACTACAGCATTCTGGCAAGAGCACTGAGGGTTTAGTCATGAGACAGCCCAAAACTGCTGAGAGGAAAGCAATCGCTGAAGGCAGCACAGCGGGAGCCCTCCACAACCACATTCCCTTCCCACTGCCCAGAAGCAGACAGATGGCCAGGCAGCAGCAGATGACAGCCAAGGCAATCGCTCTGCACCTACCTAGAGTCACCAAGGAGACCACTCAGTCTCAAAAGCCACCTTTTGGCAGACCTGTTTAGCACAAGACAAAAGACAGCTACCACCAGTGCTGATCAGCGCAGGGTCAGTCTGCGCTCAGCCTCGCCTGCGATGGGACAAGGGGACATTGTCAGCAGCCCCCCAGCACGGGACCTCCCTGCCCTCACTGCTGCCTGGAAAGGGCAGAGGAGATGGCAGAGGCACTCCAACTACCCAAAATATCCTGAAGCCCTGAGAGCCAGGCACTCTCTGCAGCTAGGGCAACTCACACAGCCGAAATTAAAGAGCAGGGAAGCAGTGGGGAAGGTACACTTCACCACCAGAGCCCCATGAATGGGCACCATTCTGCCTGGTTCCCCCAGGGGCCTGTAAGCACCAGCCACTTGATCCCTCTCACCAGCTTCTCCCGGCCCCCAAAACGGTGGTGCATGAGCACAAACAAAGGCATCCTGTCTTAACATACCACTTTATGGCAAGAGCATGGAAAAGCAACAGTAGGCAATAGTCAAAAAAATCAAAGAGAACAGAAGTCTGTGGAACAGAAAGCACTTTCAAAGCCCCAAGTTTCACTGGGATGCAGAAGCCAGTGAATGAGCTCTCAGTTTCACTAAAATTACTCCAGACTAGTAAAGCATAACATTACACAGGGTAATAAATTTGAAAAACAAGAACTTGTTAGATACAGTAGAACAGGAATACATTTTCTACCTGTGGCTTATATCCTCCCTTGATCTAATAAATCCAATTAATTTCAACATCACTGAAGGAAAACAGAGTACTTCATCTCCCTCGTGTTCCTATCTAATGCAACTAACCAGTTTAAAAAGGGAGAAGTTACAAGTGCCTACCAAGCGATGTGTCAGCCAGAGGCAGGCTCCTTGCCAACAAAAACTGCAGCATGTTCATCTCTGCACCTCCACACCAAGCCTCCTAAAAAATATTCTTCACAGCAAATCTTTCCTTAGAAACTTCTTAGCATGAGCTGTGCTGAAGTATCTAATTGTGTTCTGCAAAGCACATTGCAAAGGTCTCAAATATTTCCTCACTCTGCTTGCACATGTTAACTTACATAAGTCATATAACTGTAGAATATCCTGAGTTGGAAGAGACTCACAACGATCATCAAAGTCCAGCTCCTAGCCCTGCACAGGAAAACCCCAACAATCACACCATGTGTCTGAGAACATTTTCCAAACATTTCTTGAACTCTGTTAGATTCAGTGGTGTGACCACTTCTTTGGGAAGCCTGTTCCAATGCTCAACCACCCTGGGTGAAGAACCTTCTCCTAATATCCCATCTAAACACCCCTGGTGCAGCTTGATGCCATTCCCTCAGATCCTGTTGCTGGTCACCAGAGAAAATGTTCAGCACCTGTTCCTCTGCTTCCCCACATGAAGAAGCTGTAGACCTCACCCTCCTCCAAGAACAAACCAAGTGACCTCAGCTTGTCCTCACATGGCTTCCCCTTTAGACACTTCACCATCTTCACAGCCCTTCTTTGGACTCTCTCTAATAGCTTTATATCCTTCTTACACTGTGACAACAGCAGTCAAGGTGAGACTGCACCAGTGCAGATAAGAGCAGGACAATCCCCTCCCTTGCCTGGCTGGTGATGCTGTATACACCCCAGGACACAGTTCACAATCATACACAGATGTTCCAAAGACGGGGGGAAAAATCCCAGTCCCTTTTGGCTCACTCAATTACAAGCCAGCCTCCTGCTACTCACAATACTGCAGTGGTACTCCTATACAAGGGCACTTGCTTTTGAATGCCAGAGGTGATGGAAGGAAATTAAAAAAACCCCACAAATCTATGATACTTTTTCTCCACAGATAGGAAACACAGAAACAAAGAGATAACCATAAGAGAAAACACTATAACATGCATTGAAAAAAGCAAAACAAAACCAGAAAAAATGGACTGAGTGGCCCAGCTGTCATCCTGGCCACCCTGAGGTTCTGCCGTGCTGGCAGGTAGCCCCTGTAATCCACAGGGGCTGCTACTGAAGGAATGCAGCCAGTACAGAGCAAAATGCTCAGAAGAGCAAGGGAATAAGGAGGCAGGACTTTGGATAGCTTTTGTTCTAAATGTTTCTAAAAGGACTAATTTATTTAAAACAACTCTCTTCTCTTCCATGTGCAGCATATTTTATCTAGCTTTTTAATTTGTTCTGACCAAGCTCATGTTCCTTCTGTTCAATCCAGTAATCCAACAACTTGATATGTGAACCATTCAACACTCCTTTTAACATGGAGTTCATATGTCACTGATAACCAGTTGCTTAGGATGCAGAAACGCATTGAAAATCCCTGTGCAGCTCCTGTGGCTATACAGAATAAAGGGCACAAAACTTTCCTGGAAAAATATCTCTAGTATCCAGCTACAATGAAAGGGGAACGCACCTACACAGTTTGGCTGACCCAGATATTAAATGCTTGGCCTCTGTAAATAAATAAGCAAAACAGAAAGACAAAAGAAAATAAAGTGAAATTAAAATAACTACAGAAAATCCAGGCTAGGACTAAAACCCCCCTCAACACCCCCAGATATGCCCACAACAAAAAACAAAACCCAACATGAACACAGGTATTCCTAAGGAATTTTTGCTGCATTGTCCTCCAGTAAGTGTTTGGATTTTAAGGTCACACACAACCATTCAGTTTCCCAAGGAAAGGGGAATCAGATGGCAGCAATAGCCCCTCTCTATTTGTGCTGATTTCTAAGAAAAAAGCACCTAAAAAATTAAAAGTCCATGGTAGGCACCATAAAGCTACTACAGTTATATATAAGCATTACAGAAATTTAGATTCTTCCATAGTCTGAAATATCTTTAAAGCATAACTATTCCACTTTTTTGAAACAATTTTGTCAGTGTGCCTGCAGGACTATAAGCTAGCTAGAAAGGAATATATACCCATTGCTAGGAAAGGGCTAGCTGGGAAACGCAGCAACAGCAGAGAAGCACACAGAGCTGAGGAAATGCTCAGCACACTGCACAAGCCTGAGGTGCCTGGCCACCCCAAGGCACAAAGGGGAACAGGGAGCTTTCCTTCCTATTTTCTCAGCACAAACCTGAACAGTCAGGCATTATTTTCTATCATCAGATAAGAGCTAGCTTTTGGAAAGTTAAGAATCCGACATTTAATTAAGAAAATTTGCCCAGAGAACAGACTGCTTACTCTCTGCAGAAATCACAAACACATCCAGTTGCTTCTAATATACAAGTCCAACTACACAGCAACCCATGACACAAACACTGCAGTCTAACACTTGAAGCTTCACTACAAAGGCACCATTGTCAAAACTACCAGTTAATGCTGTGAAACAGCACCTTAAGAGCATATTGCAGTAGTATTTCCTTTATATTAAATATGCAGAGCATAGAAACAAGTCAAAGGTGCACTTTTGGTAGTCAAGTACTTTTCTTCTGAACACAGATTTCAAACAGATCATTGACAAACGAGAAGACCTAGGAACACCACAAGGGTATGTTCTCCAAATATTTTGTTCAGAGGGTTACCACAAAAAATGCAAAAGGCCTCCAAAAACCCCTACTTGAATCTAGCCAGAAATGCATACCACACAAGCACAGTACTTTCACTAAGGAAGCAGCCTATGGGGTGGTTTTGTTTATGCACTGATTAGGCTGTTAAAAGCTTTCAGAGGTACCCCACCTACCAGGGTGCATTCCTCAGGGTGTGTAAAAACACAAAGGTCCTCTTTTTCACTGAAGATCTCTAAAACTGTAACAGAGAACAGATTGTTTCCTAACATCTTTCATACAACCCTGTTTGTGTTCCTGCAATTCAAACACATTATTCCCAACATTTAACTTCCTCTTTATCTTAATCCATCAAATTTGATGAATATATTGGCATTATTTTCCCCACAGAAACCCAAAGTCAATTTATAAAACAGTAAAGCTTAAAGACTTTCAGATATAGTGCTATAAAAAACTTACAGTCCAAGTGTTGTTGTTTAGATATAACTTTACTCACATTACAAAGTAAAGATGCAAAGGACAAAATGCCTGGATGGGTGACTGGTGTTGCAAGTGATGACTATTTTTCTTTAACCTATAAAGCCTTTTCTTTTAAATACAGTCTTGCAGATGTAAAACCAAGAGTAGTATAAGTGTACAGGAGCACACTAGGAACATCAGCAATGCTGACTCTAAAGCACAGAGATCCATCCCTGAGATGGCACTGGCCCAAAGTGCCAAGGCTGCATGCTGCTGCCCAAGCTGAGGCACATTGCTTCTGGTCCTGAGCCAGATGGCATGAAACCAGCTCAGATCTCTTCCATAGCACAGCACATTTATGTGCAATGCAGATAATCCTTCTACAACAACCAAGTGCAGAAGGTGGGGGGGACATTCACAACAAGAAAAATTCCAACAATGCTTGGCTGAACAAGACAGCAAACTGGCCTGCATTATTGCATTTGTATCTTGCCATAAACAACACCATCTAAAGTCAGCTTGCTTCCAAGATTTAAACTCAATAAATAGAACCTACTTGAGGAATTCTACTAATTTACATATCAAATACTAACGACCATATCACTGTTTCAACCCTTTTCTTATTCCTTCACTGATGTTAAAATTTAGGTTTCATTTCCTTACCTTCCCATCCTTTTGCTGCATGTTGGCTACAATTTGGTAGAAACATCCTACCTTAAGATTGTAAGCTGTGTGTTTGGAGAGATGCTGGAAGTGGATGTTGTCTGCCTGGACTTTAGTAACGCCTTTGATACAAATTTTCACAGGATTCTCCTAGAAAAACTGGCTGATCATTGCTTGGACGGGTGCACTGCTCTTCAGGTAGAAAACTGTGTGGGTGGTCAACCCCAGAGAATGGTGATGAGTTACATCCAGCTGACAGCCAGTCACAAGTGGTGGCCCTAGAGCCCAGTTTAATACCACTGTCAATGACCTGGACAAGTAGATGAAGTTTATTTGCAGACAGTCTGCATACGACACAAGTTGGGTGGGCACACTGATCTACTGGAGGACACAAAGGCTTTCACAGAAGGATCTGGACTGGCTGGATCAATGGCCCAGTGCCAGCTGGATGAGGTTCAACAAGGCCAAATGCTGGGTCCAGCACCTGGGTCATAACAACCCCCTGCAGCACAACAGGCTGGGGACAGAGTGGCTGGAACGCAGCCCAGTAGAAGAGGCCCTGGGGGTGCTGGTCAAGAGCCAGCTGAACACGAGCCAGTGTGTGACCAGGTGGCCAAGGAGGCCAATGGCATCCTGGCTGGTATCAGAAACAGAGCGGCTAGGAACACACCAGAAACAGGACAGTCATTGTCTTGTCCTCAGCACTGGTGAGGCCACAATTCCACTGAATTGTGTTCAGGATTTGGGCCCTTCATTACAGGAAAGACTGAATGAGACGCTGGAGTGTGTCCAGATGGGCAGAAAAGCTAGCAAAGAGTCTGGAACATGTCTTACACAGAGAGGTTGAGGGAGCTGTGTTTGTTTAATCTGGAGAAAAGGAGGCTCATGGGGGCTTTTTCACTCTCCACAGAGAGCTGAGGTTGCAGCCAGGTGCAGGTCAGGTTCTTCTCCCAAGTAACAAGTCATTTGACATGAGGGAACAGCCTCAAGTTGTGCTAGGCAGATTTATATTGGATATCAGGAAAAATTTCTTCACTGAAAGGGTTGTCAAGCATTAGAACAGGCTGCCCAGGGAACTGATGGAACCACTGCCCCTGGGGCCACTTAAAGGACATGTAGGTGTGGTTCTTAAAATAGGGTTTGGTGGTGGACTTGACAATGCCTAGTTAACAGCTGGACTGGATGATCTTGGGTCTTCTCCCAACCTAAATGATTTTATGATAATGGGTAGCATCAGCACACTATATGCAGAAACCAATTAAGAGCTGGAAAATATTTGACCTATGTGTACAGAATTATTGACTAACGCTCAAACACAATTTGAAAACACAATTTGATCTCAGCAGTCACGCTTGCATGAGGAACACCAGGACAGCATTCACACACTACCTCAAACTAACATACACTCCAGTATCTGGTCCAATCTTCCAATTTTTCTTCAAATTATGTAATTTTTAGAGAAAAGTTGTCTTTATTTGGCTGTTTGTTTTTTCCTACACTCATGTTTTCCTCTCTCTATTTATATATAAATATCTATAAATCTATGCACCAAGATCTTAATATGTGAAGTACAGGCAGACATAAAGGCACCTTTTCTTATAAAAACAAAACCAGAAACCTGAAGCTCTGACCATTTTCATTAGAAATCAAAGTTATCATGATGATTTTTAAGTTAATCTGTTACTGTTACAATGTTTCCTTGCTTTCATATTCCAGCTAAAATCAGCTGTGGAAATGACAGTAGAAAGAGTGTTTTTTTAACACCATAAATTTTAAGCCAGAACAGAAGCCGGAAGTTCTGGAAGTTTCACAGGAAATCTGGTCAGTTTAGTTTTATTGCTGGAAGCTGCCTCAAAATTTCTTTTAACATTTGAATAGAGAACAGATATGAATCTCTGAAAATTAGGGTTCATGTGCAGCCAAATCAAAGCAACACATGAATGGGTACTGTCATCAAATTGAACTGTAACCACCATCAAGCTCACCACATACGTGGCCTCTGGTGTGATGTTTTATTTAATAAAGCAGTACAGCCTTAGTTCCTCAGGATAGGGACTATGCATTTTGAGTTTAAGTAAGACATTGTGGGCCACTAGTGAACTATCCCTTTAATGCTCCTAAAAAGTTCTGGGTACTACACAGAATACTTGGAAAGCTGTATTTCAAATCTTATGCTTTTCCAACCATGTAGTTAGAGATAGTTAAGTCATAACAATCAATTCTGGATGGCAGGTAGTAGAACTCAGCTGGAAACCTGGGCTGGGCCCCCCCTCCTCACACAGTGCAGAGCACAAGAGCATCTGCTAGCTTCCCATTCATCCCACTGCATGTGGGACCCCCTCTCCACAAATCTGAACTACTATTAAGTTTTTACACCATGGAATCAAGCACAGAGTTTCATCACTAATACTTAGCTTTAATTCCAAACAATTCCTATTTAAAAGTTAACAGGATGTACATGTGTACATGAAATGTGGAGTAAAAAAAATAAAAGAAAATAGAGTTCTCATGCTTGAGTCATTAGAGATGACATGTTTCTTGGCATAAAGCTAAATAAGAAGAGGGAAAAGAACAAGAACAGCTGGACAAGATCCAAGTTCTTAATGCTTCCAAAGCAACGGATATTTACTGGCCAAAGAAGACAACACCTCAAATAATTTCAGCAAAAATAATATTTTTCTTCCTAATTCTTGAACAGCTGTAGTTACCAAGGCAAGACTACCTTATCCACCTGAACTGCCCTTCATTCTTTGAACTAGTGCACTACATATGGCAGCATCAATGTGGATGTGTTTTACAAAATTCATTCAATGCAAAAAGAACTTGTACTGGACTGCTCTGTGGATACCACTAGTAAGTGCCAAACCTGAACTTCTCCAAAGTAACATGGCCAGCCACAACAGGCACACTGGTGTCTGAGAGCAGGTCTGTCAATCAGTAGTCCCTGATACACTTTAAATGAAGCATGCTTTGCAATGCCCACCCAACCAAGGAGAAAGCAAGGACTGCCACATGCAGCTCCCCAGGCAGCATGGGTTTGCCAAGATAACCAGATGATGGGCAGGCGGTGAGATGTATAGATACCAAACCCTAGCTGGGAGACCAATTGCAAGGGTCAGTAAAAGGGTTCAGTGTGCACAAGAGCAGAGTGGCATCCTATCTCCCACATCCTTGTCTTTTGAAGTATCTCACAATGCAACAAGCTGAAAGGAAGGCTGCAGCAGAGAGATAAAACAGGTAGGAACCTCAGAAAATGACAGGTTCTGATGTAAAGCAGTATCTGACAGGACCATGATGAATCTGCAGAGAGACATAAGTGACATGAATGGACAAGAAATAAAACAACAACGGATCTGAGTAATAACAAATGTGCACTAAATGCAAGTTTTTGAGCTAGCTCACAGGATTTTTAACTAAACCATTAATTATAACATATTGAAAGGGACTTGAAACAGCTCAGCAAAAGCTTCAAGATACAAGCCATGGTTTAAAAAGAACCTCACATTCCACAGTTTGTGTAAACAAAACTGAGATGAAGAGTAATGTTAGCCTAATTAAGGTCTTCTAGAGGACACCAGTGCAGATTGCTTTTTTATAACATGCTGTGCTAGTCACATCAAAAGACAAGGTTACCTCTTTCATAAAGAGGTAACAAGTCTGGCTCTGTGAATGAAAAAACCCTCAAAGTACACTGTCTTCCTGAACAATCCAAATCTGCTGAAATACACCCAAGTACGATAAGACAGAAAACCATTGGAAAAGGAAGCCTGGCAGCTTCTGCTTGTATATACAGAAGAGTCTGTGATTATGTAAATACAAAAACTAATTCTGGCAGGAAGCCATGGAAGTATGGAACATTTTATGTGGGTCTCAGGATCAGGAGAATTGTTCCATCCACACCAGGTTTATTACTAAGATTCATTTATCAACAATCAGGTCTACCTCTTACTGTTACAGACCATGACAAAACAGCCTCATGGACAAGGAATTGAAAATTTTAGGTATTGAGGGACAGAAAGGATAGAAGGTCTGATCCACCCTGATGACCTCCCCAGTCTCAAAAAGCACCACTCTATCTGTCTGGCACAGATAGACCTCATTCCACAGTGGGTCTGGCTCTGGTACCAGACAAAAGGAGCCCTACACAGGAGCAGTAGTACCTGCTGAAAAACTGGAACAGATTTTAAAGTGAGAAAGGGTAGATTCAGACTGGACATAAGCAAAATATTTTTATTATGAGGGTGATGAGGCACTGGAACAGATTGCCCAGAGAAGTTGTGGATACCCCATCCCTTTAAATAAATGTTCAAGGTCTGGTTGGATGGGGCTTTGAGCAACCCAGTCTAGTAAAAAATAAGATGTCCCTGCCCAAAGCAGTGGGGTTTTTAGACCACATGTTCCTTAAAGATCCCTTTCAATCCAATCCAAAACATCCAATGACTCCATGATTCTACCTGCCCTACAATGTCCTGGTGGTCCTGGCTACCACCCATACAGAGCCAACCTGTCTGAGAAAACAAGGGAGCACCAACAAACAGAGCCAAGACACAAAAAGATCCAAGATACACAAAGCCAACTACACAGAAAACCATAAGGCCCTGCACACTGATCCTCATGCAAGTGGGAAGGACAGCTCCACATGAACAGCACACAAGGGTAACCCAGAGAAATGCTTAATTTCTGCAGAACTGACTACCTCTCAACAAGGAAAAATAGCCCTCCTTTGAATGCTTTCTGATCTTAGACTTACCTCTTCCATAGTTCCAAAATATTGACTGAAATGACACTTTGGTGCATCTGGAGATTTGTCATACATCTATCCCAGCCACAGAGCTCCCCTCCTCCTCTTGTTGTTCCACACATAATATACACACATGAATCCCCTCCATAAATTGTGCAAAGTTTAACTTGTTTCAGAAATTGCATGCTCAGCATCTGGGAACACATTTCCTAATGATCTTCTCAGTACTGCCTGTGCTGCTGAAGAGTTTTCAACCCATCCACCTCAGGAAGCATATATTTACTGTGAGCAAAGATCTATTTTCTTGGAGAAAAAATGTCCTAGCTTGAAGCTTAGATAAATCAATGTCCCTAAGATTAAATTATCTTGCTGCCCTCAAAACAAGCCCAGATGAATTTCTTTGCAGCTGAAAAAATAAGTTTTATGCCTTTTTCTGCCACTCTGCAAGCCAAACTGTGATTACATTTTTCTGCTGTTCAGAGTTAAGTGGTCTTTGAAAACCATCAAGATTTGTTAAATCATCTTTCTTTCTATCCTAGGAAGGTAACCTGTATTGTTGTCCAAGTCATTGCTTTTCCAGGATGTTAGCTCCTCCAGTGGGTAACCTTTTCTACCTCATCCAAATCCTACCTTCTCCTCAGGGTCTCCTTTTAAAAGTTCCTTTGTCCCAAGACATGGTCCCAGGAAAAGTAATCCATTCTAGTCTGCAAAAGACCATTCACATTCTCTCCCTACTGAAGGCCCAGACATCATCTCTACCCAGATGATGAAGGCCAGATTCTCTCACTCTCCTGATACCAGTGTCATGAGATTAAGTCCTCATACACAAAGAAAACCTCTCCATACTTGGGCAAAGCTACTGCCCAACTATCCACCAAACTGTTTTGATAAGTCCCAGTGAGGGATGGAATATTCAGTAATGGAGCTACAGGAATGCCATGCCAATGATGGAGCCTCATAAACAGATAATCACAGTAAAACACTGACAGACATGTAGCTTGTCATCTCCTTCCTTTTTTCCTACCTGTTCCCACAGACAAGTGAAATACCAACACTTAACAAGTCTGCCTGGATGCAAGATATCACTGTCATCACTGAAGGAGATGCAACTGAAAATCTTCCACTCTTCTCCCTTCAAACTCATCAACTCCAGTCATAAAAAGCACATTTCACTGCTTGCTGCTCTGCTCTACATTCACCTTTGGGCTCTGGTAGATTTTACTCTCTGGGAGACCTATCACTTCAGATAACAGCCTGTAGAAAAAGATGGCTTGTCCACATCTATGAGCTTCAGCTTCATATTGAAGGTGACCACTTAAGATCAAAGCAAAATATAGACTTGAAGGGAGCAGTGCAAGTACCAAGAGACCAGTTCCCAACAGCTATCTGTACTCAAACATACAGTGGAGTTGCTCATCACATAAGCCTATGATTAATGGCATCCTGATGAAAATAGGAATTCAATTCCAATTCTTCTAGAATAGCCAAAGGCCTTTTGGTATTTTCAGGATGTCATTTTGGTGTCTGGACCTTTACACAGCCTGAAACAAAGAACAAGCACTTGCAAAAGAAAGAAAAGGAAGTGTAACGTACAGTCTGAGCGCTAAATCTATGCTTCAGCTATAATGAAAGGGTGTTTCTGCAAAAAGCAAAGTCACAAAAACACAAGCAGGGCACCAATGGGAAAATATAGGTACTTCTGTGGCAAATTGTTCATCACTGCATACAACATCTCACTGTGGGCAGCACACTAGGAAGGAAAGCAAAAGGAAACTAAAAAAGGTGGAGAAAAATGGAGGTAAAAAACACTTAAAATGAGAACATTTTGACTTTCCTGAAACCCCACCCACTGCAAGGGCTTAAGGTGCTCAAGGACCCCAGGCCAAACATGCTCCACTGAGGAGCCTTGTTAGTTCTCTCCAGAAACAGTGAGGAAGTTTGCTCTCTCCATTACACTGGAGTGAAAGTCCCCCTTACACAACAACTCTGCAGGTGAAGTGGAGGGAACTGGAATCACTGACACCCTCACATGAAGATGTCAGAGCCCAACATCTCAGAGGAAAGCCCCAGCCATGAGGTAGCTGCCTTTTGCAGATGCTGAGAGCCAATGCTTCCATTCAGACAGAAGCAATATGGTAACCCAGTAAGTTAAAACCAGATTATTCTTCCCAATTGCTCCTTCCACCACACTTTGTTCAGTGGAAAGAAAATTAAAACCTAGAGAAGTTGTTGCATTCATTAATCTCTGCAGACTCACTGCAATCATAATTGGGCAGCCTAACTGCTCAGAAGATTATGCCAGTGATTCAATTGCACTGCAATACAGATAAAGATATCTGCATAAAGTGGGCTGCAAAGTACTAAATATAAAGACCTAATGAAGTTATACATTTGTGCATCATTGCCCTTTCTAATAGAGTTTGGAAAATTGAAGGCAACATACTATTATATATCATGTGCTATTATTCACATAAGTGCCTAAATTACAGAGTTTTGGGAGATACTAGTTACGTGCATATTAAAAAGTCATTTATTTCATCATATAATACACAGAACTCTTTCAAGATTGAAATAGGAAACATGAAAGCGACATCTGAATAGCAAGTCTCAATTAAAAATTATTTCTGCTGCCATAACAACAGCTTTTCCCTCCAGATTTTGGGTTTCCCTCTCACACTGAGCACAGCAGGAAGAGAATTTCTGAACTCTAATTCATGTTCTTCACATTTATCTTCTTCCCCAAAAAAGGGTGCTGAGTACAAACTGTGACAGGAGTTCACATCTTCTCAGAACACTGGATGAAATTGTTCATACCACTTAAGTACAAAGTTAGAGGACCTGAATAAATCAGGTTTAGGCTTAATATTTAGACTAGAGCCTCTTGAGAGCAAGGGGGAGGTTTTTGTATCTCTGCACCAGATAGAGCAGAGATACAAAAACCACTATTTAGAAGCAGAGGACACCCTGAAATGTGCAAATAATGTTTACATGTAGGGATACAACCAAGTTAGCCTTTGCAGCACTTGTGATGGAGGCCTTGGCTCACCTTGCACACACAGGGATGAAGATGCTGAGTAGCTGTCAATCATATGTCCCTTAATGAAGCCCTGGTGTTATTTCACACTCAGCTATCATCCTCTGGTTTTCTTCCTTGTTATTTTCACCTTGTGCCTAATTGATTACAAGCTTGGCTACCACTGGAATTTGTTCAGCTTCACAGTAGCCTGGCCAGGGGGAGCAGCCAGCCCCAGCACCCCACCAGCCCCTCCTCCAACAGGGGAATGGGGACAAGGAGCGATGCCCGGGCACAAAGGGCACTCCAGGTCAGCTGACCTCTGGCACTCTGGAATCAGCTGCTCCACAATAAATTTTTTCCCACCCGGTGAACATTAACTGCCAACCCCCAAACTCAGGGTTTGATGAGCCTAGCTTTTCAGAAGCCATTTAATATCAGAAATGGCTTTCTAAGCACTCTCCCCCTTCTCCCTCAAAGGATTT
This sequence comes from Haemorhous mexicanus, assembly GCF_027477595.1. Taxonomy (NCBI): domain Eukaryota; kingdom Metazoa; phylum Chordata; class Aves; order Passeriformes; family Fringillidae; genus Haemorhous; species Haemorhous mexicanus. The sequence continues at coordinate 53,842,261 of NC_082344.1, read as the reverse complement.
CACACAGCTTCAGGGAGACAGACGAAAGCTTCCTCTCAAAATTTAAATATAAATTTATATTCAAAACAGGCTTAATTACTAAACTGCAGTTTGTTTTATGTAAAAGGATTTGTCTTTATCATAGAAACCACAGCTGTTAAAACAGTGTCTGATAGTACTCTTTTCCTATCATCACTATTCCTTCATTAACCACAGTGTATATCTTTTATCTTAACTGCCAAAAAGAAGCTCTGAAGTACTAAGCTGCACAACTTCCACTCGAGTTAAGAAGGCTATTACCATCCTCACAGCAGAGATACATCAACCACAACTACCCCAACACTGCACAACACTGAAGTGACATAAGCAACATCTTTCCCAAACTGTTCTTTTAATCATTCAACATGTGTGTCCTCAGCTAGAGGCACCAAGCAGAATGCAACCCTCCTCCACAAGCAGCTCTTACAACCAAGGATGCCACACACTGTTTTTGTAATAGCAAGAGACAGCACCAAGTTAGAGTGCAGCTGGCTGCAGAGAGATGCCTGTTATTCTTCCTTTGACTTCTCCACATATTCTTTTCATCTGTGCTTGGCGATGTGGGCTTCAATCTCTTGAAAAAGAACATGAATCTAAAACCACACACTACATTTAGTCTGAAGGTTTTCAAGTCTTTGAAGGTTTTCAAGAGATTTCTTTTGGATTTAACTACAAGGTTTTGGAAGAGCTAACAGCAGCACCCTTCTTGTGTCCCTGCAGATGGGATGGCTGTACTTACATCTAATCCCCACAACTTCACTTTATAACCTCCCCCAGCTTCTCTGCCTCAAATCTTCAGAAGTGCAGGGAGTCTGGAAAGAAATGGAATAGAGAAAAATAAAACAAATGAAATTTTTAGCCTTTTGTTTTAACCTCTCTTAGATGAATTCTTAAGTTCACTCTTCATTTAAAATGAAGAGTGCAGTTTCCAAGGCACACCAAAAAATAAAAAAAAAAAAAAAAAGAAAAAGAACTTTAACAATGAGAAAGGAGTTGGAACAAAATACCTCAGCATTATTTGTTTTAAAGAGCTGAACAGGAAGTTCATGAAAGGTATCCTTAGCCATGAACACTTTGTGGTTTTCATTGAAATGTACTGATGTATCACAACTTTGGCCAAACTTCTAACTGCACATACTTCAGGGCATTAGGTAACTTCAGAAAAGAAGTCCTCTTTTTACTCAAGAACACACAAAATCTTAAATTTTGAGGAAGTCACCCCATTCTAACTTAAAACCACCACTCAGCAAGAGGGAAAACTTCTCCATTACAACGCTGCCTCTCGTGTTGCCATTGAGCTGGTGGGCTTTCCCTACCTCAGCGGCCAAAAAGATCCATGCTGGAGAAGAGGATGAAACACAGAAGTAACATCAGTCAGTGTCTAGACAGTGACTTTCCATGCAAGCCTTTCTTGTTTCTATGCTGTGGTAAGGCCAGATTGATAAAAGGTGTTGAATAGCAGCTAAAGGCACTCTGGAAAAACAAAACACCAAAGCAACAGGAGTCGAGCCAAACTCAACTGGATGTGTTTGCAAACCCTGCCAGGAGCATAATGACCACTGTAAAATGTAGCTGTCCTCACAAGGCAAAGGAAAAATGCTCCTGAGTACATGCTATTCAAAGCCTGTAACAGCTTAGGCTGCCAGGCTGCTAATTCCTTCAGTTTGTAAGTTCTTAAACAATCTGTTGACTGATCTTTCAAGGAGAAAAAGCCTGACACTCACGCCAAGTCTTTTCTTCACTTAACCACCCGTAATAAAAGAAGAGTTGACCTGCATGTAAACCAACAACCAGCCAGAGGAATTTCCCTCCTGCCAATTCCTGGATGTCACACAGCCCTGTAGATGTATTTACCATGCTAGTTATCTTTTGTATGATCAAACACTAGATTGCAGCTGGTACTTTGAGCACCAGTGCTAAGAATCCAGGTGGAGAAATTTCCCCAGGGACTATGGAAAGCAAGGCCTTAAGGGCACCTATATCTCAAATCTGACTCAGTAAGAAAAGATAGATGAGTAACTGTTTTTCTATTAACTGAACAACATTACTCAAGCCACCTCCCTCCACTTTTCCGCCCAAAACACACAAGCACAATTACCAAGTATTTGAAATATGTAGGAATCCTTACATAAACTAAAAACATCCTTAGAGCATGTGTTAAATTCCCCAGCACTGCCAATACAGACAGATCCTTTCCTGATCAAGCACAAAGAGGTTATGCAGGAACTGAAGGCAGGCATCTTCATGGCAGATACACAACATTCATAACTCCTTTGTTCTGGTGTCTTGCAACACAAATAATTTTATTGGTCACTAAATACTATGTTTCCATATAATTTTAAAATTGTTCCACAATTTTAACAAACACAACAGTGTTTTTCTCAATATAATGCTTTCCTCTACCAACACTAAAAACACAACTTGAGTAAGGCAGTTTAATATGACCTTCATAGAGAATGAGGTGAATTTAACAGCAACCTTTAATTATTTGCTTGGGGCAGGGGTGGGAAATTTGAACTAATCAGCCCCACTGAACTTACCTATCTATTTCAACCTGAGGGAAAGTTTTACAGCAGGAAAGTGTTTGTTAATCTTTATTCCTGGTCACACAGGGACATGAGCAATGCTACTACAGCTTACCCACCAGAGAGGGAGGTGTTCTGCTATAATTGCAGTTAAAAGGTACATCTGTACAGAGAAACCTTAAATAACACTGCAAGTTTACATCTGCCTTGGCAGGGAGCAATACAAAAAGGGAAACAGGGAGAGATGTTTATGGTCCAACCCACCACAGCAGAGTGAAATATCAAACAGCACATATGCTTACAGCTCCTCTGCTTTGTGCCACAGCTTCCCTACTCCCGTTGCATCATGAACAAAACCCATCAGTAATGGTCTCTTGCTGTGCTCCTGCCTTCCACACAAAGCCATGCTTCTTTTGAATGCTGCTCTGTATCAAACCCACTGCAACCAGTTAAGCATTGCAAAACACTTTTGAGTCCAAACCCAGCTACCCTACTTCACAACATACTGCAGATTGTTTTAGAAGGGAAGGAAAGAAAAAAAGCAAAGTCAATAAATCTTTAGCTTAGCACAATTTTACCTTCTGTTTTGCAGCTGCTATATAGCAAAAACTATGCCTTATAGCAAAAATTAAGGGAATATTTCCAATTAAAGCATATCTTGATCTCAAAATATGACCAATCTGATTCAAACTCCAGTCCCCCCCCCATCAGAGAAGTAGTTTCCCATGGGTTTTGGATATACATCAATTTATTTTAAGTACCAGCTGAAACTGGGACTAGAAGCATTTCTCTGAAAAACAATCCTGAAACTACAAAGGTCTCACTGTCTGCCAGGAAAGAACAGCAAAAACATGCTCCAACTTGGCTGATGCTTGGACACTGCCAGCCTAAAGCCAAAGCATTCAGAGCCAGATACTTCAAGGAAGAGTGAAGCTGTTCCTGAGCTCTTCGTTGTGCAATGACCCAATGTCCAGTTTGGGGAGGGAAGAGCCAAATTTTGTATGAACAAAGTGACATGGCTTTCAAATATGATTCAGAGTCCAGTTGCATCAGAGGGAAGTACTTCAGTACATCTACTCTACTAGCACCAGCAAGCCAAAATCAAAGTACTGAAGACATTAAAGTACTGCCTAAAATGCAAAAGCAAAGCCAAAGGAACCACATACTGCTGAGAGAAATAAAGAGATATTATCCTGGCAGGTAAAAATGTTTTCCCAGAACACCAAAATCCCTGTTGTAACTTAATAGCAGTAACCCAAGCTATTCAGATCCAAAGGTTTTTTAGGAATTTTGGAAACAACATCTTTTACAGAATTAAGAATGCACAATGCCATATTTAACTCCTGGCTATGACTGACTCAAAGTTAATTCTTCTCCTCCATCTTATCTTACTCATGCCAGTTACAATGGGTTACTCAGAATCAGCATACCACCCATCAGTAACAAGGGTAGCAAATGCTTTTCTTTAGGCAGGAAAAACTTATTTTCTACACTGTTCTTTGAGTCTAACACAGGATAGATCTTACCACATGCATTAAAGGTTCAACACTGACTGTCTACATAAAATCTTGAATTGCTGCCATAAAAAATTTAAATACAGTAGAGAAGCAAACCCTCATTCTTGCTCTAACATCTTCTCTGTCGACCTTACAGAGCTGCCTTGATTTGCCATGCAGATCTGCAAGGAACAAGAGAAGAGATACAACTTGGATCATCACTCCCTGTCTTCATGGGCTGGAGATGGCAGCCCATAACTTACATACCATGAACTGGGGAAAGCTGAGAGCAGGGAAATCCTAGCACTGCTCCTAGGACTGCCCATCGTTCTCCAGTGTTGTGTTGAAAGATACAAATCACTTACACACAATAATGCTACACTGACACTTAAAAATACCTAAGGACATCTCTCCTCTCCCTGATGTTTTTAAGACAGGCAACTCTAATATATAAACTAAACCCTAAACCTGGGGAGTTCCAGGTCACACACAACACAGCTATGAAATTTATAAATTCAGACAATCATAGTATTTAATAAATAGTAATTTAACACACCCGTTATTATAATTATGTATGCAGTGAAATCCTTGCCAAAGCTTTTGCAGCAAGAAACACCAAACTCTGCTGAAGCTTTTGGAATTCACCTTCAAGCAGCCAAATAGGGCAGCAAATAGGAAGCTGCCACCAGAGTTTGGGAAACCATAAAGCCACAAGCAGTTCAAAGCCAGGAACTGTAGAGCACTTCTCCCTTTTCCTAGGCTGAGCAAGCCCGTCCAGTCATTCTTTGTGCCACTTCCAAAGACAATTAGCAAAATCTTGTTTCAATTAGCTTTTTCACAGCTATAAGCACAAAGAGTAAAACTTCAGAAAGAAGAGGTGAGATCAAAAACATCAGAGCAGGAAAAGACCAGATAAAGCAAGGGACAAGAAATCCCAAAAATGTGTCCCCCCAAAACGCTGAGTACTGTGTGGGGTAAAGCCAATGTTTGTGTTCAGAACAAGGAGCCTTGTTACACCAAGCTGGATTTCAAATTATCCTTCTCAGGTCTCATTATTAAAATTATTAATTTCTTCCTAGAGAAGAACTCTACAGTATACTGTATAATGGCTCTACTTCTTACAAGGGTTAGATACATCTGCAACATCTTATTTAGTATCAACAAGATAAATGCACCTTTTGAGTCCTCCTAACTTCTGGTTGACAATTTTTTTTGGCAACATCTCACCCCTAGTCTTCCTCAATCTAGGCATCTCCTATACTATTCTATTGTTTCCCCTTTAGTACAACCCTTAACTGCTTTGTAACTCAGACAACTGCCATAACAAATGTTTTATTAAAGACCAAATGAAATAAAAATATTTATCCTGACTCATATCTTAAGAAAGAAAAAAAAGGGTCATTTACTCTGACATAGTCCACCAACAGATTAATTTATGTTGCATTTTGTCCCATTTTCCATACATGGCTTTAACTATTCTTTCCTTTAATATATGTTTTAAAATTTAACAGTGTGACTGTTTCTTCTGTAAACACACACTGCTTCAAACACACCAGGGGGCTGTTACCACTTTGGAAAATAAATAACTTTTACACATGCTTATATTCTATTTGAACCAAATCAAGAAATATGCAAAGAATGAAAACGCAATATTTCATTGCTCAGAGTAGAGGTTTAAATAAAAAACCCCATGCAGTTCTCTTTCACAGAGTCCACAAGAAAGATGGAGAAAGAGGATATTATGACAGGAAAAGGGAAATGGCTTCAAACCAAAAGAGAGCAGGTTTAGAGTAGATATTAGGAAGAAATTCTCTGTTGTGAGGGTGGTGAGGAACTGGAACAGATTGCCCAGAGAAGCTGTGAATGCTCAGTCCCTGGGGAGGTGCTCAAGGCCAGGCTGGATGGGGCTTTGAGCAACCCCCTCTAATGAAAGCTGTCCTTGCCCATGGCAGGGGGTTTGGAACAAGAGTTTTGAGGTCCCTTCCAACCCAAGCCATTCTAGGATTCTATACAGAAAATAAAAAATATGGTTAGTCACCCAAGAAAATAACAGCTTTTCCTACAGCTTCTGTTTCACTTACTCCAAGAAGCAGCAGTCTGCTGAGAAGGAAAAATTCAAAGTTTGTGTTTTCCCTCCCAATAAGAAAAGTCACCTCAAGGAAATCCACATTTTCTGCAATAAAACATACCTATTAATTTTTTTTCTTTACAAAATACCTAGTATAGGGCAACAGCAATGCTATCTCTGTAACCACCAGTAACAACCAATACTGGGAATTAGTCAAGCAGCTAATTGCAGACAAGCACAATTGTGTCACAGGCCTTGAGAGGTGTTTAAGTCACTCCATGCTGGGGAAGAGGCACGTGAGACCTTTCAGCTCAGTTGGCAGCTTGCAGTGCTCGTCCTCTGAAATCCCACACTGCTGCACTGAGATAACAAGCATGTGTTTGTACAAAGGAGTCAGTGATGTGAAATTTAGCCACCAAATTTCAACCAATTTTGATACCTGAGAGCATGAGAATTAATTCACTGGGGTAAAGCTCTACTGCTTTCATATTCTAAGTTTAGTTGGAGCAGTAATTTACACTCAGTATGCTGAAGGGTTACATACACCTTACAGTCTTAATAACAGTCACTCAAAAATTCACAGAAATAAAACCCAGTACTATTGTCACTATGCCTGCCTGGATGCACTGGCAGTGTGTAACCTCTCTTTTATAGCACTGAAAATGTGGCACACAGGTAATTGAAGTATCAGAGTTCCTTAATAATAATAATAATAAGATCCCACATTTGATGGTTGGCTGCAGCTTAATGAAACAGAAGAGCAATGACTGATTTAGACAAAACCAGGATGGAGGCTAAAAAAAAGATTTGTTTCCTCTAGACAAAGACAGAGGGAACTAAAGTGACAATGATTACCTGTGAATATTCAGGAAAACAGTTATCTATGATAAAAGCAATCTCGAAGTGTCTAGTATACCATCATTACTTCTAGCTCCTATTTTTATCCTCAGGAAAAAAAAAATTACTAGTTTTTTTTATATTACCAATGGCCCTACTCAGAAAATTATTATGGCAATTACTCCCTCTTTTAAAAAGGACCTTTTCTTTATGCCTTCTTCTGCCCTTATAATATGGGCCAGCAGTCAATTACCATCTCACAGGAGTAAAGTCCAAAACATGTCACTTGCCTGAGTGGTGGCATCAACAGACCTCCTTTGGCAGCACAACCACTGGCGACATGCAACTTGCATACAAAGTTTTCAGCTCAAAAAATTAATACAGTTTAAGAAACACATCTATCACAATCAGTTTTTGGGGGGAAGCCCCATCAGTGTGGTATGACCTAAGCATCTACCTAACAATTTCTTTTAGAATGCGGGAAAAAAACCCCACAAGACTTGCTGTTCTCCCTCCTCTCCTTCTACTGTGATTCACTTCTGAAGCCAAAACTTCTCATTCCTAATATACATTAAATGCTTATGCTTGCCTGACTCGATTTGGAAAGGAAAGCATAAAAAGACTAACTGGGTCAAGGGTGTAATTATCAAAAGTTGTATTAATGTGGTGAAATCCATGTGACAACAGGAAAACCAGCAGATCTAAAAATTCCCGTTGGCATGCTATTTCTTAACTTTGTACTCAGAGCAACCAATTTGAAAAGCACTTTGTTTTTTTTTCTTCAAAGATAAATGTTTTAGGAAAAAGGTTGTTTTAAACACAGATATTTTTATACTGTGAAAAAGCATTCAGTAAATGAGGGAAATGAGCATGTAAAAGCCTCCTAGCATTACTTCTCTTTGGAAGCAAGAAGTGAATTTTCTGATCTTGATTCTGACAATAAGCTGCTGTTCTAAAGTGAGTTTAGTTTCTGAAGCCATCCCTGGTGACCCTTAAGATAACAGCACTAGAGCTAGACTTCCCAGTAGAGCTGCCTTTTTTTTTAAAATACTTCCTCCCCATCAGTGTATCCAACCCATACTGTCGTTTCACTGTAGTGCTTTGCCTCTGTGCGCTCTGCCTCAGCAAACACTCATGAAAACCAATCTACTTCACCTTGTAAAATTGTGATGTGCTCTTCACACACAAAAGTCTATTGATTCAAATTGAAACATTTTATCAAGTTTAAGATATTCTGTTGCTTTCTAGTTATGGCTAAAAACCTCGACAACACCCATTTCAAAAGTACCAATAATTTTACTAGCATTTCCTGTATGCTGTGCAGATACCATCTGAGGTAAGAAAGTATTAGCCTCCACAAGAGTCAAGCATGCCTGTGTCCACTGCCCTGTTTCAAAGAAAAAGTTCTTTCACTCACAGCTTCTGAGAGAGGTAGAAACACGGCTAATCAATGAGCCTGTCACACTCAGCTTACAAGCATTTGGAAAACACCAGGTTTTAATCATCCACTTTTACCAACCAGCTGTGGCTACTTGACAAGCCTTGCACAGGGTCTCTCATGGCCTATTAAAACTCCCTGCTGGGCTGTGAAAGCATTTGAGGTAGCTTATGCTTCTGAATTAGAGATAATAAAAGCTACAGAGACTACTACATTAGGAATAGCCAAGAAAACACAGAGGAACATAGCTTGTATGTGAAACTCCCATGTGGAAACTTCAGCTTCTGCAAAACAAAACACAATTATTTGCAAATTTGGTTACGTAGAATCTTACAGGATAAACCCTGGCCTGTCCTTGAAACAGACAAGGAGAGGAAAGAAAGAAACCTAGAAAACATTTAAAAATGGATTTATTTGTACTTTGCACAGACTATGCCTCCCCACTGCTCCACAGAAGAGTTTTATATCCAGGTTAGTGTCTAACTCTGTGCAAGTGACTTAGGCTTATTTTACTGTTGCATTTTGCAGCAAATCTCATCATCTAGCTCCTCTGTGTAATTAAAATTCCTCTTCATCTATTTATGTACCAGCTCCTGGCTCCACCTGAGTCCTCTGGCAGGTGCCTTTCCTGAGCCAGCCTTTGGGAGCACCAGTATCTTCTTTTTGGGATTGCAGGATACGTGTGTCACTCTCCTTAGAGCATCTCCTCTGTCAGTTTAAAATCTATTCAAATTCAGTTTCATCCTCTACTATCAAGGATCTAGAATTTCAACACCTCCTTTCAAGCTCACCTTGTGCAAGGAGGATACACATCCTGCCATAAAAGCACACTGCATCTACCCATGCTTAAAATATTTGCTTGCAACATCAGCTCAAAGAACAACCCCAGAATGGGGAAAGCCCAGCTCCCTGCTTGAACACTGGCTGCCTGAGGAAGTTATCAAGTATTTGCACTCAGCAGCAGGGAAAACTCAGGACAGGCTCACACTGTGTGCCAAGCAAGAGTGCTCTAGGACAGCCTTGTGACACTGTGCCAAAAGTATCCACCCTTCACTCTGACAGAACTAATGACACTAGAACAAACATCAGCAGCCTGTGAATTTTCCATCCCTGTACTGCAGCAAAGGCAGTACAGGCAGCAGAAGCTAAAGCTCAACACTAGCTAGGTTTGAAGTCGGATCAGCATGTCCTGAATCAGCCCCACACTGTCCAGTCTTGGTTTTACAGCCAGCATGCTGTGTGGGCTGACAGCCTTATTTTAAACCTTTGCATATGTGTTATTTAACCCACAGATTTAAAACAACCTTGGGACTTACAGACATGAACCTTAACAGCTTTCGAGGAGTAATAGGATTTATCAGGCCAAAAATTAAGGGGTTACACACTCAAATTTCTGATTTATAGCAGAAGCTCATATTTCCTAATTTAAGTCCTAGTGCAAGCTGGGATACCAGATCAAGTGCTATTTTTTCCAGCTCTATATTTACACTTCAAGGACTGTGTAGAAGCACAGAGCAGAAGCAAAAATTCAGCTAAATGCCTCAATTGTGAGCCTTTTGGGGGAGGCTCAGAGAAGTTTGGATTACGTGTCTTCAAACAGGTTTTCAAAGCAGTATAGATCTAGACATCCATCACAACTCAAGGAAGTAGAGGACTCAAGAGGACTTTAAATTTAGGAAAATAATAGCTTTACCTTGCATATGCACAGAAGCTTAGAAAAGCACGGAGACAAAAAGGAGGGTTTCTCTTCTGCTCTAGCAGGAGGTGCAGCTAAAGAATTTCAGCCTCACCCATGCAAAATTAGATATTTATTTTGGATAAATCCCACAAAATGTTTTCCGCCCAGCCAGCACTCCTACCTGCTGGTTTGGCAGCAGCAGAGGCAGGCTCTGTGCTGCAGGATGGCAGGCAGCCAGCCACCAACTCCTGGGCCTCTCCACACTGGCAGGGTACATTGCTCAGTGAAGCCTCGGAGTCCCTGCGAGGCAAGGGCAGTGACAGCTCTCAGCTGCCACATCTCTGAAGCTACAAGGGTCACCAGAGCCTCTGCTACCAGGGAAACAGCAAATTTAGGGATGTACCTTGCCATACCCTGCCTGTCAGCTGTTCCCTTCCCTGTAACATGGGCACACACATTGGAAAGGTGGGAGAACAAACATCACCTCCTGACCTGCTGGTTGGAGCAGGGAAGCACTGAGGGATCCCCCTGTTTTCTGCCTAAAAACAAGCAAGTAAAACCCTATCACATCATTGCATGTGCTCCTACACACTGGCTGACCAAAAGCACAGCATGGAGACTGTATTTCAGAACCGACATGCAACATATGCTGGCTGAGTTTTAGCCCAAAGCAAGATAGAAAAAAAACAGAAATGTGACTCCTGCCTGAGGACCAAACCTTCAACAATGCTCTGAGGATCCCCTGACTTCAGGACTTTTTTGGCATCAAGCCTCATTGGCACCCCTCAGAGTCTCCCAACTGCCCCTCTTGATTCCTTTCCCCACACAGACTCCTCACTGAGAATTCCTGAATTTTCTGTGATCTGCCATCAAGAGTTACGCTTCAGTGCAAGGGCATCACAATACTGACATGCTGTTAGGCTGCTAAGACAAACTTCCCAGGGAACACTTAAGCCATTTCCCTGACAAACAGCACCACCTTTATCACATAAGGACATATCTATATTGGTTTTCAGAAAAGAATTACTGGTCCCTCAATGCTGATATGTCTCTTCCAGAAAGCTTCCTATATTTTGGCAGATACAGAATCATCATTTTTACCTGTATTTAAATCCATACTTGCAAAAGGAAATACACAAGACATTTCACTGAAAAAGTTTATACATGACAGTGCTGCAAAGATTATAAAAATAAGGTTAAAATACACATACATAATTAAGCTTTTTTTGCTAGCAGCTCTTGCACATGCTTAAATACTAACACATGCTTAAAGCCAACATTATTTTGTGTTACTTCAATATCCTTTAATAGTCCTCATAACAACCTACAAAGTTATCTAACAATAAGTCCTATCTCAAATGTTTCTAAGAAGCAAACTTCAAATAATTAAAAATATGGGATTTTCTAATGTTTCTCTTTTCAAATACACAAGCATCATTAAAAGTTCTCCAATTTAGGAAAAATGTTTGAAGATAATAATTGTCAAACTTCTGAAAAAAAATTTGAAATCCTGTTTGTCTGGGTACATGTATCTTTTCATAGACAGCTGTGTTAAATCATTCCCTTTACTGATGGTTCCTGTGCTGTTTCACTGTTTTCTTGAATTATGGTGGGAAAAAGAGAGAGGGAAGGAAAGAAAAGAAGAAAAAAAAAGAAAAAAAAAAAAAAGAAAAAGGCAAGCAGGCTCCCACACAACTCGAAAAATATGAGTTATTTCCCAACCTGCCACTCCACCAGAGTGCCTGACCTGGTGAGATCTCACATTCCCCAATGGTTTTACACCCACGTGGGTATGAGGGAAAAAAAATAAACCCAAAAAATCCCATCAACAAAATACCATGGAGATCTGCCTCTCCTGCTCACATAGGAGGCATGCAGGGTGCCAAGGAGATAAGATCATCACATAGTGCTGAAGGTTTTCTTAATGCCACATGCACCCAAACACCCAGGCTGCCTACTGTATTTACTTCCAAATGAATCTCATTGTAAGTTCATAGATTTATTTTATACAGATTCCTATGTATGTCCAACTCACACAATGTAATAAACTTTCGTTCCATTATGCTGCATTTAAATTCCAATTTGATATGTCAAGTGCCAAGTTCTCCATGGGAGAGCATTCCTCCTGCTTATTTCTCTTTCTTGCAGCTCCCTTTCATGTTTCATGGTGGTTCTCTGCACAGCTTTCTCCACAGCTACACAATTCAACACCTTGCTAAGAAATATCTCTTCCTAACAATAAACCTCTTTGCAAACAGAATTAACAAGGCAAGTGTAAACACAAGAGCAATGAATTAGTTGCCATATTTACCCAACCTACTGCTTACACTTCCTTATGATGTGGAAGCAGTAGTTTGGGTAAATGAAATTCTATATTAGATACATAAGATAGCTTAATGTCAAGCTCCTCGTTTGCAGAATTCTGCAGCTGGCTTGTAGGAACCCTGCAGCATCTCCCTTCAATTAATCTGAGAAATTATACTTACAAGGTTTCCAATAAAGTCTTAACTAACTTGCAGCAATATCAGTCACACTAATGACTGACATTTAATAACTGTTTGGAGGGCTTCCTATCCTGGGAACACTGCAAAGAAAAGAGATGTTTCTACAACAGATGACAACAACAAAATACATAAAGCTTATGGTGGGCTTCTTCTGTTAAAACAAGTTAATTCATAAAGGTAAGGAACACTAATGCCTGTCAATTTCCTTCTCCTTGGAATCTGTCCTTCACACACAGTAATTACATCGGGAAACCTCCCTCCATAACCAATTAATGGACATAAGGAAAAGATCAGTTGTGACTAAGAGAGTACTGCTTGAAACATATTTTAACACCAACATTAAATCCAAATGGTATTTTTAAACACATCATCTACACTTGAAATCTGCAGAAGTGCTTTAGAAATGTTCCTTTTGGTGCCTTTGAAAATTAAACTGCACTTGCACTAAAGGCAAAGAAAAACAAACCTCCAACAAAACAACTAAACACACCGCAAATCTGCTTAAAGCATATCATAGTGAAGCATGACTAGTGCTTCCAGGAGGGTTTTCCCAAAGGCAGACAGAGCTGATACTTTGTCTGACAGGGTATATTATCTGGAGCGCAATGTAATCCAGCAAGGAAGACAAAGGAAAAAAAGATTCCCCTTAAGTCTTCTCCAGAAAATAAGAACAGCCAAACTGTAATAAATCACAGAGTTATAACTCCATTTTGGCATAGCTACAGGAGGACACCACTGAGATTTTAGTGGATGTTTTTAAATTGTGAAGTCAGACAGATTAAATTGTCAAATATAAGTCTGCCAGGAGTTTGCTTAAAGTACTTTACAGCCATAAGTTAAAACAAACCAGAATTACAGACACTGGCTATCTGGGACTGAGAACAAAAGAAAAATTTGCACATTTTATTTTCTAGGAAACCTCCCTCTGTCACATGACTTTCAATGCACTACTACTCAAGTTAGTAGTTTAAATTCATGAATTCTGAATGTGAATTCATGTGAATAGACTGAACTGTGCCCGACTTCATTCATCTGAGATCAGTGCTCAGTATCAAATGCAGCAAAGACTACTGATAAAGGCACATATTTGCATCTAGTTAATCATCCTAATTGGTATGCAGACCACTTTAAAAATGCACTAATCAGTGTTACCCTCAGATGCAGGGTTTGTTCAGCACTAAAAGTAATGATCTAAATACTTACCCAAACAAATATCATATTTTCAGGGAAGACTGAAGCTCATGGGAGACAGAACTTTGAGGCTGACCTTAGATCTCCAGCTAAATCGAGTTTCATCTTTTTAAGGCATAAAGAAATCCACTTTCTTTAACAAGGTTAACTCACTATCCTGAGAGTGATGGAGGCCAAGTGTCTGCTGTCTTTGTCAGGGCAGACTTCTGCATTCACTTCCCATTGCCTTACTGCAGGGTCTGCTCTTACACCCTGGGCAACAGACTTCAGCAACCAGGACCTGCCAGATGAGGCACAGATAAACCAGTGGCCATCAGCATTCCCAGGGCACTCTCCACAACACAACAATTCCCTCAAATTCTCCTGCCAGAGCTCTACAGCCTCCTACCTGTAACACCCCTTGCAGGTGAATGGAAAGTGGTAAAAGAGACAATAATCTCAGCAGGGGTCCCGGGGAAGCCAAGCAGAAAGCAGGAATTCTTTTCACAGCCAGGAGCAGACCTACAGACAAGCAGCACTCCTGGCTTAAGGCCATAGAGGCTGCAACAAGGCCCCAGGAGGTTGCAGACAGACCAGACAGGCACTTGGAACCAAAAGCCACCAAATGTTTTGAAGGGAAAGCTTGCACCCAACTCTGGTAACAAGCTGAGAACAGCCAGAGCTTCAGAGGGTATCTGTAGAGGAGGTTTTGAATAAGGCCATCCTGTTCTTATTTTTCCTTTGACATCTGCTTTCTTGGTGACCAAAAAAAAAAAAAAAAAAGAAAAAAGCTTGCAGAAGACAAGAGATTACAAGGGAAGCGGGCTGAAGGGTAAAAAGAATTAGGCAATTAAAGCAGGACACCACACACAGCATTCCAAAAACACCCTCTGCTCCTTAAATCTCTGGGGACAGCATAGAGCAGTGCTCTGTCCAAAGCATAATGAGACAAGGAAACAGGCACAGAGGAGCTGGGATGCTGGTCATCATGAGAAGCAGTCAGGTTCTGCTGACACTCACAGTCCCCATTAAACAGCATCTGCAGCTGGTTGCATTCCTTGTTACACACATAATATTTTTCAAACCAACTACAGACCTCATACAAGTTCAACTACTGCAACCATCATGCCAGATAACTCAGCTATTCTGCAGCACAACAAATGAGACAAATCCCATGCACAACTAGCTCCACTAGACTTGTTTTCAAATTTGTTTTTAACTTAATTTAATTATGGTCTTCCAGTCACAGCATACCTTGGAGAACTGGTCTCAGTTCACATTATCTGGGCCTACTGTACAGCTCCCCCAAGAACTGCTTTTTGAGAGGATTTATAAATTACTTACATATGGGGGGTGGGGGGGCAGAATTGTTGCAGTTCATCTTTTTAACCTCAAAGTTAATAAGCTCAAGCAGCTCATACAAACAAACTTATAGTTTCCTTTTGCACAGCTTGTACTTTAAGGAAAAGGATTTTCCACACAATTAGACGCAGTTGTTAGACAATGCATTATTTTAGAGGGGGGAAAAAAAACTAACATGCAAAACATTTCAGAAAGCAGCCACTAAGCGCATTGCAACCATGTAGCAATACAAGCTGTAAAGCAGGCATTTTTATACCAGTTTTGTAAAGTCAGATTTTAGAAATAAGAAACACTAACACATAAAATCTATATTAAGCTAACTCAGGCATACAGAAAAGCTTTTCCTGAGTTACCAAGGCTTCTCTCCGACTGCCACAGCCAAGCATACAATACAGGCTTCCTCAACACAACCTCAGGAGCCAGTTAAGGGGTTTACTCCATTTATCCCATTTTAAGGTTGTTCTAGAACCTGATCCCATTTAGGGAAGAAACAGTGTAAATTTCAGTTTAAGTTTATTCCTGCCAGTTTATATCCATTTTCTCATGCCAACATTGTCCTTTAGCTTAAATAGCTCCTCTCTCCCTTTCTGGTGTTTATATCCCAGCTGTACTTGCAGATTGCAATCATATTCCATCTCAGCCTTATTTGCTAGGCTAAACAAGCCAGGCTTTCCTTGTCTTCTCTGGAATAATTGACACTGCTGTCCTCCAGCCTCAGTCTGCACTGTCCCACCTGCAGCACAGGTGAGAGAACCCGGGGCTGGCACTCCCCAGGAGCTCACACCCATTCCACCACTGCTCCTGATGTGTCCGGGCCTAACACACTCCACCATCACCTTCACTTTCTCCACAGCAGCAACTTGGTCAGTGATCAGCCAGTGCACCCAGCACATCCCTGGCTCTGCTGCTCCTCTCCCAGTAGTGGAGCTCCTTGCTCACAGCAGGGTACAAAGGCAGGACTTTGTGTCCCACTAGAAAAGGATGTACAGGATAGTTTGTTTTCAGTGGGGATGATTTGTTCAAGTATGACTACACATCCTGTGTCAAAGCTTGCTGTCTGCCAGAGATGTAATCAGTCAGTTGCTCACCATTACCATCAACTACCAGGATGCACCTCAGTTTTTCACAACCTCTGCTAAAATATCCTTACAGCAGGCAATCTCAAGTACTCAAATTCCCCTTAAGCTCCTGAAGTCACCACTCTCTTCAGCTCAGATCCTGCAGGAGCCCTTTCTAGGCTCCTCAGGCATTTCCTAAGGAAGACTCTGTCCCTCCTGACCAATGGCACAGCAAAGCCTAGTCAATACCACACGAAAAATGACCAATTTTGTCACTGGTTTCCAGCTTAGCTGCAGAACTGAAAATGAAAAAAATAATCTAGGCTTCCAAGTCATGCATTTCCTCTCCTAGCAAATGATTCCCACAGTTGCAATCTACTATTTAGATGACTCTTGCTGGGAAAGGCACATTCACTTGTGCTGCTTCAGAGCCAAGAATTTTCCTCCTTGTTACAACAGCTATGTTTTCTTCATAACACAGGATAAATTACTCTTCACCCCACAGAGTCTTCTCCACACCTTGATTTCCCTCAAGTGACAAAAGACCCCCAAAAATACAAGCCAAAACGTATTTCATCACATGCTCACTGCTGTAAAGGAAGAACAAAAATATCCTCACTCCGCATGACTGTTCCAGGCAAGGAAATTAATCAGCCAAGATTTTGTCCCAAGGTCACCGTAAGAGGATGTCTCTTCCTTTAAGTGCTAGGACATCTGCACTCTTATTTTAACTAAATGCAATTATGCCAGCAGAAAATAGTTTTAAACACAAGACAGACAGCTCATTCAGGCATTCAAAAAATACCAGAGCACAACATGTAGGATCTAGAACAAACTGGAGGAGCACACCTCCGAGCCAAAGGACACAGTAAACCTGCAGCAGCTCAGCAACAACCGCACCTCAGCTCCTGAGGCAACACAACAGATCTTGGGGAAGCACTGAAACTTGCAGCAGACACTGTTAACCCCGAACAACCGACTGCAGATACCATTTACCCCGTACAGCTACCAGTAGCATCCACAACACACAAAGCCCAGAAGCGCACCACCACTGTAGAGTTGGGTTTTTTCTTGGTTTTGTTATTTTGTGTTTAAAACCCAGAAGTACACTTACCCTCCCAAGCAAGCAGGAGCCCAGCCAAGAATTCTAAAACATTGCAAACAAGCAGGCAAAGCAATGAAGTACAAATACAAACCGTTACACTTTCTATTTTATCTGTCTCTCTAGCCGCAACGAAAAGTAGCTCCGTTGCTGCCTTGGGACCCAAGCAAATTCCTGACAACTTCCAAGACGGATTCATAGGGCCCACGTTTTGTTCCGAGGACTGTATTTTTCGCACGCTCCCATTTGCAACCCCGCGCGTAAGCATCGAGTACGATTTAATCACAGAGCTCAACCCGCTCACTCTACTAATTTAAATTAAAAAAAAAAAAAAAAAAGAAAAAAAAGAAACTACTACAGGCACTTTTACCATCCATTTTCCAGGCTTTTTACCGCACCACCACCAGCAGAAGAAGACCAGCTGCCGCTGCTATTCGCCGCCCGCGGGAGCAGAGCCCACGCTCGCCGCAGGCTCGGCCAGCGCTCTGCAGCAGCAGCGGCGGCAGCGCTCCTGCACACCGGGGGAAGGCAGCGGACCTCAGGCCGGCCTCGGCCCCGCACCCCCGAGACCGGGATGCGCCGGAATCGCCCCGAGCAAGGACGGCGGGACTCTCCCCCGGCCTCCTGCCCTCTCGCACCGGCAGCGGGCCGGGCGGAGCGGCGGCACAGCGGGCGGCCGCGCACCGGGGCTCTGCCGCGGGACGGGACGCGCTGCGCTGCCCTGCGCTGCCCTGCCGTGCCCTGCCGTGCCCTCCCGCCATCCGCCGCGGAGCGCACCTGCCCGCCGCGCCGCTCCGCCGCCCGCCCCAGAGGCGCCCGAAGCCGCTGCGGGATGCGGCCAGCCTTCCGGAAACGCTTCCCAGCCCGCTGCGCTTACCCAGGAAACGATTCCGGCCGCCGGCCGCCACCGCCCCTCCTCTCCCTCCGCCCCGGCCGCCGCCCAGAGCCGCGGCCCGCAGGGTGGCGGCCGGGCGGGGCCAGGGGCGATGACCGCGGCGCTGTGTGGGCAGCGTGCCCGCCGGGCCTGCTCCCGCCCCGCCTGACCCGGCCCAACGGGGTCAGCGGCTCACATCAGAGCAGATGCACCTCTGAGAAGGAGCAGAGGTTGTGTGTGAGGCAGGTCTACCCCCTGGGAAAGAAAAAAAAAAATTTTTTTTTTCTCCATAGGGAAAAAAGAAGGGTCTGGCTCGTGCTTGGCATGTGTAGTAATGCCCGTATCAGGTGAGGCAGTGGTAATGACTCTCCTAAAATGCCACCTGCTGTATCTCAGTGCTCCTCTGGCAATAGTGAGAGACAGAGGTAGACAGGTAGACAGCCAGGTAGGCTGGGAAACCCTAGAAAAAGATTTTATCACTCTACAATTACCTGAAAGGAGGTTGCTGACAGCTCGGGGTTGGTCGCTTCTCCCAGGTAAAAAGCCATAGGAAAGAAGGAACAGCCTGAAGTTGCACCATGGAAGGTTTATGCTGGATATTAAGGAAAGTTTCTTCACTAAACAGGTTGTTAAGCATTGGAACAGGCTGCCCAGGGAAATGGTGGAATCACCATCTCTGAAGGTATTTAACAGCGTGAGTAGATGTAGTACTTGGGGATGTGGTTTAGTGGTGGGTTTGGCAGTGTCAGGTTAATGATTGGATTTCATGATCTTAGATATCTTTTCCAACCCTAATGATTGTATGTTTCTATGATTCTAAGAATTGTTTTTCACAGTGGATATGAGCACCAAATAGCAACACGGCAGTGGGTTACACACCCACATGGCTGATGAACATTAACAAACCCCTTCTGGTCATGGATTAATGGAGTGTGCTTGGCATGGGCATAGGCTCCAGACAGTTGTGCTCTGGTTGGTCTCAAAACTCAGGTAACCAATGTGAATGGAAAGGAGCAAGGTGTTCTCATGTGTGGGAAACAAAGGAATAAAGGACCAGGCCTGGCAACTTCACTGCTCTAACCTGCGTGCACTGCTCTAGGATTCCTGCTCAGATTAAATCCCTAGACACATCTGGAGATGGATGCGTAGGGAATCACAGCAACCTCCCAGACAGTTAGAAATGAGGCTTAATTGAACACACCCGTAAGAAGATATTTCTGATTAATACCTTCCAAATATGTGGAATATTGTCTGTTCTATCAGGCTAAGTTTTTGAGATTGCAGGGGAAGAAACTGGTCATTGCTAGAGCAAAAAATTCAACATAGGATGGTAGTTCAGTGGAAAGCATGTAAAAGACCTAACAATTTTAGGAGGTCCCTGGAGCAGCAGATGCAAAACAATCAGCAGTAAAATAGTGTCGTATTGGAGCGACCTAAGATGTATAAGGTCAAAGAAGTCTATTACAATAATGAAATTGGCATCTCATACATTTTCTGACATGTACTTGTAAATGGGAACACATTTAGTAGTCCTACTGAAGTGCCCAAATCTGCTTTAAAAATTTTCACACCTTTTATAACAGCAAATCTGTTTATCTGCAGGAGATGATTATTCCTATGCATTCCATAACCTTCTTCTGTATTTTGTTCCCTGCCTTTACAATTATGTTCCTGGTCATAACAGAACACTCAGGAACTGAGAACAATTTAAAGGATCCTTAAGATTAGTAGCAATATTAAGGCTTTAATTAAAAATATTTATGTTTTTAGAAGATGATATTGACATCCACCAGCCTAAAGAACAGAAAAAAATATTTGTAATTATAAGTGCTAGACTGATGAACAAGAAACAACAATTAGGTGAAGACATAGGCAAAGTAATTCAGAGCAAAGCACCTAAAAATTATACTTTGATATTTAATAACTTACTCTTAAATGTATTTTTCTTTTTCGTAGAGATACCCACTTTTTCCATTTGTCTTAAAATTGGACATGATTTAATCTAACACTTTTATAAACTAAAACTCACATTTTAATTGATATTTTTAGATTCAAGACTAAAAAGATGGCTCAGAAAAGCCTCCAAATAATGGTCTGTAATAAAATCATGTTATCGTGATCAGTTTCAGAAGGACCTATGACCTCCTGAGACATCCAAAGGTGATTCATCACATTCCAGCATTTGCAAATCAGGTTGCTTCCCTCTTTAACAAAGCACATTATCCAGCAGGAGGGAAAGCTTTTATGCTTTGACAGCATAGTGGAGAAGAGCTCTCCTGGGAATATGCACTATACCTACTTTAGAGATGCAAGACAACTAGCAGATTACCAAGGTTATTAGTGAATACCCTATTAATAAATTTCCCTGACAGAAATGCTCAGGCAAGATACTCAGAAATTAATGTTCCTTTAATAAAAATAAATGTAATAACGCTACATTGTGGTTTTCACTATGTGGTTAGAGTTATGATTAATATTTAGTTACCTATTCTATATAATGCGCTTTGGATTGCAGTGTAGTAAGCAGTGCCATAAAAATAAAGTGTTGGGGAAACAAAATACGGAATTTCATATACATCCTAAACGGACTGCTGCCCAATACACTCACTTCTTGGAAACATTTCTGTGTGGATTTAGTGTTTGCCTAGGCTTAGCAAGTCTCATCAAATATTTCATAGAATCATAGAATATCGTTACTTGGAAGTGACCCACTTCCAAGTAATCAAAATCCAACTCTTGCGCACTTACTCTTTTGCTTAAGACACAAACATCTTGTGGAATAGTGTTTATAAACAACAGTGGGAAAAAAGAGAGGCCTTTTTATATTATCAGCTCATACCAAAAGAATTTCACTGTCATCTTGCTGTGCCTGTGTGTGAACAGAACTATTGACTGCAATTTTATTTTGGTCAAAATCTCTCCAACTTTTCAGCAAGGAATGACAGTCCGTAGGAATGAATGTCCATGGCGAAGTAAACCTGTGCAACTGACCTTCCCCACTGCCACATGGGTTTGCAGCCTTGCACCGGGACTGACTGTGCCCCCAGTGTGCTCTGAGGAGGAGTTCATCCTTTCTCCCCTGCTTTCCTCTGTGTAGCAGCTTTTTACTTAGGGGTTAGTCCGTGTAGAGGGATGGTTACAGTACGCAATGATCCCGTCTCGAGAAATTCGTACTCTCCCTTACTGCGGCGGACTGCAGTAGGAAAGTGGTGGCTATGAAATAAGCAAGGCTACCATCTAGCGGTGCTACTGCGCTTCCATAGCACAGAGAAACATCCGCTGAATATGGCTGAATATACTGATCCTAAACGCAGAAACGTAACTAAGAAAATACGATTATAGCAGAATGGTTGGAACACTTCCTCTAACATTTTCGTGCAGCTACTGTAAGTCTCCATTTTAAATACAAAATCAAATAATTTTCCAGAAAAAGCAAAAACCACCACACACAGTGCACCTACTTCTTGGAGATTTAAGAAATAGACTTGTAGCATATAGTTTTTCATTACAGGCTTGAACATGCTTGGAGGGTTCAGTCCCCCAGACACATTGCTTCTCAGGACCTGTGCAAAAGCGTGTATCGCTCCCATTATTTTGGATTCCTGTCTCCTTAGTGCTCCCTGGACTAGCATATAGTGAAAAGTTAATTCTGCCATGAACTTCCCTGTGTTATTTATAGAGAAGCAAAGGCCACAAGACATCAGTCTCAGACAAGATTATTCCAGTAGTTAAATCAAACCAGGAACTAAATAAAGGCCTCCTGCTGTACTCATGGAGCCCTCTCCCATTTGCTGTATTTGCTACCTGAGGCACGTTGCCTCTACCTTAATGAAGGCTGTATAGGAACAATTGCAAGTGGAACAATTTGTAGGCCAGCAGTTCTGTGATATCTTGGCAAGCCAAGCAAGGCAGAATGATAATTTTGAAGTATCTCTCTAGCTCTTCAGGAATGCAAAGCCTTGCATCCAGGAATGGTTGTAAAGTAATTATTAATTATCTCTTAGACATCTGTCTAGATGTAATTCTCTGATCTCTCCTTTCTCTGCCTGTTACACAGCAGAATATTGAAATTTCCTACAGGGAGGATGAAGGAAACATGGCCTGACCTGACTGGCCCCCAGGCATATAAATTCCTTGTTATGTGGTGAATTTACCCAGCCCACCCACTCATCCAAACATGGGCAGCTCCATTTTTTATTATTATTACAAGCAGGTTCTGAGCAGTGCAAGCAGGGTGACTGTGTTTGCTCACAAACAATCACCTTATTTGAAACAGGAGAACATACCAACTGACCCCTGCAGTGAACAGCCCACTGGGAACTTCCTTCTAACTGGAAGGGCCAGATGAGGGAAAGCTGCTCTTTGTAACAAAGAAGCTGCTATTAATGCAGAGTTTCTAAATGCTGCAGTAGCTGCTTAGGCACTGCTAGAAGCCAGCAGCTGCTTTCAGAACTGACTTTTCTGGAAACTCCGCTTACTCTTTTATGTGGCTCTCGTGGACAAAAATACTCAAAAGCTGCCACAGAACAAGGCCTGGAATTATAGGTCAAGCTCACACTTTCATAGCAGATATCTAGCTAGATTTTCTTGCCTTCAATGCTTAAAATGGGACTCTAGCCCGGATGGGAGCTGAAACATATAATCACCAATATTTTCCTACAACTGAGAAATAGGAATACAACAGAAATTTTGCAATGTAGGCTCTAAATATTTTGTTGTTCAAACAGCACAAAATAAAGCACAGCTTGGAAGCTTTATGAAAACACCTCTCCATTGCTAGCAGCTGCTGTGCTTCAGGCCTGCTGCTCCGGCACCTTGGAGCTTTCCCTGGAAGAACTTCACTGCAGGTTCTGCCCAACAGGCAGCCAAGGATGATGATCAGTACAGCTCCCAGTCTGTAAAGGAGGCAGTCAGGAAAGCCTTGTTTCAGGCCAGAATGGCCTCATGCTATATATGGGGCTTTGAGAAACCTGCCTGGGATAGTTGCAGGTGCCGCTGCCTGTGGCAGGGGGTTTGAGAGCTCTCTTAAAGGTTTTTTAGTCGTCTTGGGAATCTGGAGAGGTCACAGTTGACTGGAAGCTGGCAAATGTTGTTCCAGTTTTCAAAAAGGGCAAGAAGGAACTACAGATCTGTCATTCTTACTTCACCGCCTGGTAAAATTATGGAGAAAATTATTCTGGGAGTTATTAAAAAACACTTGAAGGACAACATGGTCATTGGTCACAGCTAGCAAGGCTTCATGAGGGGACAGTCCTGTTTCACTAACTTAATTTGCTTTTATGACAAGTTAGCTCACCTAGGTAATCAAGGGAAGCCAGTTGATATAATCTTTTTGGATTTCAGTGAAGCTTTCCATACTGTCTCTCAAGTATCCTTCTAACAAAATATTCAGCACACAGCTAGATAAAGACATCATGGGATGGGTGAGCAAGTGGTTAACACAACAGGAACAAAGGGTTTTAGTAAATGGGTGACATCAGACTGGGGACCTGTCACTAGTGTGGTTCCACGGGGCTCTAATTCAGGGCCAATGCTCTTCAACATCTTTATAAATGACTCGGCTGCAGGACCTGAAAGTAAAGGAAGTTTACCAACAGGACTAAATTATGGGGAGCTGTTGACTCCCTGGAAGGTAGAGTGGTCCTGCAGAGAGACCTTGACAAATTAGAGGGCTGGACAATCACCAACTGTGTGAAGTTTCACAAGGGGAAGTGGTGGATTCTGTGCCTGGGTTATACATACAAACTGAGGCATGAGATGCTGGCAAGTAGCACCTTGGAAAGAGACCTCTGTGTCCTGGTCAGTGGAAAGGTGATCATGAGCCAGCAGTGCCCTGGCAGCCAGGAGGGACAACCCTGTCCTGGGGGGCATCAGGCACAGCATCTCCAGCCAGGCAAGGGAGGGGATTGTCCTGCTCTGCTCTGGGGCAGCCTCACCTTAAATATTGTGTGTAGTTTGGTCCACAATGCAAGGAAGATATAAAGCTATTAGAGAGTGTCCAAAGGAGGGCTATGAAGATGGGTGAAGGGTCATGAGGGGGAGCCATACAAGAGCACCTGAGGGCACTTGGTCTGTTCAGCCTGAAGAAGAGGACAGTGAGGGGAGACCTCATTGCAGTCTACAACTTCCTCATGAGGGGAAGAGGAGGGGCAGGCACTGATCTCTTCTCTATGGTGACCAGTGACAGAACTTGTGGAAACAGCATGAAGCTGTGTTGGGGGGGGTTTAAGCT
Source organism: Haemorhous mexicanus (assembly GCF_027477595.1). Taxonomy (NCBI): domain Eukaryota; kingdom Metazoa; phylum Chordata; class Aves; order Passeriformes; family Fringillidae; genus Haemorhous; species Haemorhous mexicanus. The sequence continues at coordinate 53,817,899 of NC_082344.1, read as the reverse complement.
GGATATTAGGAAGAGGTTCTTCACCCAGAGGGTGTTTGGGTACTGGAACAGGCTCCCCAGAGAAGTGGTCACAGCCCCAAACCTGACAGAGTTCAAGAAACATTTGGAAAATGTTCTCAGACACATGGTGTGATTGTTGGGGTTGTCCTGTGCAGGGCCAGGAGCTGGACGTTGATGATCCTTGTGGTTTTCTTCAAACCCAGGATATTCTATGATTCTATCATCCTTACTAGATGATATTTAGGGTCTCTTCCAACCCAAACCATTCTAGAATTCTATGATTCTTTGTTATGCCTATGTACACACTCACATCCACTAATACACATTAAGAGGTAGAGAAAGCTAAGATAAAGTTGGAAACGCTAGGTTTGCTAACAGCAGAAGGCCAGTGCTTTGTCTCTGAAACAAGAGAGACAAAAGTCCAGTGCCTAATGTCCTAAATACAGCTAGAAAAGCCCAGGCTGCAAATGCACTCAATGGGAATTTTGCCCTACGTGTATAAACATACACAGGAAAGAGCAGCATGTTTTGCGTTTATATTTGCAGCTGTAGAATGTGATAGAGTCCCATTGTTTTTCTGATCCATAGTGTAGTTTCCCTCACAATCTAAATATTTTTCTCCACTGAGACAGGGATTTGTTTCTGCATGCATACTCGTAAGCTAAACTCCTCCACTGAGACAGTATGGCTCAAGGTCCAAATGATGGTGTTCCTCATACCAACATGTGCTTTGGGTAAACAATTCAAAACAGCACTTGTTAAACTGATCTTCAGAAAACAAGTTTCTCTATCAGTGACGAACACTGTCTAAACACTTCTCTAAAGTTGGACGTTTGGAAATAGTCTCTTCCTTGTGTAGTGTGAAAAAATTCCTGAAGCAGAGAGGGAAAAAAATCCTCTCTCTGCACGGCTGGTGCTCTGAGAGCAGCATCTGAAGATGCACAGGAGACACTGTAGTACTAGGTTCTAAGAGTGGCTGGGTCAAAGGCAGCTTGGAAGGGCTGATGTTTCCCAACTGGATTTGTTTCACTGTGTTTTTAATGTTAATTGCTTGCACTTGAGCCAAGCCTAATAACCTTCCAACAGCAACATCCCCAGCAGTGTCAGAGCAGCTGGGCCCCTGCGCTGCTGCATGGCCCAGCTGGTACGAGCAGCACATACAGGACAACTGGTCTGCATTAGCAAGACTCTGGGTGGTCACCACGTGTAAAACACTTTGTGTCAGCATTATAACTTCACCAAAAGGGTATGCTCTGCCAGATGTACTTCTGGAAAGTGGCTATTAATGTAAGGTTAAGTCTCTCATTCTTACACATTTTGAAATCAAAGCCTTGACTTGTAAGTACAAATGAATAACTGCTGTTATTTGCCATTAACACAGGAATTGGTACAGCAAAGACTTTGGAGATCTTGTTGCCTAAAAACCATAATCTGCTAGCCTGACTAAGGGATGCATTTAATGCTTCTATATGCTGTTACAGGGTGAAGAAGCAAGAGTAGCTCATATCTAGGTGTGTGAGTCTTTTTATTTACCATGGTCACTGTGAGAAAGAGTCAAAGCTGTGCTGCTGTGAGTCACTACCCTGGCAGGCCTGCACACCAAGTATATGTAGAGGCTGAGAACTCTAAGGTATGCCTTAGGAGGGATTAAGAAGAGGTAGTTTGACAGTGTCTCAGATTCTCAGATGCAGATAATGTCTTTCACATGCACCCACTTTGGAACAGGACTAGCTAGGCAGGCTCAGGGCAATCCAGGGACCCCAATGTCTTGGCTTGACTTACTGGACTGGCAGCAGCTCTGTGCCAATATCACTCTCCAGGTGAAGTAGCTCCAACAGAAGAACTATGCTTGAACATCTCACAGACTGTCTGCAGCTAAAGCTTCAGATCAGAGCACTTCTCTAATTAAAACAAAATCCCCACGCTTCTCAAGAATGTGCACATGTAGATTAGGCAGCAAATCCTTTGGCACAAGTTAGTGTAAATACTGTGCTACATCTGTCCTTGTTGATGTGTAGGAGTTCAGGTTAGCTTGTACTACTCAGGACGTTTTTGGTATACAAGTGAAGATTTTAGAGAACATGTTAAGCTGAGCACAACTTACTTCATAATTTCTGTAAGTGGGGGTGAACCTGTACATAAAGATCAGGTGGAGACAGTTGTCCAGAAGACTATCCAGAAGATATTACAAGAATACAGGACCATGTCAATTATGTGGAAAAAGCAACCATCTTTCAGTATTCTGAAAAAAAACCAAACACAAGAGGTTGGGGATATTTATTTATTTATTTATTTTCATTAAGTGGCTTTGTTGTTCACTGATTTCAGTTGTCAACTACTTTAAATTCTGCTTAAGGTCTCCATTTGCATAAAAAAGACAGAGTGAAGAAATGCCTTTTACACCTGCCCATCACTATCAGTCTGCTTTTCCTTCTCCCCAAAAGAAGATAGCGGATATCCAGGACATAGTGTAAGATGGTTTGTTGTGCTGACTTAGAGTAGTTACAAAGTTTCACAGCAAACCCCCTGCACATGAGAGTTCTTGTCTACAGCTGCCTCTGTTGTCATGCAAGCTGGACAAACCCCTTTTTCTTTTTCCTTCAAGAGACACAGAAAACCTTGCTATTCCCTTCTGGTAGAGCCATACTTCTCACTTCTTCATCCTACAACAGGCCAGCCATTTCTTTATTTTCTCCTCACATTTCCCCCAGAAATACCAAAGCTACACTAGCATGTAAAGAGAGTGCAGGTGACAATAGACTGGATACAGACAGTCACTCTTTAAGGCGTATATTCTGTCCTTTCCCTTAAAAAGTTTAATTCTAGAGGTTGGAGACTGCTGACAGAAAGAGGTATTTGGGAGGTGGCCTGTGCCTTTCCCTCAGCACCCCATAAGCCTGAGGAAGTGCATCTCTTCTACTGTAAAAGTACTACTGAGTCAATGTCTTGATGTCCTTTCAACTGACTGACAACATTTCTCATCTCTCTTTATTTTCTGCTGCTCTCCTCCAGCTTAGAAGTGGCTAGTGCTCCAGAGCTGATTTGAAGCAGACTTTTATTTTGTTTCACAAGAAACTCATTCTGTCTAAGGTAAGCTCTTCCTGCAGTCCCAGAGCTCAGGGAGAGATTAATGTTTTTTGGGTGCTATTGTATGGCTGTTGAGCATTCAGAAACAAATCTAAGGATAGGCTTTGCTATCTTTGCTGAAGAAACTGAAGATTGAAGGGGAGAAGCAAACTGGGGTCACCCCAGGATGGCCTGACGCAACACAGTGCTTGGAAAGAGGCACTGTGCTATACTAGAAAGTGTATTACAAGTGCTGCTATTTATGTTTCTCACAAGTAGTAATTTAAAATCACTTGGCCCATCTTGTTTAATTTTGTGCCTGTTAATCTGAGAAAAGCATTCTCTGGATGAAAATGTAAGCAGGTATGCAAGTCCTAATCACAGATCATCCAAATATTACATGGAAATTAAAATTCATTATTATTAGCTATTACATGTGTTATGCTAAATCATTGCACAGAATGAGGTCCTCTTGAAATGTATGTTTTACATCTTTAGATAAAAGCACTAATCCTAAGAATGTTCAGGCCAACAAAACAAAGAGGAAGGAAGCAGGGACTGTTCTCTTCTACAGGACTAGAAAAATGGATTCTTTCATGAAATGATAGTATTATCATTTCATTGGAAACTAAGAGGCCCTTGTCAACAATGATGTCCCTCCTACCTTTCTTTGTGAAAAGAGGAAGAAGTCACTCTCTGTTTGTCCTACTTCTACTGTGAAACAAAGCGTTGAAACAAGCTGTTGCTGTGCTTCTGATAGACACCATCATTGTTTGGTGGATGCAATTTTTCAGAGGAATTTAGTGAAGAATCATCAGCATCCTGCCAGACACGTCTGCAATCAAGGAAACCATGGCTGCACTCTTTAGAACTGAGACTCTCAAGGCAAGCCTTCAAAGCTACATTTCAGCAGTTTAACACTTCCACCTACAGACTTCCAGAAGAGCTCTTGCATTCTGTAGAACACGTTCTTTACCTGCTGGTGCACTTGGCTGTAGTTCAGAGCAATTGCAGAGTCACTGCTAGCAGTCAATACACACAAAGGCAGTCCTTGGCAGAGCAGCCACCTTCCTCAGCCTGATGCTTTTTTCTGCATTGCTTCTGTTACCTCTCTCCAGCTGGTCTTCATCTCAGGTCAGACCCAGAGTTCATATCCTTCAGTATGTCTCCAGCTCAGAAGCCCTTAATTATTCAATTTTCTAGACAAAACACCTGCTTCTTGTGGACAAGGGAATACGAGAACATAAATTTTCCAATTCTTACATTAAGTAAAGCAAGACTTGGGGCTTTTTTTTCCCCATTCCCAACTCAGCTCTAGGCTGTTTTGAACTTCTTTCATTTGCAAGTCTCCTGCTTGACAGTTGAGATGTTTCAGCCCAGAGCTCCTGGCCCATGGATCTGGAGAGCAGCAGCTGACAGCCAGGTGCTGTGTAGTGACTGGACTTAGACTTCCCCACATGCTGGGCTGCATGACTTGCAGTCACCAAGACTCCTGACATAAGTATTTAAATTAACCTGAATGCAATCCAGAAAGAAACAGATGTCTCTCCTGCTCAAATCTTTCATGGACCCAGGCCCTCTATAAAAGCACTCAATTGCTTGGCCTATTGATCCCTCTGATCTTCTAATTAAAGGCTGGGGCACTCTCATGCAGGAATTGCTGCCATGCTCCAGACAATTTACCAGAAGAGAAGGGGAGATGCTGCAGCCTTACACAGATCCCTGACACCTGCTGTCGATGCAGTGGCCTCATATATGTTTTATGTTTGATACCTTGTGACACAGTGTACAGGTTCTGGCTGGGATGAAATTTGTTTTCTCCATAGTGCCTGTCATAATGCTGTGTTGTGGATCTGGGTTAGGGTTAGGATTTAGAGCAGCACAATCCTACCATTCCAGGGACACATTTGTTCCCTCCACACCTTTCTCTCTGGGCCACAGCTTCTGCCTAGAGCTGCCATTAGAGCTAGGGTTGAGACCCACAAAGTTTCCAGCTTCAGAGCCACTGTCACAGCAGGAGGCATGCCAAAGGGAGCACGGCACTGCATCAGCATTGCTCCATCCATTTGTGTGTAAGTCAATCCCTGTCGAGCACACTGCTAGGGTAAAACTGAGCTAACTGCAGGATTTACCCCCAAAGCCAATGGAGGTACTTAGAGTACGGCAGCACAGTTATCTCAAACACCTTCTGCTCACGGAAGGGTAAATGCAGTCACCAGGAGAATGGTGATATGTAGAAAATCCTGTGGCTCCAGCACCTGCACAACCATGTACCTGCATCCTGCTACCTGGGCAGCCAGATATGGACAATGATTGTTTGTTTGGAAGGCAGGGAGTAGGGAATTAAGGAGGTTTCCAGGAATGGGTTTGGAAACCTTCTTCTGGGAAGAGAGTCATTATAAGAAAATGAAGAAGATGTTTGCTAGGCAGGTGAGGACACTGCAGAAGATGTGGACTTGGGCAGCCTCAGGGCTTGGATTTTGACAGGACAGTAGGAAAATTGTTTTCTAAAGAATAGTATACAGCCTCGTCTTCCATTTTGGGAGCTCTGCATTATCTGAGGCCAGCTTTGCCTCCTTTACTACCCTACTTATTATAGATACTTTTGTTTGGAGATCCTCTGAACTCAGAAGCAGGCCTTAATTATAGGTCTAGATCTTATGCAAACCTTCAACTGGAATATGGTGAAAAGGTAAATACTGACACCAAGTCCTATATCTAAGAGAAAGCAATCTGTTAAAAGATCATACATGTAGCAAAGATTCCTCTATCCACAGTTTCTAGATTTCTAGATTCTAGATCTGAGCAAAACCTTAACACTGTGAACAGTGTTGAACACCACCAGTATTATTACATTTGGATAGTGCAGAAAGTTCACAAGTATGTCCAGTCACTTTTCCAGGTGAGTATTAATTTTATTGCAGTAATGGGAATGAATTGGATTAAATGTGTTAGGCACATCTATCTTCTTCTCTGAAGACAGATGGTCTAGAGGCTTCCTTCATCTTAGCAATGAGGTGGATGGGGACTGCATATGACACAGCACTCACTTCTTATGTGTCTTTCTGGAGGCATCTTTATGCAACAGTAGCCGTTTTAGAAGTTTGATATTGTTACACTTACTGTTTATTTTAAAAGTAGTGTATTGATAGATATGACAGATGCTTCCACAGAAACAGTTCTGCTATCACTTCCTGCATGCTGTACATGGCATGCAGAGCCTGAAATTACACTTGCACAACTGTTTGCCGTCTCCCTCAACAGCCTAGACACAGGAGCCATCCCAGGAATGGCTAACCTAGAGATCTAAGCACTGCCATTGCTGAGGCAGGCTGAAGTCATAACCACCATTTGCTGCTGCACCGTTCAGAAATAGGATTTTCTTGCCTTTTTGAGCCTTCTCTTTTGTAGGCTTCAAGATGAGTGTTTTGCTGTCCTCTCAGAGGAGCTGCATGCAGGCTCTCCTACATATCTGTCAGGGACCATTAGCATTGGACTTGTTCATTCGAGTTGCTTTGATATCCTTGCATCTTACAGTGCATTAAGGGTTCATCATAAAAGGAAAGATTGTCAAAGATACCATACAGAATTAATATTTTGGGCCAATTTTGACTTGCTTATAGGCATCAAAGACTGTTTTCAGCTACAGTAAAGGAGGGAAAAAGCAGAAATAAATGGTACTGTGATTTACTGTGAAACTTTCCCCCGTCCTCCCCAGAAATCTTTGGTTTTGAACAGTGTGTACTGCTTTTCTCTTTACTGTGATAGGCTAAATCACAGGATCATGGGGTACTTCAGGAAGGGTTCTCAGGATATCTGTAGACCAACCTCCTGCTCCAGGCACGATCAGCTAAAAGATCAGACAAGGTTGCTCAAGGCCTTATCCTGTCTGGAAACATCCCAGCTTTGGCCACAAAATACAAAGCCTGCCTTGCTATCTTGTTTTTTCTCCACTAAGTCTTGTTATATGTAGAGCTAGTGTGAGACATCATCTTGAACCTTTTATGGCCATATTTCAAAGATTAACTCTAGGCTTTTTTCCCAAGGAGTTCACGGTAAACTGAGTAATGTTGATGAGTAGGTCTCAATTCAAAAACGCACATGTGCAACCACCTGATGTGAATGATTCGCCACTAAATCACAGTGCAATAGACCTAAAGTTAATTTAAATGTGCTTGAAATGAGGCAGGCACTTAAAAATTTTGCTGTGCTGGGGCCCAAATCGTTCTGAAACACAGTGAAAAACCAAAGGAAGAAAGTCATCAAAACCAAACAGACTGCAGACATTCAGCTGACTCTTTTGTTCAGTATTTGCATTGTTTGAAAGACAACTGTGAAGCATCTCGCTTATCCACAAGGCTCCCATCAGGCTGTTTACCAGTAAAATCTGAAAAGCTGTTGGGAGTCCACGTGATCTCTAGTATTTTGAGCAGGTTGGTTTTGTTTCCTTGTTCAGACATGTTCTGGTCCAAAGACATTGTGCACAGAAACTGTCAGGTCATGAACAAAAGATAAAAAGCCCTCTATTTTTTAACCAGCTTCACTGGTTCAGGGGTTGGTCCAAATGCAGAGATACAATCAACACACAGGAGACTTTCATGTCACATTAATGATACTGGAAATTTAAAAATAAGTGTTTAATGACTTTGTTGAATATCAAAACAATTGTATACTTTACGCAACATACACAGAACAGGGGCTGATGCTTAGGAGTGGCTAGGCACACAAATGTAGACGTGGGCTTTCGGGATGCACGGAGCCCAGGGGCTGGGCTGATGGTGGAGGAGAAACCTGTTGCCCAGGGTGATGGCAGCCGCTTGCCCACGCTGCCGGCCCGCTTCCAGCACTTTCTCCACGCCAACGTCAGAGGATCGGGGTCCCCCCGGCCGCACCCCGCTCCCGCGGAGGCGGCGTGACCCGGCCCCGCAGACCCGGCCGGGCTCCCCCAGCCCCAGCCCCGCTCCCCGCGGCCCTTCGGCCCAGCGCCCCCCCGCCTCGGCCGTGCCCTGCTCCTCCCTCTCCCCCCGCCGCCGCGCGGAGTGGGCCAGCCCGCCCCTATATAAGAGCCGGGTGGGCGGCTCCGCGCCCCAGCGTCGCCAGCGGCTCGGCAGCGAAACTGCCGCGGGAGACATCGTCGTGCGTGGGGCACAGCCTGCCTTCTTCCCGGCTCCCGCCGCCCTGCAGCCATGGCCTGGCAGCCGATGGAGATCAACCCCGAGGTGCGCGAGGGGCGGCGGGGACAGGGCTGGGGCTGCGGGGTGGGTGGTGGGACGCCGTCTCTCACCCGCACTCACGCTTTCTTCCCCCACCCCGCATTGTCTTCCAGATGCTGAACAAAGTGAGTTGCCGCCGCCGAAGGACCGCCGCGGGCGGGAGGGCGCCGGCCTTTCCCCCTCCATCCCTCGGCATCGCGCCCCGCCGGGGAGCGCCAGCCGCGGTGGCGGTACCGCTGCGCGGGGCGCGGCCGCACCTGCGGAGCGGCGCCTCCCTCCGTCCCTCGGCATCCCGCCCCGCCGGGACACGGAGCGGCGCCTCCCTCCGTCCCTCGGCATCCCGCCCCGCCGGGGCACGGAGCGGCGCCTCCCTCCGTCCCTCGGCATCCCGCCCCACGGGGCATGGAGCGGCTCCGCGGGGCGCGGCCGCACCTGCGGAGCGGCGCTGAGGCCGTGCGCCCTCGGGGCGGGCGCGGCCGGCAGGCGGCGCGGCGGGGCCGCGCGTTGTGCTGTGTCACCGGGCGCGGCGGGGCTGGGGCGGCCGCGCCCCGCGGGGACGGGCGTGGCGCGGCCGGGCCACCCGCTCTCTGTGCCCCGTGTAGGTGCTGTCCCGCCTCGGGGTGGGTCCTGGCTGGCGCTTCGTGGACGTGCTGGGCTTCGAGGATGAGGCACTGCGCGCCGTGCCGACCCCGGCTTGCGCGCTGCTCCTGCTGTTCCCGCTCACTGAGCAGGTGCGTGTCCCCTCCCGGCAGGGTAGCGCTGGCCGCTGTCTGGAGTGCGGCTGACATCCCCCAAGCATCAGATAGTTGAGCGTGGATGGGGCTTGGCACTGGCACGGTGTTGTGCTTGGTTCCAGCCTCCAAATAGCCTCAGCTGAGCTGGGCAACCAAACAAGGGCTCTCATTCCATCGCAGTTTTCCTGTGAGATTTTGCTTTGTTTATCAGACTGAGGGGAAAAAAACATGAGTGATCATGAGTGTGAGGGATAGCAATTCCATTACCATGCTGAATCATTGGATCTGGAGAGGCCTACATTACTTCTTTAATATAATCAATTGGTTTGATGCTAAGGAAGTGAATGAGATGAAATCAAATTCAATTAACAGGTTCTTAAAAAGAAGGATTAAAACTTTACAGTAGCAATGGATTTTGCAGTTGTTTGTACATTTATCTGATGGGGAGGGGCTCATGAAGGCAATGCTGAAAGGCCTATTGTAGAGACATGCTGAGTAGCCTTGTTCAATGGACTGAAGCAACTGTGAGAGGATATAAAAGAGCCTATCCATTATATTATTTCCCACCCCAAGCTATTTCCAGTGTATGGCACAGATGGAGAAGCTAAGAGCAGTGCCTTTCGATATGACTGAATCATGCAGGTAGTCAGTCCATTAAGTGTTGGCCTGAATCCAGTTTAGGCATATGGTGCTTTACTGGTGCCACAAAGATGACTTTCTGAATAAATCTTTGTCCAGTCCTGATACTGATTCTCCTGCACAACAACTTACTTTTCCAGTGCACTATACAATGGTAGGACTGTGATGAAATGCCTAAACCAGTTTTGTGTTTACAGCATGAAAACTTCAGGAAGCAACAGACTGAGAAAATAAAGGACCAGGAGATCAGTTCTAAAGTGTATTTCTTGAAGCAGACTGTCAGTAACTCCTGTGGGACAATTGGTCTGATACATGCAGTTGCTAATAACAAAGACAAATTGAAACTTGGTGAGTATGAATGTTCTGAAGTGCTTGAGTTTCTATTTTTTTTGACAGCAGATTGAATGGGTATGAGCTTGCTTTCAGGCAAGTCAAGTTAAGGCATCCTGTACTGTTTCAGTTGGTAAGTGGATCTTCCAGCTCTTGGAGAGGGGCATGTGGACTGCCTGAAGCACAGAAGGGAATGTGCTTTGACTCCAGTCTGCCAGCCACAGAGATATTGTCCTAGTAAGCAATGCAAGAGGAAAAGGGCACTTAGCAGCACTGACCAAAGTCTGTCTGTCATTAGGAAGTACTGTGTTCCAAAGCAGTTATTGACATTAAACTTCATGTCAATAGATGAGATGCAGTTCTTCATGCTGCTTATGTCTAATGTGAATCGATGTGCTCAGAGTAGCCTAGAAATCACTCTAAAACGTTTTTAGGGTTTTTTTTTTTGCTGGACAAATTGAATAGATAAGGTTTGTAAGGAGATTTTCCCTACCAAGGTAATAGTTTGGATGGTTTCTATACTGTAGAAAAAGATTCTTTTGTTGTTCAGAGACTAGATCTGCAAAATACAACTACCATTATTCTAGGAGAACTCGGACCCATTCTGTGGTGTGGGATTCCTTTTTATAAAAAAGAAAACATGTGGAAGTCATAGTGAGCATTTAAACATAGTTTTGCTTTGTTCTTCAAAAAGATTCACTGGAATAACACCCTTGACAAGTGAAGCAATGATGCAGCATATCTTATGTGCTAGACCTCAGTGTATCTTAGTACTGCACTAATTTATATTCTGGCAAACCAAAGTTAGCAAGTGCTGCCTTCATTTGAAGGCAGTGAGACAATTTCATCTACCCATATTCTGTTAGTTATGTGTCCTTGCATCTGGTACCTTTCCTGAATTTCTTCAAAACAGGACTGAACATTTCTGCCAAATGTGCAGTGGGGAAATCAGAAAAGCTAAATCCCATTTGAAAATAATTTTTCAAAATAAGCATCCAGAATTAGCTGAAGCACTCTTCCCTGAAACAATTCTGGTTGTTTGTATAGATTGTTACTAATATCTTCTGTGTTAATAGCTTTCTTTGAGTGGTAGTTATAATATTCTTATATTGGAGATAGTTACAGGCTGAATGCAATGACTTGTTATTGATTTCTGTGGGCTGCATCTCAACTATGACTGATGTTTTACCTATACTGAATAAAATGTTTGATCATCTTGTGCAGAGGAGGGGTCTGCCCTGAAGAAGTTTCTTGATGAAACAGCTGATTTGTCTCCTGAAGAAAGAGCTAAACATTTGGCAAATAATAAGGTATATGAACTACACAAACTGCTGACAGTTATCAGCACTTAAAGATGTAGTAACCTGTACCTGATTTCTCTTAAGGCTATACAAGAAGTCCACAACTCTGTTGCACAAGAAGGACAATGTCGGGTAAGATTTGAATGTATCAAATCTTGGGAGAATGTCGGATAGCTGTTGCAGTTCATGGGGAGGGAGAAATGAGTGACTCATGGGTGAATGCTTGTTTGGGATTTCTTCCTCAAACATGGATTGAAAATTTGGATCAAGGCCCAGTTGTAAAATATCATTTTACATTAGGATTTCTGGTGCTTGACTTTGTAAAAGTCTTGCCATAGACCTCTTCCGCTGAACTTAAGTTTTCAGTCCTTTGCTTTTTTGTTGAAGTTTCCTCTGTTCTGTAGTTACAATTTGGGTTTGCAATGCTAGCTTCAAACTTACAAACGTATCTCATGGTGTCTCCTAAGGTTGAGGACAACAGTGTGAACTTCCATTTCATCCTTTTTGTCAATGTGGATGGACACCTGTATGAATTGGGTAAGGTCCTATGAACTGTGTTTGGTCTGGGCTTACATTACACTGCACAGCAGTGTTGGGGGCTCAAGCAAGATACTTTGTGCTAATTAAACTGCTTGCTGAGGTTCTCAGAGCCAAAGCACAATTTGTATCTTCATCTGAAGATTTTAACTGATGGTGGGTTACACTGAAGGCCTAAAGCACATTGTCACTGCTGTAGCTGAGAACACTGTTTCCATCTCACTCAGTCTATTGACAATTTGTTTTGACTTCCCCAGTGTCATCGTGTGTATACCTGTTTAGGTCTGCTCTGCTTTGTTCTGTTAATTCAGAAGTATTTCTTTCACAGATGGCCGTATGCCATTTCCTGTGAACCATGGCACGAGCTCGGATGACTTGCTGTTGAAGGTAAGTCTTCTCCCTTGGTGCTTGTTTCCCTGAAAACAAGGCTTATAAAAAGCCTTATAAAGAGTTGAGAAGTCTGCCTGTGGTGTATAGTGGCTGTACCTACTTGCTGTACAAGTCTGTGCTTAGCTTAAATCTGCTAAGTTTATGACTATTAAAGGTACTGTCCCTAAGAGCTAGATACCTGTTAAGTGTATTTATTAGCTGGTGCTATAAGATTATGTAACTTAGTTGATGGAACTCAGAGAGGAACTGCAAAGGCTTTTTCTCTGCAGGAAGTGTATTTGGTTAGTCTAAGCAGCTGTATTTTTTCATCCCCAAGGATTCTGCTAAGATCTGCAGACAATTTACAGAACGTGAAAAAGGAGAAGTTCGTTTTTCTGCTGTGGCTTTCTGCAAGTCTGCCTAAGACTCTGAAGAGATGCAAGGAAAGCAGTTTAATAGCACACCAGTAAATGCAGTTTAAACTCCAGTGCTTCAGTACTTGTTAAACACAGCTGTTCTGGTAACTTAAATTATTTCCACCTTTTGCTATACACAGAAGCAACATCAGCTGAGCTTACGCTAAAGGATGAGCTCAAGTTTTAATGTGAACGGTTTGGACACATCAGATATCTTTAGACTCTTTTTTCACATGTTAAGTAGAAAATGCTTAACAGGGCTTGTTTGATCTGTGTTATGTTAATTGAGTTGTTGGTTGGTATTTCCTTGTCCTTAATGAGAATAAAATGTTCTGCTGGAAGACTAAATGGACTGAAGTGATGACTAATTTTCTTCAAAAGGAATTGTGTGGCATCCTCTGTAAGGCTTCTTTTCAAAAGCCCCTCAAAGCTCTCCTCTGAGCAAAAAGTTAACCTCAGGGTAGCAGGGCAATTGTTTTTTCTAGTGTCTTGGGGGCTTTCAAGGATGGAGAGACACTGGTCTGTGTAACATGTTGCAGTGCTGCATGCTGCACTAGCCTTCTAGGAAGGCTTTTTGTAATGTCCAGTCTGAAATCATAAGCTGCAATCTGCCACTCTGAATACATTTAGTTTTGAGGGGTAAGGTGTGATAAATTACCATTCAAATGTCACCTTAATGTTGTCTGTATTAGTGCTACAAGGTGCAGAATACCCACTGAGTTGGTTGGTGTTATGTTTCCTAATAGGAGACAGTATTAGAACAGGTATTTTCCCTACCTGTAGCTAAACCAAAGCTGCTGCCTGAGGCAGAACGCAATCCTGGGTTAGGCTATGTATGCTTACTAACTTGTGATTCTGTGATGAAGACCTTTAAAGAGGCTGTACTTATCTGTCCCATCCAAAATGACCTAAAAAGGAGAAACCCATGCTACATAAATTTCTAATAGCAGGTTGAAATTTTGGATTCAAGCAAAAGAGATTAACTCTCTAATACATGTTCTTTGGCGTGAACTGTGACCTGAGTCTAGTTGCTGTTTACTGATCTTGCAGCTCCCTGCTGGTACTTCAGGTAGGTGGAGGCAAGATAAAACACCCTGAAACTTGGGTCTTTATTCTAATCTAGTCCCAGTCTGTCCCTGGCAACCATTTTATACAGTGCTGGGTAACAGACTCGTAGATGGTCACAGGGCTTTTTAGAAGGGTAATTCAAGCTTTTATTAAAGCTCTGTGTGGGCTGAAGTGTTTAGTATTGGGCCTTGTTACTGCTTATGTAATTACCTGATAGCTGAAGCTGGCAAAGGGTTGCAACACATTTTAATTTGAAGTCTAAGGATTTGCTAAACCTCGGGATACTCCAATTCTAAATATCAGTGCCTTCAGTGTCTGTTAGCAGGAAGGTGAAAACTATGGCTAGGAAAAAGTCTGTTATGTGTCATTGTCCTCTACATCAGCATCATCATCTTCTGCCTCTTAGTGGAGGTTGTTGTAGGGTGGGGGAGAGGCTCCTGAGGCCTCTCTGCTGCAGCCCTGCTGCAGCGCAGGCTCGGAGCCATGCCTGTGGCTGGGCTGCTTAGCAACACAGCCGGCAGCAGGGGAAAGGCAAGGGCTGTGAGCAGGGGAGAGTGGAAGGTGAACAGCACCAGCTGCAGGAGGAGGAGCACAGAAGTGCCAAGTGAGCTGTGTGCCTTACCTGGGGCAGTGAGCTTTAGTGCTGCAAGGACTCTCTCCTTGCCCTTAGGGCAGTTACTGAGGGTATGTGCTGTGGCTGTGCCTGTGTAGAGTCAGTGCTGAAGAAACCTGAAAATGCCTTTGAGATACTATGGTATATATTTAAGTGATTGCAGCAGTCCAATATTTTGTTTTACTTTTTTTTTTAATTAGCAGTACAAATGGGGCTACTGAAGTTATTTCAGTGTTTCATAAACTTTTATCATTCTACTCAAGCTTCTGAGTTAAGAATCTACCAAAAGGCAACATTTTATTAATTTAGGCCTCATGAAAAAACAGGGAAAGGGTTGTTTGTGCCAGACTTTTCTTATTTTCTCACATTCTGGTCCCAAATATAGTTTCAAAGGATGGAAATAAAGAGAAAAACTAAAGAATTAATGTTACCTATCTACTTATGTGTAACATCCACTACCAAGGCTGGTGTCCCCTGCAGAAATGATGATAAGGGCTCAGGAAACAGCTGGGCTTTACTTTAAACCACCTTGGGTTTCAGCAACAGGAAGATGAGTTACTGGGGATGGCAAAGATCTTGGGAGCTGGGATAGAGCTCTCAAACCACACATGGTGATCTGTAAGCTGAATAGATGGAAGATGTTGCAATATTGCAGTGCAGCTGTTCCAAATGTGTTACTGCATTCAGAAAAGAGTCACAATGCACAGAAGTGTGTATTTAAAATTCTGTTGAATAAGCTATAAACAGAAATCCAGAAAGATATTTTAAAGCCATATCAGGCATGTATAATCTCAAAAGAAATGCTTCCTCTTATTCATATTTTCTAGCTTATTTTACCTACTTGCCAGTTTTTTGATTTTAATCTTTGCCTGTTATTTCACACTTTGGCAGAATTGTTTAGGACAAGAGTTGTTTTTTAGAGTGCTGTATACCAAAACACTTTTCATGAGAAGATGCTCTTATAATTTAGTATTTTTTCCTGGGCATATCTGTCTGAAGTGAGAATCATTTTTTGTCCCTCCTTGTTGTCTCCTCTTTGTTCTTATAGCTGTAGCTCCATTCTGAACTGTTGCTTTTCCTTGATTTACTGTGTGTTCTTAAGTAAATTAACTCTTTTCACCCTCTCTACATCTCATCTAAAGCCCTTCATGTTTTTCCTGAATTTACCCCAAAATATTCCTTGTGAAAATTGTTGAAAAGGGCAGGAGCGTGCAAAGCCCGCTGTGTTTTATGCCCACTCTGAAGAAACTGGTGACTATTGAGCAAATTAATTTGAATTAACAGATTCCTGCCATTTTTGTGCTAACTCCAGAGGTGGACATTCAACAGTTAATGTATAGAACTATCCTTGGAAATATTTGAGAAATATTGAAGGTAGGATTTCAGGCTTATCTGTTTAGACATGCACATTTAGAGCTAATTTAGAGCTCTACCAGTGTTGACTGTGTGCAATCTATAATTTTCATAACCATTTAATTACCTGCCTGAAAGCTAGTCAACTTATTCTGTAGATGGCAGCATTGGGAAACTTAGAGCAACAAGTCTGATTTAGGACCAATGACAGACCCAGACACTATCTTAAAGTCCACAGATAGTCCTATTGCTTTCGGTGGGATCATTCACGTGCTTAAGCAAACTTCTGATTTCAGAGCCAAATAGCCACTCCTTATCATAATCAAAAGTTAGGCATAATGCAACATGTGAAGCCTCCTACATGTATGAATAGTCTTTGGCTTAGATTCCCCAGTTTACTTGCAGCTAATGCACAACTTTTGTCCAATATATACTGCTGTGCACTACTATACACTACTATTTCCATACTAAATATAATTCTTTTGGGGGGAAGTAAGGAAGGTGTGGGACTAGCTCCAACAGCATCCAGCTTTTGACACACAGACCAGTTTATCAATCTCAAATATTTAGGATGGAGAAGCAGTTAGCTGAAAAAGGAACTAGACACACTCGTATCCTCTTTGCCATTAATGCAAAGACAGTAGGGCCCATGGTGGGCACTGGGAGCAAACAAGGCTGGCAATAAACCTTGTAGTCACAGGATCCCTCTCCTAGTGCTACCAGCAGCTAAGAAGAGGCTGATGCAGGACTTCAGCTCAGTGAAGCTGTGGACTAAATGAAAAGAAACACAAATTGAGAAAAATGCAGCCAGAAGCAGAGTACCAGCATTAAAGTTCCTTTGTGACCAAAGGACATAAAATATCACTCGCATTTTGTGATTTTTTACATATTGTACAGGATGATATTCCAAATGCTTTGAAGCCAAGGGAGCTCAAGGGATGAGAGGATGGAGAGATCATAGAGATCAACATGGTGTGGTGCAGAGCTTGGCACCTGTCTGGAGACACTCTATGGCTGGGAGGTGATGGGCTGAGTTTCAGCCTTTCTGCAACCTGGGGGTTATGGCAGGTGCCAAGTTGAATATAAGCCTGTATGTTGAGTGCTCTTCCTGTAAGGCAAATCACATACTGTGTTGGGAGTTAATATTGGGAGGAACAAGACCAGCAGGTGGAGGGAAGTTACCATCCATTACTCCTTGGCACTGGTGAGGTAGCACCTGGAATAGCGGTTCAGTTCTGGGTCCCCCCAGCCAGTCCAAAAAGCATATGGAGGAGTCTGGAGAGGGTCCAGGAGCAGGTACAGAGGCAGGGAGCATGTGGCCTATGATGAGAGGCTGGTGGAGCTCAGCATATATAGCCTGGCATGGAGGAGATTAAGGCAAGGTCTAATTCTAGCTTACAACTACATCAAGGGCAATTGCAAAGATGACAAAAATGACAAAGCCATATTTTGTCCTGGTAGTAGGAGATGGTCTGTCAAAGGGCAGTAACCCCAAATTGCAGCTTGGAACGTTCAATTCAGGACATTTGGAAACAAGAAGAATATTTCTTCATGGGACAATAATATATTGGAACAAATTGTCAGGGAAATGGGAGCGTCTCCATTCTTGGAAGTGTATAAGGGGCCAGAAATTAACAACCAGCTTCTGTTAATCTGACTGAGGTTACCTATTACAGTATGAAAAATTAGAGCAGTGATCAGTGAAGATTTCACTCCCTTCCCTTTCAGGAAAGGGAATGAAATCTTGAAATCAGAGAACAAAATCTAACAAATGCTCTGGAAAGGAGATATGATAAAAAAAAATATAATTGAAAAGACCCAGAAAATTTGGAAATGAAGTGACTACAACCAAACGGACTGAAGTGAAATGAGGGGCAGTGAAAAGGACCAAGCCTTGCCAAAATTACTGCAATACAAATCCTGAAATCGGGGAAGAAAGGTAAACACAGAGAGAAAAGAAGAAATTGAAGATATCAAAGGCTAAAAAAAAAAAAAAAAAAAAGGAAAAATTGCAAAACCAAGTGAAAGCAAGAAAAGTGAATGGGATGAAAAGAAGTGCAGGGAAATGGATCAAAGCTTGCCCAATTAATCCCCAGTGAAATTGCAAGTGCTTTGTATGGGGAAGCTGTTCCCTGGAGCTGGAGGCTGGTGCTGCTGACTGCTGGTTTTCTTCTCTGTCCAGGGCGGAAGGACAAGAATGGCTGCAGGAATAGCAGCCAATGCATCCAGAGGGAGGTACAGGTTTTGTTCCTGTTGGGAGGGTTGTCACTTCAAAGGGAGCTGGGGAAGGCAGAGGCCAAAGAAGGACCTGAGGGAGCACTTCCACAGTCAATGAATCAGAAACTGAAGTATGAGGAGTCCTCCCTGAGGATGCGTGCACCATCCCTAGGGGTACCCTAGGGGGAAAAAGAGCAGTGAGTGATGGGGGAAGTGGAAAAATGAGAGAATTCCATTGAGCATTTTTCAATTGTCATCTTTCCAGCAGTACCATAAGACTGTTCAATGAAGTTTCCTAATCCCTTAAGTAATTGTGCATCAAAAATGTAGTGCTAGATGAAGCTCAGCAAACAAATAATGAGCTTTGTAGAATTGATTTGAAACGTCCGTACTTTTTGGTTAGATGAGCTTCAGACATGGTTAGATGACATTGCAAGGCCTGCAGCAAGATACAATAAGTGAGATCTGTGTGATGTTGGAGGAACCAGACTAGGCAAAGGTATTTCAGCTAGTTTAGCATTTCCAGCAGGGTACCATAAAAACCATGGCAGTCAATTCCTTTGCTTAGGAACACTCAATACCATTCTAAGAGGTACTATTACTTACAGCACTGTGGCCAGACTGAGTTGCATTTTCTTTTAAAGTCTTCACATGTATGCATGTTGACATCGTAGCAGAAGAGCTTCTACTCTTAGTGTGTTGTGAGTGGGAGAAGTACAGCTTAACTATCCCCACTTTGCAAGTAAGGAATGGAGACATAGATTCCCTGGGTTTTTTTTTGTTTGTTTGTTTTGTTTGTTTGTTTGTTTTGCAGAGACAGTTCTTATATTTACTCTACTTTGGCTTTGGGCCTGAGTTAATACACCCTCCCTCTTAGCTGGACTTAGCTAAAGCTTAGTGTTAGACTAACCTCAGCTTGACTGACTTGGAGAACAATCAGGTGAACTCATGTCTGTCTGTAAAAGAGGTCTGTATTGATACATAAACCCATGAGCTCCCTTATAATGCCTGAATGTATTTTTCCAGTAGACTTGTATTGCAACTCAACATTCAAGAAATACTACTTTCTCCTTCTTTTTCCCCTTCCAATTCCACAGAAATGTTTAGCAGCACCAGGGACTTGAGGATGATGCATAAATCTAAATTGCAGATGATTATGTGAAGAGTGGTTTCAGTATTCAGGCTTTCCAACATGCTGAAGAGTCAGGTGGCAAGGCTGTGGCCATATTCCTGATGGTTAGAAGAAGTATTGATGAAGGAACAAGATTGTTCAGAGAAGAATATAATTATTTGGCTAGCTCAATACTTTATCTGACTTCACCAACCGCTCTTTCTCCTTTCACTGAACAATGGCCCTGAAGGTCAAGCCATGCCAATAAACAACACATTTCTCAGGATCCATTCTCACTGAACAATATGAGAAAAGGGGCTGAGTGGCTAATTTTTCCCAACTTCAGAAAGCTGTTACAGGTTCTTGATGCAGCCCAATGCTGTCATGAATGTGATCTTCCCTAAATACACAGATTGGGACTTGGCTTTCAACTTTCATCACCATCTGAGAAGTCATAAAGTCATCTCTGCTGCATTTTAGTAATCAGTTTTAGTAGCAGTGACAACAAACTTCCCTGTAAAACATCATTCAAATCTTTTACCAAAGATGGCAAAATCCTGTTTGGTTTGAATCAGTCCAATGCATGTTCATGGCCCTTGATTGGGCTATGAGGGTTTAGGAAAACTGTTGCTCTTTGTGAAAATGCAGTGTTTCAGGGCAATGAGAAACTGCTGGTTAAGCAGCCAGGGACCTTGTACAATGTGTTTTACAAACGTTGTTTAGTTTCTATGGTCTGTCTGTCTGCCACAGCTGCTGCAGAGATCCATGTCAGTCAGGTGACAGACTTTAATCCTTTGCTTAGCTGCAGTGTAGATGTGTGCAGTTCGTGAGTGTCACTCCTGAGGCTTGTAGTAGGGAATGGTCCCAGGAGAACCTGGGACTGCTGTTTGTCTTTCCTGCAGGGAATGTGCTTGCTATGTTGCAGCGTGAGAACCACACACTCATTGACAGACTAAAAAAAGAGTAGGCAGAATTTAGCTTAAAATCTCTTTGATTTTCGAAGTTTGAGATATTTCTCCTGCCAGCCTCAAACAATTTGTGGGGTTTTTTTTACCCTATACCTTAGCTGGTGTTTTCGAAAGCAATATCCACAACTGCACTTGCGTCCCTGTGAGTGCAGTTAAAAGAAAATAAATACTGCTGCTTAAAAATTTGAAACATTAGCTCCACGGCAACATTGGTTTTTTTCCTTACTCATTTGATACATGCATGTCAGGAAATGTCACTTGGTTCATTAGATTTGATGGGGCATGGAAAAGTTCCCTTCTCAAATACTTTCTCAAAATTCAGCTCCTAGGCTGCAACAGGCGAATTTATTTTTAAGTACTGTGTAGCACCTGGGGTCTGATTTTACAGAGCTCCTCAGCTCATGGCTAGTCCATGATCTCAACTGAAATCAAGCCTTCAGTTGGGCTCTAGCACATGGTTGAATTTATGTATAGGCTGAAGTGATTTCCTCAGTCAGACACTTGATGATATTTCCACATCTGTTTAGACTCAGAGCCTGAACTCATCGCATGAGGAGGGCAAAAGTCCATTTGCTTTCAAGCAGAAGCCCCTCACTTGGTATTTTTCACTCTGGACTGGACAGGGAATTAACAAACTGCTGGTCCCTCTCACAAAATTATATCAATCTTATTACATCAAGTGGGACAACTTTCCTTGGAATGATTATACTTTTCCAAGATTTCATATCCTCACTCATCTGACTCCATTTAGCACAGGAAATTACAGTTAAGCTGTAAGAAGACTTACCCGGACTAAATCCAAAGTTTATAAATTATAACAAGGCAGAAAATGGGAATCTCAACAATGTAACTGTAGTCTGAAGCATAGGCATTCACAAGTTCAACTTCTTTCCCAAATACTTTTTACCACGGCAGTAACATGAGTTTGTATAAATAATGTATGCATTTTTAGCTTATTTGCACACTGTAATACATTAGATAATATTTGTGTGTATTTGAAGAATGCAGACATGTGTGGGCTCTCTCTGCCTTCATTCTCAGACAGGAGATTTTTGGACTTATCATCAGCAGAGACCACCAACAGAGCAATTTCCTTCACACTGTTTTTTTTTTTTTTTTCTCATAAGAATGCCACTGGAAAGCTTCTTAAGAAATAAGCTCAATAAAACTTCTTAAGAAATAAAACAATAACAAGTTTGATATGCTTTATCCAGTTCCTCAGAATTTTTCATGTCTATGGCAATATCTCAGTGTTTGTCTTTTCAGTATTTCAGCAGTCAGGCCAAGGTATATTTATTATATCCGTGCAATAACCTCACATACAATATGGACCAACAGGTGAAGAAAAGGCTCTCTCCAGAGAAAAGAGCAGATCTAGCAGCAATGAGGGCCAGAACCAGTCACACAGTTTAGATTTTCTTGTGCAGTCCTAAACAAACCACAGACTGGACACAGATTCATTATTTTCCCTTATGTACATAAGAGATGCACATTGTGTAAAACATGCATCATCCAACATGGATCGTCATAGAATATATCATAAAAATATCATGAATCATAATAATATAGAGAATGATTTTTAAAACTTTAAGGCTAAATAAGAAATCATAAAACCTAAATGCAGCTAATGCCTCCTGTATGGTAATGCTTTAAAATGCTTGAGATAGAGCTACTGCTCACAAGCATATTCACATGTAAGAGGAAGAGGATTAGGAACAAAAATAAGAACAATTACTGCATTGAATTGAGGGGGACTTTATCATACACTGGCTTCTGGAATACACTATGTTTTAAATTCTATGGTTTGCATTTCTAGGATTTAAATTAGGCTCATGCTGCCTGAAATTTGTGCAAAGAGACCAGCTTTAGCTGTTTTCTATTGAACTACCTTTCTTTATGGATGGTTGCAAACTCTTCAGGAATCACCATACAAACACTGTCAAAATCAACAGTGGTGAATGTGTGGGGTGGGGAGCATAAATTAGAGAACTTCAATGCCTGGTTAGGGCTTGGCCATGGCAGAATAAGTGGCCAGCTCCTCAGGGAAAGGACTTCACCCCTTGACTCTACATGGAACCAAAACCAGTTAAAATAGGCAGGCCACTCAGCATTCCCATTTAGGACCAGCTTTAAAAAGGAAAATAGCTGCACTGTGCACCAACAAATTCAGCTTAATGGAAAGTGTTAGCACCCAGGAGAATTCTGGCCCATGACCTGGATAATACCGGAGCAAACCATTGTGTGACTGCAACTCTTTAGCAAATGTAGTACTGCAGTCAGCAGTCTGCAAAAATACTCACTTTCAAAGCAAGCTTTCAGTAAAGCTTTCAGAATGACTTTTGTTTCAGGAGGGAATCACAGATGTCAGCACTAGAAAGGCTTTTCAACACCTGTTTATTTATTTATATTTATTCTTATCTGGGGCAAAATAAATCCTTGGGATTTTTGTTTGCAAATAAAGCAGGGACAGTGAAATCTATAACAAAACAAAAGGGTACATGGTGGTACCCTTAAAGTTCTGCCCAGCATATATAAGATAACTAGCTGGAAGAAACATCTGCAAATACTAATATGCATATGCTTTGTAAACTGTGAAAAAAATCACCTATAGTGTAGGAAAAATGGTCTGAAACTCATGCCATTTCTTATAGAGAATTATGGTTGACCTTTCTGCTTTAAAAAAAGAAAGGACACAGAAAATATTGGAATGGAATACTAGAAAAAGGCTTCCCAAACTACAGAAAACCATGCTTATAGTATTCAGGCATAAAGTTGCAGCCCACATACAGAAGGCCAGACTTCTCATGTCATAGTTAATTTAGAACTGTAGCTAATCTGAGAAAACATTTAGAGTCTGGAGTGGTCTTTTCATGTAGAAATGTACTGTATTATAACATACAGATTTTGAACTTGAATTGGTACTGAGTTTCACCTACACCTTGTGGCTCAGATGTGTTGGTTTTAGTACATCTCTAAGTGTGCTAGTCTGGAAACCTTCAGGGTGAGACACGACAGATGGACAGAAGCAGTCCAGGTCTGCATTTCTTCGAAGCTGCCACAAAACACAAACTGTACTGGAGTTTAACTGGCACACACTGGTGAGGGGATATTTCCCAGAAAGGTCTCTGTCCTAAAATATCCTCTCTATTCGCACTGTATCTCAAAGAGGAACAGTTTCTCTCAATTGTGCAAAAAATATCTCTGCTCAAGAGATTCCATGGAATTCTCATCTCAATGATATTGTCATGCCCTTATTCTTGTTGAGTATCAACTACTTTCTACGGCCTGGTGGACATTTAGAAAAAGAAAGTATTCACTGAGACGATAAGGAAAGGAAAAACATCAGTGTTGAAAGAACTACAGGTCTGTCTCCCTGGAATGGCAGCATATAGACTCTCAGCTAGTCAGATTTTGGGTTTAACAGCGATTTTTTTACTTCCCTAGTCTAAGATCATAAGCATTAGGCCCTCTGGAAGACAAATTTTGATTCTCCCTGTCCATTCAAAGTGTTTTCTCTAAACTTATATCCACAGCTTTTGAAAAGATAACACAGCCTTTTCCATGAACACCAAATAAAGGTAAAGAGTAGTTTTCAGTAGGGAAAGACTTAAAACTCTTCATTTTGAAAATGTCGGTTAAATTTTGGTTTGTGGTTTTTTGTTTTCATTTTCTCAGAGTTGTTTTGCAAGTAGGGTTTTGCCAGTGTTGAAAATGGAACCACATTGATATAAATAGGCTCAAGAAATTAACTTGCACAGGGAAGCTGTTTTTATCAGTTTTATGTCCTCCAGAATCAGGGTTTGAATGAAACAAGTTTGGGCTAGAAGACAGTAAAAAGTAACTGGAGTTAAACATTCCTTTCATTTAGCTTAAGGAGAGTTCATCCAGTTCCTTCAGGGTCATAAACCCAACTCCTAAGCCAGCTGAAGTTGGTGGCAAAGTGCCCAAAGATGGCTCATTGTACTGCTTATATCCTGAATTTTCTTTTACTCACCTAACAAAATTCTACAGACCCATAAGAGGCAAGAAAACCATTACTGCCCAAAGCAATGAGGATGCTCACTGACTAGCCATAGTACAAGTACACAAGTGGCAGAAAAATCTGGAGGGCTGGGTGGACAGACCAGGTCACCAGAGTCTTACATTCAAGACTCTGCTCTGCCACCACTGTTCTTGAGCAAACTGCACCAGCAAAGCCCTGCTCCCACGCATTTTGTCACTCAAGGAAATCTCAGCCTTCAGTTAGGCAGCATGATCCTCTACAAAACCAATGGGATGAACAAGGGGCTTATGGCTGGGGAGCACAGAATTGTAAACCTACAGTGGAGGGCATTGCTTAAACCAGGTGATGAGAATACTGAGTCTAGACAGAGTTTTTCCCCAAAAGGACTTAAACACATTGTGATGGTGAGAAGGAGATATTTATCCCTACTGAATACTCTTACAGCAAATAATGTCCTAATGTTAGGCGTCCTTTTGAATGAGAGAAAGAGACATGACAGGCTGTCCTGTGTTATGTCACTCCTCTGGCTAGGTGTTTTCTTCTGCTCTGCTGCCAAAACACACAGAATCACTCCATGTTTAACTAAGTTTAACTACTATCTGGCCCATTGTGATGAATGGTTCACTCTTCCTGCAGTGGTTCCCCATTTGAAAGCAATGAATAGTCACTGGAATAGGGATTTGACTCTGACTCTTTCACACCCATTTCTAACTTCTTGCCATGAAGGCAACATCTCAACATCTCTCCTTGCCTTAATGCATATCCAGTTTCTTTATGCCAAATGTATTTCAGAGATCTGTACGATTTGTTGTACAAGGTAATAGTCTGCTGGTGGTATACAGCTCCTAAAACACAGAAGCATCAGATGAAAAAAAACCCAGGAAGCTGGAGGCAGACCCCTGACACCCATCAGAGCCTTTCCCACTAGGTGATAACAGATGTGCATTCCGAGAATTACAAGTCTTTAGTCAATTCTGTTCTGTGCAAAGCCTCACCTACGTACTTTACTAGCCTACTCATTTGGCAAGAAGAAGGCTGAATTTAAGAGTGCCCTGACCCTTACTCAGATCACCAAGCAATTCTGTGTTATCAGAAGATGGAGACCCTCTAGAAAAAAATAAATGCAAAACTGCAACAATACTGGTAGAAAAATACGGCCTAAGGGCGGGAAAGCTGAATTGAGCAGGAAAGCTGAATTAGGCAGGAAAGCTGAATGAGTTTTCTGAGGATTTTAGTAGTGCCTAAAGACTGAGTGCAGCGCTCAGAGTTTCCTGTTGGATTTAATGTTCAGTTCCAGCTGATGGTTAAAGCAGCGACCTGGTTGCTGAAGGTACCAAACAAGGTAATTGAAGGAAGCCGAACCTCAGTTTGCAGGCTGATGCTGTGTTCTTTCTATAGATGGCGCTGGAACTTACCGAATGCTTTGTTTCCCTGCCCAAAAGTTTTCTGATGCTGCCAGCATTATGCCGTCTCAAAAAGCACACAGAGGGTGAAAAAATCCTTCAAAACCAGCAGCAGCACTGAGATGCACCTCAGGTCATGGATGTGATTTCTAGTCTCAAGAGCATTACAGCATTTTACAGGATCTGATCAAAAAGCATCCTCATTCAGGATCTGTAAATGGTCAGTAATATGAACTCGAGTGGAATGTCAAAGGAGACTAAACATACAGTGGTGTTTGACAGATTTTTCTTCAGTGAATTTCTTCAATTGCTTTTGCAGCCACATAAACTTTAAACATCCATACCAAATCAGATGGTTCTGGCTGAAACATAACTTCTGAATATTTCCAGAGTGAACACATAAATTCAAATGCATTTTAAAACATTTGAAGCAATTAATGTGGAAATTATTATCATTAGGAGCAGGAACTAACTAAAAACAGCTGCTCACACATGACAAGTCATATATGATTCCCTCCATTATCTTTCTCTTTGCACATAACAACTTCTGTCTCAACACTGCCTTGAATAAATGGCACTGTCAGCATTCTTCATTGGTAGTTTAGCAAACATCATTGTCAATAAAACCAGGTCAAATACACCAACTCAATAAACTCTGTTTGTAACCACAGACATTGAATGAAAACAACCTCTATAGAAAGATTTGTTCATCAAATTTACAGGAATATCAACAAATTACCTCTATTCAGAGTCAAAACACTTCATGAAATCCACAGGGACAGCCCAGCAGCCTGGCTTTTCCTCAGGATGTGGAGCTCACATTACAGCAAAGTGGCCTTTTTAAGTGTTACAACTTTAGAGCTACTGTAGCACCAACAACTTCTGCAGCACTGAAAGCAAAGTAACAAGTAGTGACACATTCACACCAACCACTTTTAAACTCTTATGAAAGAAATATTTCTGCATAACTCTTTCAATCATGGTCCCCAAAAATGTATGTTCCTTTTTCAATAACCTCAATATATATACATTTATATATATGTTTTAAAAGCAATATCAAATTGCATTTTCAATCTCAGATGCAACTTTAGATGCATATGTAATTTTAGAGTGAATTGGCATTATATTACTTCCTTTCTGCTAGTTCTCCTGCTTTTATCACCCAGACTAGTAACTTGTAAATATCTATGAAAAAAATGAAAATTTTTATCTTTTGGAAATTTATAGTAGTATTCTTCAAAATTAAATAAATGGATAGTAGAATGTATACAGTAACTGAGCCAGATTTATGGTTACAAATATGAAGAAACAGGCCATGGTCTATACCTGATAAGCACAGTGTATTTATCTGGTGGAAAGCAAGAGATTTATTATGTGTTTAAGCATTCATTTCCTTATTTTTGTGCATGTTTTCTGTAAAGGATGTGTTAACTGAGCTACAATCACTGAAACGGGTTTGGAAAGTCAGTCCTAAGTTTCATATTCCTTCACCATGTTATAAACTGAGGCTATCTATTGATGTAAACATCTCTCTCCATACTTCAGTGCTTCTGCACAGTGTTTCTGTAAGAAGAGACGAGTCAGGGGATGGCTTTTTGGATTATCACAAGTCTTACATGCAGAATGTTTCAATTAAGTAATTTCAATTCAGGCATGGAAGAGGTTTTAGAGGAAGATAAGAAATTGATTCTGGAAGTTAGTATGTAATCTTCCCACTGCCCAGCCTCCTCTCTGGGATGGGGTTCAGAAACCTCATCTCCATTTCTTCTGTGGGTTTCACAGTCACAGGCATTGAAAAATACAAACGTGTTCAGAAAGTCTATGTGCTCTTGCCAAGTTCACAAGAGGAGTGCAGCAGAATTAGTAGAAAAACCCAGAGGTCCATATCTACCTACAGAAAAACAGATTCTTCTCTCCCTACCCCACAGCTCCTCACCTGCCCCAGGGCTGGAGTTTCTTCACAGAGTATTCCTTCCCCTGCATTGCTCCTGGAGGCCCCAGCACTTCCAAATCCTCAGAAAATAAGAGCCATCACAGTCTTTGCAATGCAGTAGGCCTAAGAAGTGTCAGGTTTAGTGGAGCATATGTACAGCTCTTCCTCTTCTGCACAGCACCTCCAGCATGTGATTATGCACACTATGATGGTCTCCAGCTGGCTTCTCCTATTAGGCTGATTTCAGTGCTCTGTACTCAAAATTTTTCACAGCATTTCAGAAGCTGGAGAGATTAACTGGTGTAGAAATTGGAAGGGAAGACTACAGCCACCTGATGATGCTGGGACATACCACAGATTGACATAACACATGCCTTGAAGAACCATTGTTCCTCTAAGATGTCATACACTCCACACATGAGAGTCCATTCTCCTTGCAGACATGTCTCCCTCCTCTAGGTTTAGATAATGAAAACTTGAGTGCTATGTTGACACCAGCCACCTCAAAGTAGAATTACCTTCATGCTACAAGAGCTCCCACAGCTGATAGCCCAGTCCCTCAGTATGGCTGGAAAACCTTCCACTCTGTGGAACCACTTGCATGACTTCCCTTACACACAGGGATGAAGATCCCACAGGTCTTGATTGTTAACAAGGTTTGAGTCTTTGTTCTTGACAGGCCCATGGTTTCCCAGTTTCACTGAGGCATGTCAATGCTGACCAGCCTCACAGGGTGCTCCAGAGGCTGATCATCTCTTCCTGCACAACAATCTTTGCTACACTATGGTTGCAGAGGAGTCTATAAAGAGAAACATTTGCAATGAAGCTTGATTGAAAAGTCTGGAAGTAGTTCACAGACACAAATTTGGCACATTCTAATTCAGCACAGAAACCTGATTCAAGTACGAATTCTCAGAGAAACATCACCTTACATGCTGTCTAAAGTTAACTGAAGGCCCCTTGTCCCTTAGAAAATCTTGATTCTGAAGTCTGCCAAATGTTAATTACTCAAGTGTTCCCTGTGCTGTCTGACCTGAACTTTCAGCCATGAGTTCCAAAATGTTTCCTCCCCTGTAACACTCCAGTCACTTAGAGGTACACCCTCATTTTGACCTTCTGCTCACCTACTAGCTTGCTATGCAAACATGGGGTCACCAGTGTCTTAGGACTGGAATTCTTTAATTGGTGGGTACTTAGGGGCTTGGCCCCATTAATTTCTGAGATTTGGGCATCCAACTCCTTTAACATCTTATCAAAATCCCTATCCAGTTTCCTGGACATGGTTCATCAACACAGTCACAGATCACAGAATATTCTGAGTTGAAAGGGACCCACAAGGAGCATCAAGTCCAACCCTGAAGTGAATGGAATGGACCAATGAGGATACATACAAGGAGTACTGTATTTCAAGATGAAAAAAATGTTCCTTTTAAAAAGCAACGATCAATAAAAAAATGCAGTTTGGATCAGCCACAGCAATGACAGTCCTGCAATCTGTGGATTGTGTGTCCTTTCTTCTGGCTAGACCAGGAGCTCCTGTGATAGACACTCCCACCAGAAGCCAAAAAGTGCCTGAGAATAAGAGTCAACAGGTATCAGCAACCATTTCAGCAATGTCTATTATCAGAAAGAATTTTCTGTTCCCTTGAGTGATCATTTGAGATTCTCCTGACCTCTGGGCTTCTTGTGGAGGCCCATAGAAGAGCCCTGGGGCCTCTAAACTGGGGAAAAACATCAGGCCCTTTTTTTGGCCAGACAGAAAGACATAATTACAGGAGTAACAATAAAAGAAAGTTATGAAAATTACTTTAAAGGAATTTTTAGCTGGTATGTGTGTTTAAGTGGTGAAATGATCTCATAGCTCACAGTAGTAATTTAGGCAGGGTTACAAATTATACTTCATCCTTTGAAACGATGGGTAGAACAAAACAAAGAAAACATAATAAAGAAAACATAATAGAGTTTAGAGAGATGGCTGATTTTGACGCCCTGAATCTTATGAATATGTGCCCATCCATGTCTGTGATGGCATGGCAGATGCCATCTGTCCCAGAAATGGTACCTGTGGTACAAAAGCACCTTCAGAGGCTTTGATGAGTGTCTTGTTCTGCAAGAATTGTCAAGACAGAGGAGATCACTTAGCAAGGGAACCTACTTTTAGAGAAAAAACTCACCTATATCCTACACTGCACTGCTTTTTCTTGCTCCTAGCTGAACATGATCCTCTGCTAAATTCTGTCCTTTAAATGTTCAACCCAAGGAGAAAAAACCCCACCCCTGATATTCTTGTGTAGTGGACCTAAATAATACTACTGCTAAATAAGATATATTGTTGTTCTACTGCATGGAGGCAAGTCTTTTATTGCTATTCTTGTTTTCTGACCCTGCTTCTCTCTTTCCTTTCCATTTTCCAGGTTTGTTTGCCTATTTCTTTATCCTGAGTAAATGAATATTCCAAGTGTCCATGAACCAGCTAAACTCCAAACAAATTTGGATAAAGCCCAGTGTTAGTTTCAGGTACAGGTTTTCCCTTTTGATCTTCTCCACAGGAATATTTACTAAGAAGAGGAGAGGGAAGATATTATTCACCAGTTCTTTCTGGACGAGGCAAGTCAGTTCTAAAATTAAAGACTGAATGTGATGTGGATTTTCCCACATTTCTCAAACTTTCACAAGCAGCTACCTAGCAAATAGCTGTTCTAACATCAGTGAGAGGGGGTTTTGACTTTTTTTTTTGCACATTTGATAAAAATAATGTGGTTTGAACTACAATTTTATGCCATCACTACATAAAATGCATTATACACCAACAAAATGAATATAAAAACCTAGGAATTTACTTTGGAGGCTAGGACTTGGTTTTCAAATCACCTTTTTTTCCACGTACGGTTTTCGGTTTTCATCCCATTTCTCACCAATTTGGCAAAAGTTTCTGACTGCAATCTTTGTCTCATACACAACAACCCCTCCCTTCCCCCAAGCACCACAACTCTGCAGCACTCATTTGAAGCCGCAGCTTGCCACAGAGGTTTGTAGACCCCTGAACCACTTGCTCTGGCTCCTTGTCTTTCCTTGTCTGACTGAGCCTGCTCAGACTCAGCTGCACTTATGGAACCTGAAGCTGGCATGTGCTCTCTGAGTGCTGACCTTGGTGGGGGCACTATGAAAGATGTGTTGGGGAACATCTCTCTGAGGGTACTAAAAACCCTCTAAGCACATTCCTCACTGAGAAAATTTTTAGTAGCTCCATGTCCTTGCCAATCTACTCTGGATGGTAAAAGGGAGTAGGTAATATGTATACTGGTGTGTGGCAGCAGGGGAAGATGCTACATTCAAATGAGCAAAGTGTAAAATCAGCCGGAAGGTTATTCCAGATACATCCTGGAAGTGGAGAGTCCTGCTCTGGACCAGACTATGTTTGGAAAAACACCCCCACTTCCACTTCCACTTCTGAATGAAGTAGATATTAAGAAAGCAGCTGAAAAGCAGTCAAAATCTGGAGGAGAAATACTGTTTTGAGCTTCTGTGCCACTTCCAGGCTCAGCAGAGCAATGAAGGCTGTTTGTTGTCTTTGCATTAAAGAAACAGGATGTCATATTGGCAGGTACACAAACCTATGAGCATCCGCTCCCCATCAATGCACTTTTGTTTTAATGGGCTTGAAAGATCTTTGATAACAGCTGGTGAAAGACCCATTGTCCTGCCACATCCTTTTCCAGGCTTGACCTGTCAAGAGGTTAGAGCTATGCAGCTCTGGGAGCACAGAGCAGGATGCAAGAGACACACATTCCTTCAGAGTACCCTTTCAGCCACTGGTCTGGGCATGTGGGCATTTTCCTCTTGTAATCTGGCACATATTTTATGAGAGGATCTGGAAAGAACATATATGGACCTGGACCTTGCCATGCTTGGTAGCTATGAATGCAGAATGAAAGGATACTCTAATGAGTTCAATGGTTCTGTGCTCAGATTTATTCTTCCCTTTACCTTGATACCTATTTATTTCAGATTCCTTCACTTCCTTTTCACCACACCTCCACTTCCTTTTTTGTATTCCTTTTGTCAACCCAGTTTATGTCTGTTTAACCTTGTGTAACTTGCTATCACTTATTTGTGATCCTCCTCCTCTCATGGGCCTTCTCTCTGCTTTTCTTTCCCAGTGTCTTTCATGGTTTTTATGTGTTGGGTTTTCCATCCACATACTACATATGAACAATAGGAGGTGAGAAGTACCTGAGATACATACAGGAGCTGAAAGACTCAAGATTATGGCAAGCTGGGACAAAAGACAGGAGGCTCACAGAGGAAAAAAAAGATGCTTGTTAAAGAGGAGGCTGGATATAGGAATTTCCTATACCAGAGGAAAGGCAGGTCTGGATGAGAACAATAAAAAGGAGGAAGGAAATAGTTGTTTGGCTGAGTAGGAGAATCCACCATGGCTGTGGATGAAAGGAGAAGCTAAGCCAGGCTCTGTGCCATTAGCAGAGCTATCAGCCTGGGATCTGGAGGCCTCCAGGAGAGGTAGAAGCAAGTCTCAGAGCCAGAAAGGAAGGCCAGGCAGGAAAACCTCACAGCTAAAGGCACAGCAACATTTAAAATGAAGAGATATTGATCAGGGATTTCTTAGACAGGAACAGAGGATGGTGAACCCCCTCAAAATTACAGCTTGTAAATTACATTGGATATTTACATGCATTTATGCATGTGAGCTCTCATTTTGAATCACCTGCACTCTGATTCATTAGGCTTATAGCTCATTAAATAGCAACGTGGTATATCCAAACCTGGATTTTCAACAGCTTTTAAAGTCTAAAAATTTAATTAAATGCAAAGACAGAAAAATAGGAAAATATCAAATGGTGCTCAGCTACCAGATGACAATAGGCTGGACTAGCTTTCAAAAATCTATATAAAAGTCCAAAACAGAGAAAAGCTGCTTCACAAAAGGGCTTCACCCTCTTCCAGGACAGTGTGAGAAGGGATAATCATGCTGTCCTCCCAGGAAAGAGCAAATTCAGATGATTTATCTACTCCTGTAATTCCCAGAATGACACAGAACACCAATGCCAAGGCTGACAATATGTTGCTGAATGAGTGGTACCAGAGAGAAAGTGACTGTGATAGAAGACAGCATGGCCGGGATAAACAAACAGATGCTGTCAGCCAAATGCTGAACACTGCAAAATATACCACAGCAGATGCCCTGATTAAATAAAATGTGAAGTCACAACATTTGTCTGAGCGGTTGGAAAAAATCAACATGCTCTCATGGTCACAGATGCATTAATTTTTCATGAGAATTAAAAATAACTAAAGCTCATTTAAAGAGTAATTTTTCAAAAGTAGGGATTTTCTGTGTCTTGCTTCCAAGTGGATATTATTACCAGCCTTCTCTCCAAGATAGCTTGCATGTCATTGAGAGTAGAACTGTCTCTGAATCTAGTTTTATCAAGGAAGAGAATTCTAAACTCCTGGTAACCATCTTCTCCACCACCCTCCTCTCCCTTGATAGATGCTGCTTCAAGGGCTCTTCTCATCTGCTCACTCAGCTTAGCTCTCAACTCACCCTTCCACACAGGACAGGCCGTGAAAATGCACAGCCTGCCTTTGTCAGTAAAGGCAGTAAAGTCTCAGTAAAGTCAGTCAAAAAATCTCCAAATACTCTCTGGCAGGGCTAATACCTGTTGAGAAGCACTAGTGCCAACATCTTTCTGGCAGAGCTGTCCAGCTCCTGCAGCACCACCAGGCAGCCCGCTGCTCTTTGCAACAGTGTGAGGCCCATGGCAGTTCAGACACTGCAGCTCTGAAATGATCTGGAGGTTAAACAGAGCTGTGCTGGGTGTGCCTACGTCTGGCTTATGCTTTAGAAAATGAAGGAATTCCAAGCAGAATTTTTACAATAAATACCATACAACCTCAAGTTCTCTCCATGATATTCAGTGATTTCTGAAAGGCACAAAAAAGACAAGCAAATCAAAGAAATGCATAGCAAACAGCAGGGAAGATACTTAGCCAGAACAGTATGCTTATGGTTCAGCTCAGAATTCTCTGAGATCTGGCCCAGGACTGTGCAACATCCCAAAGTACCACCATTATGGTCTGGAGAAAAGAGAAGTACTGCTCAGAGAATTTCAGCCCAGAGTGGCAGATTGTGAAGAAGAAAAGGAGGCAGAAGAGCCTTGATGCCAGCAGGATAACTTCCTTTCTTAAACAGCCATGGGGCCTTGTTGGTTTAAGGTACATTGGTAAAAGCTCACAAGGAAAAGACAAATGAGCAATGTAAAATAGAACAGAAATATATGATCCTTGGGTGTTTCACCCATTTATTCTCCGTGCCATGCTTTTTAGTAAAAGAAATGTTTTTCAATTGGAGGTTACACATGTTGCTGGAAGCATTTGTGACAGATTGGCTTTGAAGGAAAAGGTTTGTTGTCAGGCTAATACAACCAGAAAGACTAGAAAGACTACAAAGATGCCATCTAGGAGTAGTTTTGCTGAGAGCTTGGTCTTGAACACCAGACCTGTTCATTGAGGGAGCCAGGTCGTAGTGGCAGAAGCTGTTCAGGACACAGCTTTCTTGAAGCAAGCTGCTCATTGCTGCCACAGGATAAGATCAAGCCTGCCAGAACAGCAGTCAGGCCTTATTAATCCTCTGCTCCTCTACTCAAGAGGGTTAACAATTTTAGATGCTAGTTGAAGACAAAAAAGCAGAGGAAACTAAACAAGGTAGAAGACCAAACCAATTGAATGCCTAAAAAGCATCTTCCTCAAAGCCTCTATTTTTTCATTTGTGCACAGCAGCATAAAGATCCCTGCAAACCAGAGAAGACCTCCTTTCTCTGTTTCTGCTTTCTCCTAGAACCACTATATTGCGCATTTTTCTACAGTTACTTTACTCATGCACAGGCACAGTCTGCTTTTGGGAAGGGTAACTGAACCTGGTCAAAGATATGCAATTTGACACTGAAACCTGCACCCCCATAGGTTTTCTCCTGTCTAATAAATACATATATGAGTGTGTTGATAAGGATTGTTGAAGTGCTGGCTTGAATTTTTTTCTGGAAAGAAAAAAGAAGTTAAACTGAAGCACTTGCTTTTAAATAAGAGAATTTTGAAATGATCTTCCAAGAAAAAAATCTCCTATGTTTTTGCTGCTGCAAATTCCACCACTAAGTCTCTAGCAATGTTTCTAGTTAGGAGCAACTGAGTGACCTTGGGAAATCCTTGCTGGAGTTTCTAACATTCTAGTTTTCATATTTTGTCCTCTGCAGTTGCCAGGGTGGTTGTTATATGGAAAGGAAAATTGTTGAAAAACCTGTGACTGGTATTCAAGGGGCTTAGAGCAAGCCCTGTAACTCCCCAGGCAGATGGTGATTTAAAAAAAAAAAAAAAAAAAGAAAGAAAGTAAGCTGGGCTGGTGCTAGAAGTGTGTTTCCATGGGAACAGGGAGGTACGGATGCTGCCTCGTACTTGACCGAATGAGAAGCTGGTTCAGGATTAGGATTAGAAAAGAAGTGGCCAGATTCCTACTGCCAGTCAGAGTTTCTTTTACACTCCTAAATACATAACAGGGCTCTTTAAAGGCTGCACTAACTCTATATCCATGTGGTACTGTGAGGATTTAACAAATTTAAAAATTTGTGTGTGCTTGACTGTAAGCATATAAAGAGAAGTGTGTATCAGAGCACGTTTTCTTTAATGATCCATGAAAATTGACTGCATAAATGGGAAATGAGTGTCCACCCCTCACTTCTAGACAAGAGCTTACCCCAGCCCAATCCAGCTCTTCTAGTTCTCCAAGAGGTGATGTTGAGATCACCAGACAGGAAAATCATGCATTTGATATTGCACAGTAATAAAAAAAGGAGGCAGGATAATTATTTTAAATTGTTAGTCTTTCACTGCCCCAGGAGAATGAATCTAATTGTTGTCTGATAAACATCAATGTTATTTAAATATTACAAGAGTCAGAAAATAGATTGTTAGCATAAGTTTTTCAAAATATGCTTCTTATTTATCTTTAAATATTTGAGATTTGATTTCCCATTCATCTAGTTTTTGTCTAGTTGCAGTTCTCAGAAAAATCCCTATAAACCTTATATCCTGTTTTCAGGCCCTTTGTTACTCCAGCATATTTGAGGCAATAAACAAAGACCAAAAAAAAAAAGGTAAGGAACAATAAAGACAAATTCCTAGAATGGAAACAGAGTTAAATATATGCACTTTTGTGGTATATTTCTATTTTAAGAGTTGGCAATTTTTGCTGTCTATCAAAATAAACAAGATTTAAAATCCCAGCTACTGAACTGAGGGAAATAAGGCCCAAACTAAGGGCACGTTGAAAAGTAGATCCTACAGTTTGCTTCTTGTCAAAACTTGTTAACACCTATCACAAGCTGAAGAAGTGGCCAGCTATGACCCCTTTCAAAAAAACCTTAGTAGTAGGGGTTAAAGTTCACACACCTGCATTTCCAGCACACAGATACTTTTCTATGCTTTCATAAATATTAGCAAGTAACTTTGGCCCATGTTTTGAACACACGTGAGAGAAGATTTTTAGGATTTGTCTTTTAGAAGGCCTGGTGAAAAAAAAAAAAAATCTTTCTGTTTCTAGAAACTTCTATGCTTAACCTTAGGCTAAAAAGCATCTGCTTGATCTAGGACTACTCACACCATGTAAGTTAAGCCTGCAAGTCTCTGCAGGACAGAGTTGGATTTCTTTCTCTGCATAAAGACAAAACCGGGAAGCATTCACCCATGGTATATATTTTCAAGAACACCTTGATGCCTGCTCTGCTTCTCAAGGAAGACTAATGCAGCCCAGCCCTGTGCTGACCCTCACGCGGTTTCGCAAGGCCGGTGTGGCCCCTCAGGAGCCCGAGGAGATGTTCCGCAGTGCCCTCAGAGGCACCTGCCGTGCTCCGCTCCCGGCGCAGAAGCCCCGGCCCTCAGGCAGGTGGGTGAGGGACGGGCGAGGAGCAGCGCGCCTTCCCGCCGCGGGCATGGAGATTCGCGGGTGCTCCGCGTAGCAGCATCCATTCATGAGGTGTTTTAAGGCAGCATCCGCAAACAGCAATTCAACGTGTGCGGCTCGGTGCCCTCCGAGAGCTGAGGGTGGGGGACTGGCTGCCCCCCAAGCAGGGGGAGCCTTGCCATCGAGCCTTGCCTCCCCCTCCCCGGGAGCAGGGGTGAAGGGAGCGGCTCTTCCCCAAACAGGGAGCGCCTCGCCATCACCGTCCCCGTCCCCGTCCCCGTCCCCCACGCGGGGTGCCCGAGTCCCCCGCCCACCCTCCCCCCCGGCCGCAGCGCCGCCCGCGATGCG
The DNA here is from genome assembly GCF_027477595.1 of Haemorhous mexicanus. NCBI lineage: Eukaryota > Metazoa > Chordata > Aves > Passeriformes > Fringillidae > Haemorhous > Haemorhous mexicanus. The sequence goes on along the minus strand of NC_082344.1, from coordinate 53,781,303 downwards.
ATGCTCGCGGCGGGGAGGCGGCGGCGCGGGCATTTGCATGGGCTGAAGGCAAAGCGGCTTCGCCCGTCTGTTTTATTTTTAGCTGGCAGCTCAGGACAGCGCAGCGCAGCGCAGCTCCGCCGGCGGGGCGGGCGGGGCGGCAGCCGAGGGAGGACCGAGCCGGCAGGGCGGGCGGACAGACGGGGCACCGGCGGAGAGAGGTTACCGCAGGCGAGCTGCGGCCAGCCGGGCTGCGGAGCGCCGCCGCCCCCGGCTCCCGCCCCGGCGGCTGCGAGCAGGGAGAGGCAGGGACAGACAGGCAGCGGCCTCCGGCGTCCCCTCGCCCGGGCTGGCGACTCGGTGCCTGGCTTCTTCCCCGCCGCAGCAGCGGCGCGCCGGGGCCCTGCAGATGGCCAGTCCTGGGCTGGAGCTGGGAGAGGTTCAGCCTCCTGCCGAGCCCCCCCAGCCTGAGCTGGCCTTCACCGAGGCTCAGAAATGGATCGAGGTAAGCCCGCGGGATGGCAGGGGTGCGGGCGCCTGACCCCATCGGGGACGCCCGCGGGACGACCCGGTGTCCTTCCCTCCCCCCACGGTCGCTGTCCCCCCGGGGACTGTGGGCGTTTTATTCCACGCTGATCTCTATCCCGGCCTCCCCGCCGCTCTCCCCAGCTTTCCTCGCTGCGGGGAAAGCAGCCGGGGCCGACCGAGCCGCCGCTCAGCCCCCGCGCAGGGTGCGCGCCTTTGGATGGGCCCCCGCCCCCCTTCCGTCGCTTCCAAACTTAATCTGTTAATCGCATTTCCCCTCCCCGCCCCCGGCGCTGGGATGAACGGGACGGCTGTAAACATGAGCCGGGCAGGTGCGCCGAGCTACGGAGCGGACGCGGGTGCTTCCCCGTCCCGCCGGGGCTCCCGGGGGCGGCGAGCGGCCCCCGCGCCGCCGGGAAGCGCCCGGCCCTGCGCCCCGCCGGCTCCCTGGGCCTCCGGCGGCGGCGGCGGCCGCGCAGGTAGCGCTCCGCAGTGCGCGGAGGGGCGGGCCGTCACCGCTGCGAGGCCGGGGACAGCCCTGCTGCCCCTGTTCCCGTCTCTCAGCCGACCAAGGAGAGATATTCAGTCTGGCTGTTCTAGCAGGGCAGAAAAAATAGATGTGCGTGCTGTTTGCTCGCGCCGTAAAACGGAAAGATGGGCAGGTGGCGGGTCAAATTTAATAGTTAAATATTTTGGCATGTGCCAATAGAGACGCTGAAAATAGCTCTTCATCTGATTTCCGGTTCAGAACATGTGTGAAGGTGGCAAAAACCCAGATACCAGGGTAGCTGTTCCCTTCAGCTGTGGGCTTTGAATTTAATCTGCAGCTTTTAGAAAGCCTCAGTGTAGTCTCTTTCTGAAAGTGACTAGGCAAAAGGTTGTAAAAATCGTTGTGACTTTAAGATTCTGTGAAGCCCTGTGAATTTCAGACTGCGATGTTTTAGTCCAGTATCAATTGGAAAAGTAATGCTGTGTCAGTCTTCAGGGAATTGGCCCTGACATGATGTGAATCTGGCTGGTGTAGGACCAGAGGCAGTGGAACCATGATGAATGTGAAAAGAAGGGCTTTTGTGACAAGGAAAGGTGAGCATGCAGCTTGGAAAAGTGAAGTGCACATAAACACCATTTGTCTTGGGAAGATGAATACAGCAGTTTCTCTATAGCCTTCTTTATGACAGAGGACCAAAGGAGAGAGGCACGTGACTCCATCGTACATATGGTATAAAAATACCTTGTGACCGTGAGTCCTGCTGACTACCAACGAAGCCAAGAACTCAATGGTGAAGCAGTTCTCTGTAGATAACAAAGCTGTCATCAGCCACTCCAGGCACGATAATAATAAAGGACTATAAGTCTTCCTGTAATAGAACAAACCTTGTGGGTCAGGCAGAAACTTCTCTCTTGGGCAGTTTATTCCACAGTCCACTGTGGCAGGAGGTCTCATGCCTGTTTCTTGTGCTACACAGGCCCTGGTGAGCAGAGCAGGAGAGCTCTTTAAGTTCTTTTCCTCCACGCAAGTCCAAGAGTTCAATGTGTACAGGGGAGGTTGTCAATAACTTCTTGTGCTTCCTCCAAATTTTAAAGCATCATCTGCTTGATCCCTGAGTGACAGAACTGTGATGTACTGTTGATTTTGCAACCGTCCCCATGCCTGAGGGGAATGTATCAGGAGCCTGGAGCATTGCCACAGCTGTGGTGTGAGAGGGAAGCATCTGCTTCTCCAGCAATGCCCAGAGTTGATGCTCCCACTAAGAGAAAGAAGGAAGAAGCTGCCAGTGAAGCAAATGTGGCTTAATTTGCCTAACACATCGTATTTCCTTTTAATCCCAGTTTGGCTTAAGCTCTGGAGCATGAGGGTTATTACCTCTTCCAAAAATCTGGTCAGCATTCACCCTTCTAAATCTGGGTGATTTGAACTGATTGAATTATGCAGAACTTGATATGCTAGTGCAAAGTTATTGAAAAGCAATGTCAGTCTTAAAAAGAAATAAAATTTAAAAAAGTAGGAAATGATAAGGTATCGACATTCAGTGTGCCAAGCCCTATCAATTTGCATGAAAAGCAGAAATGGGGGTCATGCTGTGTCTGGCTACTAAGTCCATCTGCTTCAGCTGGCTCTGTACTTGTCTCTCACCGGTTTATTCTCTGGCCTAGAGATGTTAGGAAATGTCCAGTGTGTTGTGTCTTCCAGACCATTTAAAATTACATCTCTCTCAAATGAAAAAAAAAAAAATTGTTATAATTTCAAGGAGAGATATCAAACCTGTAGTATGGAGCAGAAAATCTAGTGAAAATGTTAGCAGTGTAAGACAGCTTAAAATCTGTCTTAGGCTGTAAAATAGTACCATGCAAGGAAATTAAAGTAGAAATGGACAGATTGAAAACTGTCTCAGCTTGCTGTGCATTTTTATTTCTAACGATTAAATTTCATCTGGTTTAAATCCTCGTCTGAGGGCTGTCATTATTGTTGTAGGGCTGCAGAAATCCACCCCATGGTCTGCAGTACATTTCTCCTGTGGTGGGGCTAGAAAGAGAGGCTTCTCCTCTTCTTGCAGATGGGCAGACAAGACATTAAGTTATGAGTGTTTAGATCTGCAAGGATCAAGGAACTTCCATTCCACTGCTCCAGAGGTCTTTAGGGGTCTTGTTTTTACTCCTTGAGTCTTACTCCTTGGGTCACCTTTCACCAGAGAGGGTCTTCTGGGTGCTACAAGCCTTCCTTTTCTCTGCCAGCATTACTTTAATCTGGATGCAGTGTAGGGTGGTCTAAATTACACTGAAGTTTTGGTGGTTACATTTGGGTAGAAAACCAGAGTTCAGTCTTTCTTACTTTTGCATAAGTATCAACTGTGCATCCCCCTTGTAACAGCAAACTGGTCTATTATTTTAGTTTAGCCTGGCATGTATTACTTAAGTGAAGAATGCCCTCTTAATGATAAAATGCAACTTCTTAGTAGCACTCAGAGGAATTAAAATAAAGGCACTGAATGAAAAATCCTGTGAGAGAGCTATATCAGTCTGCATTATTAAAGGTGTGGTATCTCATTTCAATTAATGTGTCTCAGTTTCACTGAAAGAATATATCAAGCTTGTAAAGCCTAGTGGCATACTATAGCAAAATAACAAATCTAATTTAATCTAATGGCCTGTAATCTTAAAATATCAAGGTTCTCTGTATGTGTGTTTAATCTGGAATAGTTGGTGGTTGAAAGCACATCTGTGCAAACAGAGTTATTCTTGCTGTAAAGACTCATAGGAGAACAATACGGTAATAAAGTCACAGTCACATTTAATACTGGTGTAACTCCTAAGGGTATTGTTATCTCCTCATCGTGCCTCCTAGCCTTGCCTCATTAATATGCTCTCTCCTCACTGCTGAGACTTGGTTCAATTAGGGATGGTTTTTCCATAGATTTGTATTCCTTAGAAACTTTGCTAGCTGATAAGAAGACTGACTTCATAGTTGTATGGCAATAATAAGCAGGTTGTGTTTTTCTGTCCGTTGTGACCAGCGCTTGACTTTATCATTCCCTCTAGATGTGTGTAAGCTAAACCCCATCAACTTCTAATAATCTGTTGCTTTTTTCCTATATACCTTCCCCATGAGAATTCTTGCTTTATGGAGAAATTTCCCAGCCAGAGAAGTTTGTTGGGTGCTTTGTGTCTTCTTTTTGCCTTCTAGCAAAAACACCTCTTAGATTTTTGTATTTAAGGTGGTGGTTTAAATTAGTAACAGTGGTACTGCTTCTAGGAGAAGCTGCAGGACCATCTGCATTCCCTAGTGCCTCTGGATGTGGCACAACATACAGCAAAATAGGCAGGCCCCTCCTGCACTACCTTCTCTATGGAAGAGTATGAGAGGCATAAATTCAGGGAAGTGACTCAGGCAAATAAACTTTATGCGATTTGCTTGAGCCGGGAGTCTAGAAACAAGGTTTCCATAGGGTTTCTCTCTCAGCCAGAGAGGAGGTTCCCACTGCAAAAATGTAACTTAAAAGGAGTTGAAGGTAATTCATTGAGCAGAGTCTTTCCTGATGGTGAAGGACTTGTTCGGAGTATCTGCAGGGGTGTCCTGGAACTAGAGTAATACACAAGTTTGTTGATATGGTCTTCAGAATGCAGTATGACCTTTGAGGAACATCAGAGATAAAGTTCTTTTGGTGAAATGTACTGGGGAAGCTGACTGATTCACTGACTATATGAGCAACCTGTGTCCTGAATGAGTGTTTCTATTTCCAAACGTGTAGACATCTACTCTTCTGTAAAGCTGATTCTAAGATCCTTGAATAGGGACACCAGTTCCTCTGACCGTTGACACAGTTCCTAGAACAGTGGTGCCTGTAGTCAAACTGGGACCTTTGGGTGCCACTACAGCCATGCCGTTATATGGATAGGAATGCATTAAATCTAATAGACATCTTCTCTAGCAAGCATTTCCAGAGACATCAGGTGAACTACTTTATGAGAGTATTTAAATACAACAATTTGAGTGCAGAATGTTGCACCAAGCTCTAAAACGGAATGGTTTTATTAATCAAATATTGTAGAATAGTTGTTGAATGAACCTCCAAGCAGTGTTTGCAGGTCAAATTTCTCAGCCTTTAGCCTTTCTTTCTTTTGAGCTCTTTATCTTCTGCTGGAAGAGTGCCTTACCTATATACTTTAAGTAATGTATTGAGAATTAGTTTATTAAAGTGAGCAAGTGTATTCTCAGACTAGAAGAAACATATGCAAATGGGTTAGGCAAGTAGCCTGATATGTGGAAAAGCTGAAGTATAGGCCAGAAGAATCCTTCCCATGGTGTTTGTAAGGTAACCATGAGTGATCAAAAGGTGTGTGGCTGATATCAGGCCCTAGATGTATGTGAAGGCAGGATAACTTTACTGTGATTACAGTGACTGGACTTGGAGAGGAATTCTTCACTGCTATCTCTGTATCTCCTCCTGGGCAGCGTTTAGGGACTGCAGGCAGGACAGATGGGATGCTCTTCATTCTGGCTCAGTTAGTCATTTGGTGGAATGACAGCTAAATTGATTTAATGGGGGTGGTAGAACCCACCCAAACTCTCTGACCCTGTCAGACTACCACCTTCTAGAAGTTTTTTCCTCTCCAGCTGCCTGGCAGCTGACGTCCTGTGCTGTACACATGAACCCAGTTCCCTTGTCATGAGATCTGTTTAAGCCATGTTACAAGTAGCACTTGGCAAGGGGTGAAAATAATCAGAACAACAATACTAGTGTTGAAGGGATAATGTCAGGAAAAGCAGGACTGAACTCTTAATAGTCTCAAACCTGAATTAATTTCTACTTTCAGTACTGAAATTTTAAAATAGGTAAAAGATCTGACCTTAACTTCAGTCTGGGATGCAGTTATGCAGATGGTGTAGAGACCAGTTAGCACAGTTATGTCATGTCCCTGAAGAAGAACAATTTTCTAAAGAAGAAGACATTTATGGGGTGAAAATGTAATTTAAAAGGACAGCTGCATGGGGGAAGGTATGAACATTTTGGTGTGCATGCCATGAAGATCTAAGCTTGCCCTCCTTCTCCTTCTCCTTCTCCTTCTCCTTCTCCTTCTCCTTCTCCTTCTCCTTCTCCTTCTCCTTCTCCTTCTCCTTCTCCTTCTCCTTCTCCTTCTCCTTCTCCTTCTCCTTCTCCTTCTCCTTCTCCTTCTCCTTCTCCTTCTCCTTCTCTTCTCCTTCCAATATTATCACTTAAAGAAGGAAGAATTGCCTCACTTGGGCCCTTAGATCACAATGAGTACAACAGATTCCATGGCAGCAGGGACATGACATTAAAATTGATAGCTGAAACTTCTCCCAGCTATGTTAACCACTGCCGTGGGTGAAAGGGCTGTGGCCTGTATCCTTGAGACAGAATGTGAAGAAGAGTAATGTACCACAGCTTAAAATAAACAGCATAAATGCAATTCCTGTACCTGGGACAGGGTGGGGACTGACTGCTGGGGCAGCAGCTCTGATGGAAAGGACTGGGGGGAACCTGTGGGAAAGCAGGCTGGGTACAAGCCTGTGACGTTCTGGCAGAAGAAGAGGCTACTCCATGATCTTCTGGAGCTGGTAGGGATGGAAGTGGTTGTTTGCTCCTGTTTGGCACTTGCTAGGCCCCTCCTGGAAATCTGCATCCAGTTTTGGAGCCCAGAGTGTGGGAGGGACATTGGTAAACTGGAGGAAAATAAGCAGGGAGCCCCCAGGCTGGATTGGGCTGGAATACTTGTCATGAGAGAGAGGGTGATGGAGCTGGGCTTCTTCAGGAGAGGTGGCTTTGTGCGGACAGGGCAGCAGCAGCCCTGTAGCTGTGAGCCAGTTTTTGAGAAGATGGATTCAGGCACTTCACAGAGGTATGTGACAGGAAAATGAGATACTTGTCATAAATTGAAATAGAAAAGATTGTGGCTTTGATATAGGGAGAAGTTTCTTCACCATGAGCCAGCTGAACACAGGTGCAGGTTGACCCAAGGTGCTGGGAGAACATCATCCCTGGAATGTTTCATTCCAGTCTGGACAAAGCTGGGAATGGCCGAGTCAGACCCAAGATCTGCACTTGCACAAAGCAGGAGGTTGGACTAGAGGCCTTCTGATGTCCCTACCAACCTGGACATCTGGTTATTCTGTGCATCTATGACTCCTTGATAGTGGTTGGGTAAGCATCACTTAATTTTATTTTTAATGCTACTTTATAGGCCACTTGTGTTATTGTTTATATAACCAAGATCCTTCTTTATACAAAAGCAAAACTCCTATGGCTTACAGCAGGCATCTTCAGGGTATGCTACTGAATTTGTAGAAACTCTCCAAGGCAGTGTGAAATATGTTTGGCTTCTAATCTAACTATTTTTGCTAAACCTGTTTTATTATAGGAAACTGTAAAAAATACTAGCTTCATTGGCTTGGCTGGAATTTTTTTTTTTTGTTATTATTTAATTAATTGTGCACTGCTATGATTGACCATCAAAGAATTTAAATTTCCCTTCCTTTCCAGATCTTGAGAAGATGACATGCAGGCTTAATTTTTGAGAATTTAGATGCTAAATCTTTAAAAGGCTTTTTGTTTGTGGTATTAATTGTTTATAAGAGTCCCTTACCTTGATAGTCATTCTGCTCAGTTCCAGTATAACCTGCTACAGTTAACTAGGGTTTTTCTTAAATTGTGTGCATATATGATGATTATTTCCAGCAATCCTTACCCTAGAAAAATGTCTAGCTTAACAACAGGGTTAATAGTAGAGCTTGCATCTGATGTTAAAATTGACTTGAAGTAGTCTAGTGAATTCTTGACTGATGAGGAGAAGAAAATCCTCTTCATTTGCTCTTTTGAAGAGAAACCCTATTTTGCTGGTTTCGGCTGTTCAGAGGTCTCATCCCCAGTACTAAAGACAGCTTGATTTTGAAATCAATCTTGACAAGCTAAGATTATGAAAAATAATACTGCTATGGCTTCTTGGCTTTGGCATCATTGTCAGTGATTCACAGAGCACTTCACAGGCTAAGGAGCAGCATGGTGGAGGCAGGGGAAGCAATTCTTTAATTCTACTCAGAATGGATGGATGAGTAAGGTAAGAGAGAAATGCTCTTCATTAATGGCTCCTTCACAGAGTGTTCTGCATGATCCCTGGCTCATGATCGAAATAAGACAGGCATTTTTGCAATGTGTGATCTGATCCCACTGTGAGTTTCAGAAAGAACATCAAAGGAAAAGTTCTCTGATGGCTTTTTTCTTATACTGTTCCAACATCCAAATTCTCTCTACCTCCATCTGACTTTTCCACAGTCTTCAGATGAATCCCAGCCCTTCAGTTATCTACAAGCTATATGGAAAGTGGCTGCACATACTCTATGTAATGCACAAAACCCAGGAGACCTCATCCTGATACTGTAAACACATTCCCTCTGTCTTCGTTTCCTATTGGTGTTGGTAGATCTCTGCAGAGTGCTGCAATCAGGAGCAATCAAATGACTGGGTGGACTACAGTATCATTTAATAAATAAATTAAGCTGTTTCCTGCAGTTCCTCAGACATGCATTGCTGTGTCTCAGGTTTTTCTCACCAACAATGAGGACGCAAAATCTGTGGAAAGGTTAATACGTAAGAGTTACAAAACTTTATTTTAGCTCTGATACATAAATACAGCAAAAATGTGGGTCAAGGGTTTTACATGATGTATTGATAATGTTTGGTAGCACTGCATCATCTGAATTCCTTCACATGGGGTGGGACTCTTGGAAGGAGAAGTTGTGAACTGAGGATGAAGAAAACTATTGTCTTCCACTCTGGGACCTTTGCATTTCCAGAGTGGCAGGAAAAAGCTCCAGATGATCTTTCCACTAAAACCAGAAGGCCAAGAAACTCAAAGGAATTTTTAGCTCAGCATCAGGTCACAGATTGGCACAAAGAGTTAAAACTGTTGCTCTGACTTGAGAAGCATAATCTTGCTTTTGCAAAAGCAGAGGCTGATTCCCATATATAACTGTTTTCAAATGGGAGCAGAATGCCTGCATGGCTACAGAGGACAGGGGGTTGAGGTTAAAAATCTCTCTGGGGCTTTCCCAGCATTGTTCTTCATGAAATGCAGAAAGTTATGCTGTTGTATGACAGCAGATTGTGGCTCTGGTGGAGGTTAGAGGCCTTTCTATATGTCTTAAAGCAAATGTAACTCCCAAATCCAAAACTCTAACTTTAGTCTTCACCTGCATATAAATATTCAAGGAAATTATGGAACTTATAATGATTTAATTTCTTGTGCATATTTTATATCTAATATCAGTGTATTGGACACTCCGTTTTAATTCTACTTCCAACAAATACTGAAAATTCTTTGTCCAAATGTCTACTTTACCAATCTAGAAAATTCTTAAGTAAGAGATTTTTTTTTTTTGTCTGCTGTTAGAGAAGGGAAACTTCTGTGTCTGAGGAAAAGCACTGAAGTCATCCTCCCCTGTTTTTCCTCTGAATTCCTTGTTTTGAGTATTAACTTCATGCCTTTGATGGCAATTTTGCTTATATTTTCCATTTTCTTTTTTTCCATTTTAAAAAGAGTCATGGTGTGTTAGCTGAAGTCTGCTACTTGTCAGTGAGCATTTCCTGACTGTGTTTGGGAAAGGGAGAGGGATGAGGAGAGGCAGAAGTGGCTGCCTTGTCTCTGTCAGGCTGGTGCAGGCAGGGATACCCAGTGTGCCAGGATGTCCAGCCATGAATCCCTTGGCTTTGTTTCTGTGCGATTGTTGTGATTCATTTCAGTGGGCTAACTCACGTATATTGCAACAAAAACAACTCTGGAAATTTTTTCAGTCCAGAGGCATAAATGCAACTATGTAATCTAAACAGGAAAAAAAAAAAGAATAAAAAAAAGACAATAACTATGTAAGTATCTTTTTTCTGTTTGTTGTTTTCCGGATTCTGATGAAGTTTTTTTGAAGTTGTAGTTTGGCAAAAAGAAGCTACAGATTTAGGAGTATGCATGTGCAGTGTCTGTCATCTGACAGTGTTTGGATCAATTAGATAGGCAAGAAAATATTTTGTTTTTCAGAAAAAATTATGCGTGCAAGGAAAAGAAGGTATCATAATCGGTGAGTACAAAAGTGAGTCTTGCCTGCATTCACAGAAATTATATAAAACCTTAGCCTAATATCCTACCCCTCCAAACTCAATTTTTATTTCAACACGGGGGCCTTCAGTTTCGGAATAACATGTTAAAAACCCCAAAATCAACAAAGTTTAATTGGCTCAAATGATCCTTTATTAGAAACATCTTGCCTGTTCCAAAGGGGAGCAAAAGTACTCTCTAAACATTTTAATTGTGAACATGCAGGTCTTCAGTCTTGCTGGGACTTTGCTTTCTCCTTCTCTCAGACCAGAGCCACTCTGCCCATGTCACTGCTCTGCTGAGGGTGCTGGGCTGAAGGGCACTTTCTGGCAAGGCAGGTACTTCTGCCTGCTGGTGCTAAGGGCTGTAGGCAGTGCTACCCTGATCTCTCAGCACGGCCCAGGCGCATGGCCACTGCTCGGAGTGGAGGTGGTGGCTCTTGTGTAGTGGTTCCAGCTGGTGGTTCCAGCACAGGCAGCTCTTGCATTGCAGCTCCTGACATCCAGAGACTCTCAGACTGGCACAGCACAGCAAAGGGTGAGATACATCCTGTGAGGAGATGAGCATAACGGGAGAATAGGGGTTAAAAATCAGGCTGGTGAAGTTGCAGTAGTTTTACCTCCCTTGTCTTTCAATAATTATTTTCTCCCAGGAAGCAGTCCTCAGTTAGATTTGCAGATGTTCACTTGCTGTGGGTGCCCTCCAACTATAAGCATCAAACCAGATCTAAAGATCTATATAGTTTATGAGGGATGCACTGCAATTGGTGGGAGAACCTTCTTGCAGTACCCTACACAGGAAAAGATCACTATTTTTTTCTAAAAATGCATTTCAGTAATAAATGCTTTGTAACTTCATTCCTTTCACTCATTTTGCTCTGTGTTAGTAGCTTCGGGGGAGAAAGTAAGCAAAGCAGTTATAGATAGCTATGGGACAATTTAATGAAAATTCACAGGGGTAGCTCTGGGTGACATTCCAGTAAGATATAGTAAAAAACTTGTCTACCAGTGCTTGCAGGATTTTATCCAATCATTTCCGTTCATTGTAGTTCACTACTGTCTCTAAAATAATAGCTGAATAATAGTTTTGATTCTGTACTTTTTATGTTTGGATTTCAACCAAGACTCTTGAGTGCATATTCTGGTCATAGGCAGATCTGATATTTGTGGTTTTTACATCCACCCTCAATATTTGTTAGTTTTTCAGTGCAATGCTTAGTTCTCCATTGCATTACTGGCTTTTCTTTTTTTTTTCTTTTCTTTTTTTTAACAAATTGTGTGGAAAAAACTTGCATTTCAGCTTCCCACATTAAGGGCCTTGAAATCAATAGATCAAAGCCAGAGCAGACTTGCTGGAAGTGGTGCAATCTCAAACTGTGTTGAAAGCTTTTGTTTTCTGCCTTTTTCCTGTCTCTTGGTGTCTCCCAAGAGGAGGAAGACCATGAGGGGGGTCTCTGTGCAGGGAAGGGGAGTATGCCATCTTTGCTTGCTTGGGGTGCAGGGCTGTGTGACTAGAAGGAGCTGATTTTCACAGCAGCAGTGGGGGCAGGCTTTGCACAGGACGAGGAGCTCCAATGTGAAGCACCAAAGCAATGGCTTCCCGTGGCTTGACCTGGTGTCCAGTACACCCAGGAAAGAGGTGCTGTTGGAAAAGTGCTCCTGGAGAAAGGACTGTCAGTGTTAACTATGAGCAGGGAACATTTCTCAGGGCATGCAACTTCAGCCAGGTAGAAGTTTTAGAATTGAGAGGGATAACATAAGCATCTTGTACACAAAAACATAAGAAAAGAGCAAAACATAAGCTCCTATTTTTGTGTTTGGTGGGGAGGGAGAGTGCTTTAAACTTAGAACTGCAACAGCATGAAAGCTGTAAATGGTTGGTGAAGTGGATGTGATGGAGCCAACGAAGTTGAGATGCTTCCACGTGTGAAAATTTCTTGCTGCTACTCTGTTAAGAATAAGCTTTTATTTCTTCAAGAAAAAACAAGTTAGAGAAATGGCTCTTCCCCAATGTAGAAAGCTGCTGACAGGGGCAGAAGGTCACTTCCAATGTGCACGCTTGCATCCTTTGTTGTCCAGAGGTGTATCATAGCTGAATTCCTTAGGACAATGGCATGAAATGAAAAGAGCTGCTGTCTGACGAGTCTTCCACAACCAACTGCATTTATAGGTTGCCATGAAAATGTCTTGTGAACGACTGAGCTTGAAGCCAAGTGTGTTGACCTGTGCACTTGTCCTACTCCTCAGAGCCATGATTTCTTCCTGCCAGAAGTCTAATGAGGCTGTTGGAGGGAAAGAGCACGTTTGGGAATTTCTGGACTGCTGTAACTATAGCTCTTTCACTCCCAGTGCAGTGACGGAATACTTGAACTAATACAAGTTAGGAGAATTACAACTTTGTTCTTACTAGTAAAACAAAATGCCCCTTTTTTTTTGTTCATCAACAGCTCATCTAACTTAAAATATGGCTTTTGACTGAAGGGCTTTGGACCATTTTGCTTTCTGCTTGTGTGGGCAATGCTGGGGGATTTTTTTTTTTTTTTGTAAATGACTGCCCAGTAATCCATCTGTTAATGCACAGAAATATAGGTGGCAAAAGGCACTCACTTGATGCATTTGTCACATGGATTCTGCCCGCTCTCTGCCTCCTATGTGCCTTAGGGACTTAAAATATCTTTATATAGGATAATGGTTATTGTGAGCTGACTTGAGTAGTTGATGTGCATGGTCATCCATGTCCCTTGTATCTTTGTGTCCTGGTGCATATAATTTCAAGGTTTTTCTTCTAAACTTGCAGAGAAATAAATAAATTTAGGAAATTTAGTTGAGAGAAGGGAAGAAATGAGAATTAACAGAGTCTGGATAAAGAGCTTCAAGAGAACACATCCAGTAACAGGCACTTTAGAGAATATAAGCTAGATCAGGCATGACTAATCCACTGTAAAATCTCCTTTTCCCCAGGACATCCTGGTTGGAGTGGAGATCTCAGGCCCTGATCATGTTGCAGGCAAGATGTAGCTCTTTCTACTGGAAATATTTGATAGCAATTCTGACTAGAGTAGGTTTCTCAGCAGGGCTTAATAGAGATTTCCTGGTACATTGTTTCTGTGAAGTTGTGTCTTCAGGAGTTCTGCATTTAGTATTCCCTTCTATCACGTATTTAGTATTCCCTTCTATCACAGTAGAAAGTGAGAAGCAGAAGTACAGACAGATAGCAAATTGCCAGATCATCTCTTTGGAAGACACTTGGACTCAACTCTCAATTCCAAATTGATCCTGCTCTGTTTCTGAAGAGAACAATTGCTTCTTTCCTTTACTGCTTCTGTCTTTGTCCTGCATAAACCCTGTTTTTAAGACAGAAGATGGTGGAGGCAGGTTTTAGTTAAACTGTAGAGTAAGCTCCTGGTTTTGCTTTGAGGTTGGGCTGAACATGTTGCTTTCCAGGTCTAGGCAGTTGTTCCCCTAGTCAACTTGAACAGCATTTCATCCTGACAGCTGTTTTGCTGACATTATTCCCAGTTTGTTATTCATTGGGATTAAGGGATTTCTGCAGCCAGAACTCTTTGCTGGGAGTGTGCTGTCATTTGGCAGACCATTAAACCAGTAATTCTACAGCGCTTAAAAATTTTAATTTGCCCTACATTCTTCCTATTTGGAGTTCCAGCTTAATTGCTCTGTGGGCAAAGAATAAAAATTTACTATAAATACCCTTATTTTTCTCTCTGTTCCCCTTCCCACAATATTTTCAAGCCAAAACTTTAAGAGTCAGATTTTGGTAAGTATTGCTTTTTCCTGAGATAACACAGGTGACATGTGTGGGCTTGGGACTCTGTATACAACATTCCTTGAACACTGAGTGAAGCCCATGAGCAGCAAAGTCACTCAGCATTCATCTGCATTGTTCACTCTCTGAAGATGATTACTGTAGTTTCCAGATTTGGTCCCATGGGCAGCATGACCCTGGGAAGAGAGTACTTGCAGTGGTGGTGATGATGACACTGGTACTCCCTCCTTCTGCTAGTGCTGAAGGAGGGAGTACCAGTGTACTACCTGGTGTAGTAGTGGTGTCCCTCCAACGTGATGTCCTCGCCTCTCAAACCACTGGCAGCAGTGGTTCTTGCCAGCACAGCTGGGTTGGGTGAAGAGGAGAGTGCTTTGTGTTTTGCGGACACTTGGTGCTTGAATGGTCATTTCTTTCACTTCCCTGCTCCTTGGCAGTCACCTGATTGTAAATTGTCTTATGCTTTGAGAGTTACAGTTTTAAGCTAATGTGTAAGCAATCCTCCTGTAATTAAAATCAAGGATCAGTTCTCTTTTGGATCTGTAGCTTAGTTTATCCTGGCACTGGTCCAGGCTGGATGGAGAAGCTGTTTTGCTCTGCAGGCTTCTTTACTGCCGCTAAGCAGGTAAAAGGAAGAACTCATCCTGGGTTGCATGCTCTCAGAACATCTGTTTCTTTACTAATATGTTTCTTACTGGCCTTGGATCTATTGCACAATGAAGATAATGTTTAGCCTATGTGTTACTCTGTCATGGTTTGCATCCAATTTCAGCTCTAGTGCCGCCTACTCACACATTGTATCAATAATGTTTGGTGTAATTCTAGAAATAATTGTGATAACCCCTTAATTTTTATCATATCTGCACTCTTTCCCTTAGCTCATCTATTTGTCCTTCTACCAGAGGACATTGAATGAGTTTGGTATGCTTCTGGTGAGAGCACTCACAGGCATGAAAGGGGAAAAAAAGCGTTTTTTATTATTAAAAAGAACAAAGTCTTCAATAAAAAGGCAAAAGGACTCATGTCCCTTTCAACTGGAGATAAATTTGTAACACTGTTCAGCTGATGTGTCACATATTTTTAGACTTAACTGACTTTAGTTTAAGACACTACTAATTTTACTAATACCAGCCCAATTTATATTTGAAAATCTTTGGAAAAGCAGATGTGTTCATGAGTATGAATTGGCACAACAGAATTCTGTCTCTGGAAAGACACAATAGTATTAAATAGTACTGAAAAAGTATAAAATTCCTTAGATCATGTCTGTAATCAGAAGGTTCATCTTAAAACTCAAGACTGTCAAAAATGACCTGCTTTTTTGAATATCATCAGCAAAAAGATTTACTGGGTAAGTACTGAGGAGTATTTTTTTTTTTTTAATAAGAGAATCAATCTACATATCCATCTTTCTCTCAAAGATCAAATAATTAGAATTCCTTTCCTTCTCTGTGTCCTGTGTTGTACTTTGCTATCCCAAGGATGGTTTAGGGTCACATTGCAGACCAAGCAGATGATCCAGCTAAGCTTGTTGGAAGTGGAAGAGAACTTTCTGGGCCTTTGTTGTTTTTGCAGTTAAAGTAAAAACTGCCCTACAAAACCAAAGCCCGTTGGTGCCCTGAAGTCCATCAGCTGGCTTCCATTTTCATTTTTACAGAGCAGACTACAGAGATCACTCTGTAATACTTGTACTACAAATACTGCTTGGAATTTGATAGCCTTTGAAAGTGGCCCAGACTGGAGCCGAGATTATAGCTCAGGATGATCTTGTTATTTAGTTCCTGGTTGGGAGATTTCATAACTGTGTGTCTTGAAAGACCATATTTTGTATATTTTCACCCTTGGTGATAGTGTCTCATTTCCATATTGAGTCCAGACGTTTATTAGTTTTGTTTTCTAGCACTCTGATTTTAGGGTAAATTTTTTAACTTTAGATAGACTGAGTCCTTCTGGTTTTTTTGGTAGTTGTTGTTACCATAAGATTATATACCAAAATTTTTACAGGAGACTTATCATATTGCATTAGAAATCTAACGTGCTAAGAGTAACTTGGCATTAGTCAGTTTTCTATCTTTTGTTGAGGCTTCAAGTTAGGGTAGCAGATGTAAATTTCATCATCCAAATGGGAAACAAAATTATTTGCATTTTGAAGTACATTCATGATTTTTTAAAAATCCATTATGATAGCTTCAAATACCACAGAATTCAGTTGGTATAATTTTGCATAGAGCTGAGGAAGGGCCTGTGCATTCCTCCAAGAATACCTTACTTTCTATAATTACCAATAAGAGCTTTCATGTATACAGTACCAGAAAATCCAGCTTCACACCCCATGAACAGCAGAGCTTGTAAGAAGACAAGGGAATACTAATGCAAATGTATATGTGTAGGATATTTCTGGGCTAATGCTGGAGGTTTAGCCTCCACTAGAGCACGGGCAAACTCTTTGACTACAGAAGAGCCCAACAAAACTTCTTCCACTGGGCTTTTAAAATTGTTTTCTTACTACTTTTAATTTGAACGTATAATTTGATTGTTCACTCTTTTGGCACTTCATCTCCTGACCTTTGCTTGCAGGATTTGTTAGATGGAATTGCATGTACAAACTTAAAAATGATAAATCATCAAGAGGTGTGCTGTATTCTCCTTTGGAAAAGAGGCAGGCTTTAACCCCCCTCAAACGGTTCCCAGCATTTCAGGGCCTGATCTCACTGAAGACAGCTAAATGCAAGTGAAATAAGAATTATCTCAGTAATATGTTTCTGTCTTCAGTCTTGGAGAACGTGATGAAATTTGCAAGGTCAGGCCTGCTAAAATAACACAATAGTGTTGTCTCTGCAAGCTCAGTTTCCCTTCATGGGCATGCATATTAAATACGTGGTCACTGCTGTGTTTCTCCTGAGTATCTCTTTAGTGCACAGAATGAATAGCACAGCTCTCAATGAACAGCTATTCAGTGTTTCATTTTCTCCTCACTGTTCAACATGCAGTCCTATGCCATGTTCTTTGTTTGCAGTTCAAACCAAATTCCAAGGATGGAATTACTTTCTCAGACTTCTGTGCTGCTCATCACTAAAGTATCTTTGCAAAAAAGTTCTGTGCAAACATGAACCTTATTTCATGCCTCCACTGTAAGTGTCAGAATTGTGGTGAAATTGATTCAAGACTGTATGCTAATTTGAGACTCTTAAGACCTTGTATTCTTTGCCATGTACTTAGCATTCCGTGGCATTATAGAGGCACAGCTATGGCTCTCTTCCGTGTGCTGGGATGCCAGGCACTCACAGCAAATGAGCAGTGTGTGCCTGGTAATCAGCTCTCGAATCTTGGTGCCACTGATTGCACTGGTGACACCACTGAGTACGGTGGCATCAGCCAGGACAGTACTCAGACCTCAGATCAAGCGTGTTAGCTGGCTGAAATACAAGACCATCTTTTCAACTCCCTGCAATTCTTTCCTGCTTTTGCTGCCTGCGTACAAACTGTACAGGCAATGAACTATCAGTGTCCTTGCCTGAAATGCTGGGCTCTAAGGCTTTCAATCTCAGTCTTCTCTGATATAACTGACGTAATAAATCTGTCTTGTTTTAATACCAGTTCTTTATTCTTAATCATTCTCAGGCAGTTCCTTTTCTCCTGTCTTATTTCCCTTACTCATATCTCACTGGATTGCTTTAAACTTGGCACCAGCCAAAGTGAAGGAGCAGTGTGGTGGGTGCTGTTTTATCCCAAGGTTTGGGACTGTTCTAACAGGGAAGAAGTGGGGCTGAAATGCCCCTAGCTAGGAAACCTTTTTTTATTCTATCAGGATACAGTCCTAGTGACTTATTTTTCTTGCTAATAGATGATAAAATGCTGTAATTATAAGTACTTTTCTGACTAGCATTGCAGATCTTCTGCAGATCTTCACCTCCCTGGGTAAAGACAATTAAAGAGCTTGTCCAGCACAAATTTTCTGGTTTGCTATATACATTTCAGCTGGAATGTACATTTTGCATGCTTATGATCACTTTTCAGAAGGAAGAAGTCATGATGAATTAGTAGTTCATACATTAGGAGTTCTAAAAAGACGTGATAGGAGAGAGGGCTGGAGAGGCCAGCCCATAACATCTGTCCTACTGTGTAGCGTCATCTGTTCCTTGGTATTCAGGTTGTCTGAAATTCTGGCTGAAATTCAACATGTGAAGGTTATTAGATCAAATTTTTTCTGTCACAACGGCTGTGGAAGCTTATTTTGCCAGTTTGTCCTGGTAATGAATCTCCTTGCTATCGCTATGCTTTTCTAAATCTTCTTTATTTCAGTAACATCATAGGTAACTTCCATGATTAGAATGAAAAGTCAAATGAAATTATTCATTTAATACCCACTATGCCCATTATTATCATATAATAGTATTCATTTGGAATTCTCTGGTGTCTAATCTGTTTTGTGGCGGATTTAAAGTAGGGATGCTTATTTTTAAGTTAAAAAAATCTACAAATTTCATTTTCCTCTTTTGATCAAGCTATGAGGTGTAAAAATTGCCTAAGGCTGTTTCTTACATTTATAAATAGATACATATAATTTTTTCTAGTGGTTAAATGAGAAAATAATTAATTTCTCTGTAATAATGGAGACTACACTATAATAAAGGGTACATAATAAATTTTACTTGGAACCATAATAAATTTGACTTAACACTGGTAAGCAGTAAATCAGTTAAGGGTCATGGAAGTAGGGTGACAGAGTCTAAGTGGTATGTCTGATAGAAGCCACAATACAATAATGTTTTGAGCTTAATGTGCTAAATGTTCATAGGTAGTGGGTATTTGGCAAAATAAAGGATCCCTAAAGGAATATTGTGCAAAATAATCTAAACAACCCTAGTTGGCTATTTTGCCTTTTTTACTCCATAGGACTTCTTCGAGCAGGTATGAGTCTGTTACAATCCAGAAGGGTCGATGCAGTTGTAGAGACAGCACTGTCTCTACAACTGCATTTACAACCCTTTGGTTGTAAAATATGCCAACTATTTTTGAGGCCGACTGTCAATAAGTTCAGGTCCTACTAGCTGGTGATTCCTCATGAAACTAGGAGGCTTAAAGAGAAAGTGTGTGTTAAATGTGCACACAGGCACACCAACCATGCAGTCAAAGTGATGTCATGTTTCTCTGCAGCTTGGAAGGCTCTAGGGACAACAAAATGATAGTACCACATTCAGATAGAAGGGAAATTTCTGGCTCATCATGCCTTGGAGACCCTTCAGGTTTTAAAAAAAATTGTCTATTTGCAAAGGACACGGTGGCCCTTTAAATGTTATGATAAAAGCTTGGAGTTTGCACCTGGTTTTGTGCTGTCAGTAACATGAGCTGGTTTATCTGATATAAAAGCTCCAGAGAATCAGAAAGCTATATATTTAAGTTTTAGGATGGCATTTGTAAGACTCCTATTACCATTTTTACAAGATAAGTGTTGATCAGAAAGGAAACCTTATCTGTCTGTCTTTGAAGCACAGGGTCTACATCATACAAGTCTCTTTTGGTGTGCTGGCATGAAATCATTTCTCAGAACAATACTTGCACTATGACAGTGGGTAGAAGTGGAGGATAGGCTCCCAAATGGGGACACAGGTAAGCAGAATAAAAGTTTTGGCTGGAACCCTGGGAAAATGCTTGCAGCCAGTGTCTCTTGTGGAAAAAGAGAAGAAACTTGAGATTCTAGCACAAGGTAGCTTTGTGCAGGTTTCTGTTGATGGCAAAGAGAACGTGGAAAGTTGCATGGCAGACACTTGATAACCAGGCACCAAAAAAAATGCCTTTTTATGTTAAATCCTGTAGGTGCAGGTGGCTTCTGAAAAACTGAAAATATCCCCCTTTTCCCCAAAGTAGCTGACCATGAAGTAAGGGGAGGAGCTGGCAGAATGAATCCGGAGGAGGGTTTTTGAAGCTGGAGCGTGCCTGTTCCACTAATTTGATCCAGACATTATCTTGTAGGTCTCTAGATAAAGCCTCATATAAAGTACAGAAGGTACTTACATCTGCTGGCAAGAGTGTGATCATCATAGGTGGAGCTTTTTTGGTTTTCCTATTCTTTAATTATGTGTGAGCACCATCAGTTTTTCATCTGAAAATCAGGCTGTGTGCTCTGCAGAGGATGGGAGTGGGCAGCTGGCTGCCTCCCCAAGTGCTTTCTTGGGCACCCTTGCAGAAAGCCTTATGGAAGACAGTCACAATTTACCAGGGTTTATCTAGTTACTCTAAAACTTGGGGGTTGAGGTTTTGGGCAGTAGGATATGTCTTTGCAGACTCATTTATAGGTTTTTTTCACTTGATTTCTCTGAATAAGGTCTCACAATATTTGCCTGAGAATCTTATGACTCTCAAGCATTTTGAGTAAAAATCTGTGTTTTATTGATGCTCACTTCCCTCATTAGATGCTACTGAGATCCCAAATTCTGAAAACAAATATAAATTGGGAGGAAATAAACAAGCAGACATATACACATGAAAAAAAATTGCTAAGAAACTCTTAGATTTGAGTAAACAAAGTTGATTCAGAACTTTGTAATATCTTACCAACTCTTAAAGAACTTGATGGGCTTTTTTCCAGTACTTAAATAAGGGCAGTGAATGAAAATTCTAAAGCTAGAATTTTACATCATTGGCTTTATCAAAAATTTGATTGTTGTCTCACTTGAACTAAATATCTGAGCTTTATGTAAGCTATTTGCTTGGCATATTAATTTTTGACTGGGCAATATGGTGTTGAAGTTTAAACTTGTTCTGTAAATTCAGTTCCTGTGGAGATTATTGTGACTGCCAGCATGAGGAGCATCACCATCTCTATTTCAGGGGAAAATGAATTTCAACATAACAATGCTATGACAAACTGAGTTGAAGTTCATTTTACAACTGTTCCCAGGCCTTTATGAGTCAGGATGACACACAGAGACTGAAGTAGGATTTTGATTGTCAGTCTTAAGCTGGGTTTTATTCCATCTAACCATGTATGGAAAGTTGATTATGTGTAGGTGCAGGACACCTGCCCATTTCATCCCTCCCCCTTACGTTCAGTTAAGGGCTTGTGGTTAGAGGAAGGAAGATGGTGATCAGCTTCACACAGCTGGAGGCAGCTCCTGTCACCTGATGTAGGCTGGCCCTCATCTCTAGCCAAAAGACTACCTGTCTCTGAGGGCTGGCCTCAGAGATGGCCTTTGCTATGAGGTGAGGCTTTCTGAGCACAGCCAGCAACCTTTTCCATTGTGCTTGGCTGGCATCCTGGAAAACAGACTGTTTGTGGATTTTCTTTTTTAACTCTCTGTAGCAGAGATCCTCCTCATCATTGCTGAACCTGGTAACGTGCTTGGCTTCTACTGGGGGCATCTGCCAAATTTCTGACCTAACTTGGCTATCAAAAGGCCCCTAGGTGCTGTTTTTGCATAGCACATTTAAGAGCCTTGACGCTTCAGTAAGGATAAGGATATCTTTTATGTGCAGCTCTTCCACCCAAGCCCCTGAACCCCTGTGGCAGTATTTCCCTACTTCCATGCAGTCGGTTTCTGGGGCTTGTAACTGTGAAGAGTGTTATTAGGGAGGTAATTTTCTCTGGTGTGAGAATCACCCCTCTTTCCCACCGTTTTCTTATCTCTTGCTTTGTAGATTTTAGCTCATTTTAGAGTGGAAACAGGACCTAGTTCACAGCTAAGTAGATGAGTCCTTTAGTCCTTGATAACTGGTACCCCATGGTGTATGCACACAGAATCTAACCAGATAATCAGTATGAAACACTTGTTCCTAATTGACTTTGTCCCAACAGCTCTAATAGCATCGTATGTGGGAACAGCTGTAGTTCTCCTGCATTCTGTGTAAAATCTGCCTCTGGGGTAGGCACACAGGTAAATAGGTATTGTCTCCAGCTGGACCTGGGAATGTGCCTTTTGAACTAGGATATCTGAGGTGAGCCAGCTGTGGTGCCCAGAAAATGTTCTATAATAAATGGGGACATTTGAGTGCCTGCAGTGCAGAGCCTGGCCTGTCAGTTTGGTGACAAGACTCATCCAGCTGTATCACTGATGCAGCTCAATGGGGAATACTCTGGAAGGAGAAGGCTATATTGAGAGCACAGCTTGAGTGACGCCTGTGGCCATCTTCAAGCATGCCATTCCTTTTCTAAAGCATACACTGAAACCAAATATCCTGTCACGTCCAACTGTTCCTGGAATTCCCTCCTCCTCCTCCTCCTCCTCCCTCTCTACCAAGATCCTGATTCTCTCCCTCCTCCTCTGTCTCATCCCAATGGTTGGCTGGCCTCAAGAAAGACCTGGTGTCAGCCACTCATCCTGACCATGAGACTTGCAGTGTTTCCCCTCTGTTTTTAAGTGCTGACCACACTGCCACCAGAATCAATGCCATGGAGATGGCTTGCTCTCTTCAGTACCTTTTTTAGCCCAGTCAAAACCCATCCTAGAGATGGGCTGATCCACTCTAATGCTAAGCAGGCCCTGCAACACCCTGGCAGGGCTTTATCATTGAAAAAGTGTCAACTGGAAATGTAATAGGTCATGTAATAGGTCAAAATACACCAGAATGTGTATTTAATGCCTGATTCCATTGCAACTGATACTTGGTTTGATTGTTTCCACTGCTGCAATGCCATCCATCAAGGAGGGAACATGGTGGACTGGATTATTGACCAAGCCTCTAGGTTTCCCAGGGGCAATGGGCTCAAAGAAAGGGCACATAAATTTGTATTTTTAAAGTTTTGCTGTGTAAGTTAAGCCAGAAAAATGTTGTGTTCTTGCTATTCTCAGAGCTATGAGGTGAAGGCTGTGCTGCAGTGGCAGTCTAGTTAAAAGGAGTGGCTGCTCTCAAACGAGCTGTCAGGTGCTGCTTCAGCCCAGCCTTTCAGTGCCTGAGGCTCATCTCAGAGCACAGCTGTGGTGCTCAGCTCTGTGCAGGGCTCCTGGGGGCACAAGTGGGCTCCCAGGATTTTTCTGTTTAATTCAAAGATGAGAAAAAATTAGCTGTGGGAAGAATAAAATCTAAACCCAGAACTTAAAGGACTGTGGGATGATGATTGACATATGCAGATTTTAGGGAAAACATAGTTTGAAAACTACAGCTTTGTCTTCACAAAACAACCCAGTGTTCTTTCAGGGAAGGTAAAGATATCTCCATCCTTTTCCTCTGCACATCAGTCATTTAGAGGTGATATATATTCAGGGATTCAGATTTTGCAATGAAATGAGCTCCTGAAACGGGTTCCAGAGATGCTGTACAGAGTCAGTGCATTTTGGAATTTTTGGGTTTGGTCTTGTATTTTTCTACATTTTCTTAATCAACATGCTCCCCTCCCCATCCCTTCTGGAATCTGTATTATATGTGGCTTTTTCTAAAAGTTGTGTTTGCATGTGGCTTTGTCTTTCTTTTTTTTTTTTTTTCCCTCTTCTTCTGCTTTCATTTTCCTCCCTTTAAGTGACAGTTATGAAATTCTTGGCATTTCTGGACATTCTTATATGCAGTTGATGTGTGTGGTTCATTCTCTCCACTGAATAGCAAAGAAGAAGGATAGGTTAGGGTTCCTGTAGCAGTCTGCCTAAATCCAAAGAGAAAAAAAACCCCACAGCTTTTCTTGTCTTTGAATTTCTGTGGGTAAAATGAGGCTATTTCAAATCTCTGTTGCTTGTTGGTATATATAGATATATATGTTCACTAAACTACTTTGCCAGTGCCAGGGAGGGCAGCTGAGGTAGTCCTGCCTTGTGCGAAGTCCAGTGGTGTGCTCTTGTGACATTGCTTACAGCTGCTGGGCTGAGTTATCTCAATTAGTTATGGAATTAATCTGGTAGCAAAGGGATTGTTTATCTTTTACCAGAGAGGTCTTCAAAATAGTTCAGTTCTCAACTCTATTGTTTGGAGCTTTTTTTTTTTTCTGTCCTCTATCCTTAAGCTTTTGCAACAAGTCCAAATGGCTTCTTCTTTTTTGGACAAATTTAGAAACTGCTATCATGTTCCTTGCAGCTTGTGGCATGCAATAGAACTGGGAACAAATGGCTGCACAATGATATATTTGATGCCATTTGATCTATGGAATGCTACACCCCCAAGTTTCTTCTCCAAGTTTCAACCCCCTCACTCCTGTAGACCTGTCTAGAGGTTTAATATTCTGCCAGTTCCTAAAAACAACAAAATCATACGCATACTGTACTGAAAGACTGAGATAGCAAAAGTTTCCTATTTGCAGAAAGTGATGCTAAAGTCTTTATTACCAAAAAAAGAAAAAAATCAAATCCTTCAGAAATTCAGAGTTTGTCAGTAAATCAGGGTTGTGGAGCTAAGTGGCATTCTTAGTGAGCATTTGTGTTGAGTCTGTGATGTGAAAAAGCACTCTTAAGCTGCAGTTACTTAAACCTTCCTGCGCTCTCCTGGCTTGCTTTCTTGTGGGATGTCGAAAGCTTTCATTGCTATGCAGTTTTTCTCTCTGTGGCTGATGCTGTGATCCTTTTGCTTTCTAACTCTTCTTATTTAAGCAAGGAGGAAATAAAAGCTCTTGTTCACAGATTTACTGAACAAAGAATTATTTTATTTTTTGCTTGACTGTTCAGAATTAGCAGTTTATTGGAAGAGTGCTTCTAACTTATAGCTGTAGGAAATACAGGTGCCAGCTGTCTCACACAAGGGCTGTCACTGATTAATTTAGAAATTGGCAATAGACTCATTTCAAAAGTGCAGTTTTCCCACTCAGCTTTACAGGGCTCATCAATTAAAAAGTACTCCTAGCAACCAAATTTTACTGTATTTTTTCAAACCATAACATTAATGCATTTGCATTATTAGTGAAGGTAGGGTGGGCTTTGGGACAGCCCTGTTGCTGCTGAATTGTCTCATTTTTTTAAGGCTGAAGGTTGCCGTATTTATCAAACAGATTTTACCTAGCAGCCTTGCTCTTGGCATTGAGTCCCACTGTACAAATGAGTGTTGAGCAGGTGATCCAGCTCACATCTAGCAGCCCCAGGCAGGGCTGAGTCCTGGCATGGCTAGTTGCCTCACAGGGATCTTGGTGACTTCTGTTCTGTGACCATTACAGTGACCAAAGACGTAGCAGTAAGCCAGCAGCAGGTAGAGTTGATGGGTGGTTGATTTGAGAAGCAGGTGTGTACTAAAACAAGGAAAGGCTTTGAGTGGCTTTTCAAAGCATTGTCCACAAAAATCAGATTTGTTACCTGGTGTGCAACAAGTCAATAAGTACACACGTGAGAGAGACATTGGTTGTTTCTTTTGGAGCACACCTACTTTTTATTAAACTTTTTATTATTTATACATTTTAGCAAATAAAAGATTTAGTGTTCATTGACTACTTGCTTCTCATGATATTTAGTCCCCATGCTCAGTCTTTCTCCTCTTTTGAGT
Source organism: Haemorhous mexicanus (assembly GCF_027477595.1). NCBI lineage: Eukaryota > Metazoa > Chordata > Aves > Passeriformes > Fringillidae > Haemorhous > Haemorhous mexicanus. Next base: position 53,756,031 of record NC_082344.1, on the reverse strand, counting down.
CTGTGAGTTTCTTGGGTTGGTGGTCACAAGCCTGTGGTGATGATCTCCCCCTACCAGAATTATCTTTTACCAAGTCAGAGCTGATTTCAGCACAGTGGCTGAGTTGGCTCTTTATTCGTTTTTTCCTTATCTTGGGAGTTTTGCCAAATATCCTGGCGGCCAGTGAATTCTTTGTGTCCATCACCTGTGGGCATCCTTCTTCCCAAGCTTTGCTAACCTCTGCCTAGGTCTGAAATCACTGAAACATCAAGCCTTTAACCTTAATATGGCAATTCTACCAACAAGGAATTTGATTTTCTAACACCCAGGCATCACTTAGAGTTTGCTTGTTACTTGCTCTCTGTTTCAAGGGTTAATCTTCCTTCCCGCTGATCAGACCTGAAAGCACACAAAGATCTAACGTCAAAGAACACCATTTCCCAAGGAAATTTTACATATTTCAAATTTTGTAACAGGAAAGGGAAGGAAACATTGGAAATTCAGTGGAAAGAAACTATTCGGCTTCAGACACATCTGCCCTGTTAAGAGCATGGAGAAGACACAGTTTGAGAATGGATATTCTGCAAATAGTTCCTGTAAAATCTTATGGATCTGTGTCTCTTTTTGATTTAAAAAAAATGTTTAAGAGATGCTCTGCTGCTCTTCACGGCCCTACCATGAATGGTCTCTTGCAGTGCACTGTGCAAATCTCCTGCTGGGGAAGGGACAGCCTAAAAAAATGATAGATTTATGTTTGGCCTCTGACTATAAATTAAAATAAAATTTTTAATTTGGAGTAGTGCTGATGTTTGACTTTCCATAAATCTTGTCTAATCAGTATCTTACCAGCATTTCTGATCAGCTGGAACACATGGTTTAAATCCTCTGAAAAAGAGTTTGGAGGCCTTATGTACTCGGATCCTCCATCTTTTAATGGCTGCTATGAAATGCCATCAACAAATTTATGCTAGTATATTAGTTTTCCTCAGCTCTACAGGTCAGAGTACGTGTTGGCAGAAAGGGTCACACGTTTAGGGGAGAGACAGGAAATGACATTGGACAGGAAAAATGGCACTGCTGATAAAAGTGGGATTTTGGCCTAAGTTGTGGTTGACAAGTATCAGAATTGGAAAGGTATCCTTTGTTTTGTGTTGAATGGTGTTATGATAGAAGACCTGGACAAGAATATCCCATTTAGAGTAATCAAGCAAAATTACTTCCCTGTAGAGTTTTTTTGTGGAAGAACTTTTCAAATTGTACATTAATATTGCCCTCTTCCTTTTCCTTACTATAAAAATCACCCTTATTTGCACATCTCTAAAATATCTGTAATACAGCAGATACATACAAAAGTATAGATTTTTTTTCTCTCTCTTCCCTGTTAGGAATATTGATTAGCATCTTCAAAGAATAAATGGAAATAAAGATCAAAGAAATTTTTTAATGGTGTAAACAAAACACTGCAATATGGAAAAATGTGACGGCATTTTTTAGGTGGCATTATCTCTGTCTGAAACTACTAACAGCATGTAACAAGGATATTAGGAAGTATCCAGTTTTCAGCAGCTTTACTATGTTTCTTCTTCAGTATTTTAAGTGTTCTGTATGAAAATGTATCTCTGCATGACATCGAAAAGTGTTTGGAAAAATACAAAAGAAAACAGAGTGGCAAAAATCTAGAATAATCACCTGACTCCTAGAATTTAATATACACTGATTATTTATAGTTATTGTAGTTACAGTCCTAAAAGGCTTATATGAGACAGGAAAACATCTAGAGGAGGAGTGTTGTTCTGCCAGGAAAATTTTAGTAATTAAAGCTATTTCACAAGAGCAAATGGCTGAGGAAATGTTTGTATGAATATTGTTCTGTAGAATTCTAGTAGCTTTGAAAATGTCTTCTGTTTCTTACTTGGTTTCATTTAAAAATTCCCTCCCAAGTAGTTTATGATGTTAATCTTCAAACTGAGTTGGCATAGAAGCTCTTCAAAAATAACTGCAAATGTGAAAAGATATGGCAATACTAAATACACAGTTAATATAAGAAACAACTAGCAAAGAGACCCAAGAGATACAAGCTACCGTATTGTAGAAAACTATTTGTCTTTTAAAACTTACTTTTTGTCCAATAAAATTATGTAAAATACCACTTGCATATGTTGTATTATTCTTCTGACCTATGTGTGTTGCTTCAAAACCAAAACTGGGGCAGAAATGCAAAAGTTTGTTAAATGTACGTAGAGCTAGGACAGCTCTCTGACCTTTTACTACAAAATTGCATTGTGTGGAGACTTACAACTAAGGAGGAGTCCTCCCTTTTATATGACTTATGGAGAGATGCAAGTGGCTGTCTTTCTGTTTATCTACCCAAACTCTTTTGTAAGAATTGTGGCTAGGATGCTCTTGCCACAAAGGTTGGGACTGAAGTTAAAGACTGTCTCTGACTTGCAGGTTGCTTGTGATCAAAGTAGTAATTTCTTTTGCAGTCTAGTGTGAACGACAACATTTGCAGGCACTGTTTTGGCCTTATTCTTTTTTCAGAATAACTTAGTACCTCTGGTGGAGCTTCATGTAGAGCAGAGAGCTGTGGCAGCTCCGTGGAGTGGAGCTGGGAACTGCTGTCTGCATTAGGTCCTTGGGGTACCTGGCACATGAACTTGTATTGGCCCATTACATGGCACAAGATTCAGTGAATAGAGAGAGAGTGTAGAGTCCTTTGGAGTCTTTTCTAGGTCTTAAGGTTTTGAGCTATGTATTTGGCTTCTCTCACTTGCTTACACCTTCTGTTTGCTTATTATAGTCTTAGCTGAATATAGAAAATCAAATCTTCTTGCTTATTGCAATGGAACATAGTGTCACATGCCACACTTTTCTTCATTGAGAATTTGGTTAACAGAACTGAGCTTCAAGTTGTTTCTCAAGAAGCTGGTATGATAGTAGTTGCTAATTCCTACAAAAAAAACCCCAAAAAAACCCCACTTATCTTTTGTATACCTCATCCTAACATACTGCGTTCAGTCCCTAAACCAAAATTTTACTGATGCTTTAGTAGAAATGTGAAACAATCTTGGTATGTAGTGACTCATTTTTGCAGTTCAGTCTTCCTTTTGGGAGAAAAAATTCTCCCTCTCTTACATTCTTTCTGTCTCTTTCACACTTTGGTACAGGTTGTAAAGACATTTCATGTGTCTACTGTGTAGGATTTCCTCAGTGTACCGATTGAAAGCAGATGTGTGAATATGCACACGCACACTCTCCCATGCTCACATACGGTCATATGGAGCTAATGAATTTTGACTGAGCCACAGATGATGCAATAAATCTATATGGCAGGTTTGGGAGTGTTGCCACTTGTAGATATATGCATATGGTATGTCCACTTTCCTTTCTGCTCTCTCCTTCTCCAATATTACTGGTATTTAAACAAAAGACATCAGGATGACCTTTGGGAATGCTAGAATGAACATATTTTTTAAATTTGCGACTCTTTAAAAAGTTAAATGCAATTCTGTCTGCATTTTTTGTTTTCCCTCCAAAATTATGAAAGATCCTGACTGATTTTCATCCCATTAGCATTGTGTCTCCACAGTGTTTCATTGTGGTCTAGAATGAGACCAATGCCTAAGTTTTGGTGGGTGGCATTGTTTTGTTTTTAACATGGAAGACTAAAGCAGAGAAATACTTGGAATTGATTCTCTGAAAGAATGGAGTGATTGGAGCTCTGTATGGAAACAAAATCAGCCTCCCTAGCAGTAAAGCTTAAAGATGACATAATCTTCTATATAATTTATTTCCATTAGATTCATCCTTTATGTAATCCTCTTCCTATTGACAAAATAATTGGGGGCTGTGTTGGGTTAGCAAACCGTGCTTTTCTGTTCAGCAAAGAGAGGAAAACCAAGCTTCTTTCTTGACTTTAAAGACATTTGCTTTCTAACCTGCTCCTGTAGTTTTTCATGATTTCTCGAGTCATGTCAGTTTTATGGTGAAGGCTTTGTTAGAAATGCACACCCCACACCTCCTGCAGAACCTTTATCCTTTAGAAGGGAAGTAGGTTTTGCCATGCATTCCCACCTGCAGTACCTGTGCCACTCTCATGCTCTGTGGGTTTTGCTCTTTGCCATTATCAGTGACTCCACGAACTAGAGGAAGAAAACTGCAAGCCAAAAAAATACTCATTGAAAATCAGCTTGGGACTTTGGTGTGGGTAATGGCCAAGACAAATGATTTGGCTGTTTGGACACCTTTTGATTTGTCATCCTACATAGGGCCTCCTTGCTAGCTCCTACCTACAAGATGACAGGAGAAACCACTGCAATTAGCTATGACAAATCCAGCCATATGTAATGTAAATAGTTATAAATGGACAGCCATATATACTGCTGTCCATTGCCAGTCACCACTGACAGGGAGTTATCAAGGGATAGAGGTGTCAGTAAGTGCATTTATCTGCTTCTTCTATAGTAATCCATGAACCCTGAGCTTTTGTTTTAAACCATTCACTCTAGAGAGTTGAGAACTTGTTTTCTCTTGACTTTTAAGAATCTTAAAATACAGTTCAATTTGCACCTTACAGGAGACAAAGTACAATTAAGAGCATGAAAAACTGTCATAGGTTTTAGTCGAGTTTTTTTGATCCTTGCTAAAGTTATTCCCTTAGAAATTACTGAACTCTTCCAACAAGCAAACAACAGACAAGGAATTTAAAGTGGATATTTAAGCATTAGAGATCACTTTATGTTTTCCACCTGCACCTTACAAGCTGCAGAATTCTAGGAATTGCCTCTCGTATTGTGAAGACAGCGCTGCTGTAGTACTGGAGTTTAGTGGTAGCTGGGAGTTCAAAATAGTTTGTATGTAGGAGTGAATAATCTGTAGATGTCAGAAGGTGACTTAGAGAGTATTTTATATTTATTTTTCTGATAATTTTGAGGTTTTTCCTGCTGTTCTCCAATCCTGACTGTTTCAAGTTTTGAATAAACAGTTTTTCAGGATTGATTTTTTAATGGTTATTTCAAACCAAGCCATTTTGATATCTTCTTTTTGTTGGACTTGGGTCATATTGCATAAAATAGAATATTCTTTTAGCCTTTAATAAAACATGGTTGGTGATGTTTAGTTATGAACCGTTATGAACGTGGTTGAGAGGTCTTGTGAAATAATAAGACTATAAAGGTCACCCTCCAATGCAAATTTGGTCTTGAGCTGACTGAGCAAAAAATGTTTAAAGGAACAATTTAGCCACAGTGCCAGTAATGTCATAACTTAAACTTTAGTATCTAAAATTGTTTCACTTTTTTCCACTTCCTAGATTGTGACTGTGTGCATACATTTGTGGTGACTTCTAGAGAAGGCGTTTGTGGTAGAAGACTCAAATAAGCAACTAAAAACATGGTTTCATGTCTCACAACACATGAATAGGGTAATATGAACAAATTAATGTGATTTTTGTCAAATTAATATGAAATGAATTAAGAAAGATTTAAAGAACTCCATCCAGATTTGCTCTCAGTGGTAGAGGGCAGGAAAAATATGTCCAGCTTGTTAAAAGTCTCACTAACTGCAAACTTTCTGTTAGAGGAGATCAAAGACAGGTATGCTGAAAAACGGTACAAAAATTGCTACAATTGTAGGTGAGAAAACGTCTTTTTTTGTTGTTGTTTTTAGAGCCAAGTTTTTTAACTGAGAAAGCTGTATAGGTCTTACGAATTACTTTAATGTCAGTGGGGTGTCTGCTTCATGTCTAGTGCTGACTGGTAAAGCTTGCAAAGAACAAAACCTTCAGTAGGAATTCCTCTCGGGGCTGTTTCAGCCAGTGTTTGCTGATAACAGCAAACACTGTATTACACTATGTGTAATACTGTAATCATGCTTTGAACAAAAGCCTTTTCTAGTGATATAGCAAGGTAGCTCTCTGCCCTCGAGAACCCTGCCCATGCAATGCATGCTCTAGTTTTCCTATTTCCCTACTGACCTGCAGTACTGCAACTCTCTAAGCTTAGTACAACAGGACAAGTCAGTGAGAACAGTGCAAAAAGTCTACCTAAACTGTCTCAACTCTAAATCTCATTAATAGTGTTGGCTGTACCATGTGAGCAGCAAATTGCTGCTCATTGCTGAAGCTTTGTTGTTGATCACTGTGCCTTCAGTAGTGGGTGGCTTTGTACTTGGAGAATGGAGAAAACCTGAATCTCATTGAATTTCAGAAAGACTTAACATATGCACCCCTGGCTTGGAGCCTGCACCTGTGGTTTTGGAGCCTGTCTGGACATTCAGATATGGCCAAGTTTTCTCCAAAACAGCTGTTCTTGTAAGATTTAGAACAAGAAGAGGAAATCTCCCAAGAACTGCTGATTGTTGTGGAACTCCTTGCCATTTTGGCAGAAAACTTGCTTTAAATACTGAGGACAGATCCTAAAGTGCTTAAATACATAGGAAACTTTACACACCCGAGTAGTTCTGCTGTACTCAGAGGACTTCTATCTCTATGTGGAAAACTGCTGATGTGTTTTGGTGCTTGCAGATTCAGGCTTGAGTAGTACTTTCCTGATGATCTTCATCTTCCTTAAACTCCGATCCACAGATGGAAGACATGGAGGCAGGAGTTTTAAAGTTATGGGATAGGCAGAGGCTGTAATAAAAATAGCATAAACCTAGATCTTAAGCATATTTATGCATATAGAAATATACACATCAATAGTGTCAGGTCTTAAAGCTGGGGAGAGAAGAATGAAAGCTAAGTAATATTAGACACCTTAAGTTATATGGCGCATCAAGAAAAGGAAGTAATTAGTTTCCTTAGGAGCCTGTAAATCAGTGGAGTTGGGTTCCTTTGGTTGAGCTCTTGATGGAAAACCCTTTAAAGTTAGGTAGCAAAGTTACTTGGTTGGAATCACCTTTCTTGGCAAGTGTCAAAGCATAGTCAGTATAGTCAAGAGGATGCAACTCCCAGGGCTGGTGAAACCCAAGTTCACTAATTATTTTAAATGACTGTATAAGAAAGTAACCAGTAATTTTTCATAAGCATGAATAAAAGTGGAGAAGTGACTTCTTATGCCAGATGATCATATTCAAATAAGTGTAAAAACTAGAAGTTTTTGACAGAAGGTGAAATGCAATAGGAAAGGCAGCTAGGATCAGGTACCTATGGCAGTGCTGAGAAAGGGGCTTTCTTGTGTTGCTTTTGAAAATGTAAAAGCTAGTAAGCTTCATTCTTTGTGATGTATCTATAGGTGTGAGCAGGGACAGCTGTCCATACTTGTGCCAGGCTAAATAAAGATCTCAGAGGAAAGCAAAGAAGTCAACAATATGCCAAAGATGTATAATACATACCCTTTTTTCCAGGAGATATGCCACATATGATCAAGTTGTAACTGTGCTACCAGTTACTCCGATGCTTGAGATCATCTGTTTTGTGTAAAAGCTCACAAGGGGAAGTTCTATGATAATTTTTGGTGGTGCTGAGATGTTAGGATAGACCAGCTTGGGGCAATTTTTCTCTGTCTCTCTCTATTTTTCAAAAAAAATGAAAGATCCTTCCTCCTCCCCACACAATGTATAGGCACATTTCCAAAACACTACTAATGAATGCACTAATTTAACAGCATGCAGTCTGTAGTGCCGGATTTGAGAACTTTCTATGCACAGATGGAATTTTTCCCCCCTACAATGAACAGATGAAGTGAGAGACAAAACAGGCTTCTTGGATTTCCCAAGGGATTTCTTTGGTAAGACACTGAAACCCTTCTTTTGTCAGGATAGACTGTGCTTTTCTGTCAAACTTCCATGTTTTGGTTCAGAGTAGTCTGTGGTCAAGTCTGTGACTTGTTTTCAGAGTTCACTTTCTGAATATGTGTGGCTTCCTATTGCAGGCTTGTGTTAAAAAACCCCAACACTTCTTAAAATGTGGAATGCTTAGAGCTAGAGCCAGCTTGTGGAATTGCTTTGAAATGAGACAGCTTAACTGCTCAGAGCTGGGAGATGGAATCTGCTGCACTTTTGTGCAACTCCTTGAAATCACTGTGGAACTGCTTTAGTCAAAGATATTTAATTTTCCAAGCCAGTGAAATTTACTGCAAGAGTTACAGGTTATTTGTGATTCATATGCCTGCCCCAGTTTCATATGAGTTACTAAATTTTGTAGAGGTGTCAACAGAGACTCTCATGGGATGTAGACTCTGGTTTGGTGGATGCAGTGGAAATGTTTAACCAGTTTTAATAGGGCATGAAGTAAACTAATTAGATGGTATCCAAGGCAGGAAGACCCTTTTTCAGAGACAGTGCTGTGTTAAAACAAAGGGATAAACTTTTACATTAGTACACAGAACTATGAACGGGTGAGAATCACTTTATATCATTGCAGCAGTTACTCTGCAGATGTGGTTCATTGGGTTTTGCAAGCTTCGTTTCAAAATGAATCTGACTGCTTTGGCTTTTAAAGAATTTTTTTCTTTTGTCTGTGAAAACATGTGGTATCAACTCATAAAAAAAAAAAAAAGGAAAAAGGAAAACCTCAACAAAAAACCCTTTACTGCATATTGCCTTTAGCAGTAAATGGTTACCAACTGTATAAACAATGAAAAACTTAATGAAAGTCTGAGTTCACATATGTCTTGGTGTGTAGCATGTCTTCAAGTCTCTCAGCTTTGAGCTAGCATGAACTGAGACTGTTATATGGGCATCAGGAAATCTTGGTCAAAATGAAGCATTTTCATTTTGTTGTCTGGGTTAATTTTGTAAAGGTTACAATATCAGTGAGGCAAACCTATTTTCTCTACAGCTTGCTCATTGTTTTTGCATCATGATAGGGGCAAGCCTTCATCCACACTTGAATCCTGTGTTTTGGGGTCAGATGTTTTTTGAAATGTATGGTTTGTTAATCCTAAATTTAGTTTTAAGGTTGAGACAGCAAACTTGCCTAATACTTGTTTTAAATTCAGTAGGATGTCCCATTTTTGGGCTAATAGGGGTATTGGAGATTCAATAGAAACCCTTTGTTGAGTTTTTTTTAACCTGCAAAGTACACTTGCTGATTCTCAGGTGTATTTTACCTGAAATAAGGTGGAAGAAAATAGTGGAACAGCTGTTTTGTCATCTGAGTACAGCTTGGGTAGCTGGATCAGGAGTGCTGGATCTGCTGGATGGGGCAAAAAGCACAGGTGTTCTCTGGAGTTTGAGCCAAACCAGAGTTTTTGTTGGGTAGGGAGTGCTTGTCAAGAAAAGGAAATTGTCACTAGCATGCCAAAAACATTTCCTGGAAAAACTTTTTAAAGAGGTTAGTTTTCTGGGATCCATCAGGCTGCATGTATAATGTTGTGAAGGACTTGTGTCTTGGGCGTAGCAGGAGCTGGAAGGACACGGGAGCAAAGACCTCGTTGACAGCACTTTTGGTTTTGGGGCTTTTTAGAGTCACCTTACATCTTACAGGGGGTAAAAAAAGCAACTGTGTTTCACTGTAAAGTGGATACTTTAGTCTTGTCCTATTAAATCCAAATAAATATGTTCTATTTTGACCTTCCATTGATTTGAGCTTCGGCTGTTTGAAGTTGGGCAGATGTTGGTATAGCTTGTTTCTACTATTTTATAGAAGTTGCTGTGTCTATGAGACAGATACACTGTTTGTATTGCTAACTAGTCATCAAAATATTTTAACAACACTTTCTCCATGTAGTTTACATAATTTAATGAGCAGATCTCAGGTAGTTCTCAGGTGCTGCATTCAAACTGTATTTCAGCTTTGGTCTTTTATTTTTGTCTCCTGTACTGATGGCTTAGTAACTAGATGATTTAGATTTTTCATTTCTGAATGGTATTACATGAATTTTTAAACTGTTAATTATTTTAATTTTCTTATCATCTTAATGCATACACATGAAGCCTTCTCCTGTGCTATGTGAGTATTTTGGTAATGTAACAACCTCCAGACATTTTGGTTGGTTTTAACTAAATGAAATAAACAGGCAACTGGCTGTGTAATGACATCAGAATGCCTATACAAGCCAGAAAAATGTTACAGTCATAACTCAGTTGAAAAGATGGTCTCAGAAAATTCTATTCTATTTCCTAATAAAGGAAACTGCAACATTTTTGTTTCTTGTTTTAAAAAATCTCAGGTTCTAGTAGGTTTTCCACAATAGTGGAAGGCATTTTCAATATTGTGTAGTTTAAATAGAACTGGTTCTCTTTCTCAGGTTTGTAAACACTTATTTTGACTCAAATACACAAGTGGTTTAATACTGCAGGGCAAATTCAGATGAAGTTGAGGAGACAGAATGTAATTTTTAAGATGAAATACTATTAAATACATTATTTATCTGACTTTCAGTAATTAGTGATAACAGCTGTTGCAAAAGTCCTCCCTGTTATTGCATGAAAGAAAACTTTTTTTCTCAAGTTCCTTTATATTTGGTAGCCTTTCAACTTGTTTTGGTGCCTTTGTTTCAATCCCTTCACCACATTCTCTGTGAGTTTTATGACCACACATTTGTAGCTATTTATTAAGAATATTTGTGCTTGTAAATGGATCTGGAAAGTTTCAAAAACTGTTTGCTAATACTGCATGATAGAGGTGGTTGTGTGAGATAAGGGATGAAGGACAGTCACTGGGTGGAAGTAAGCCCATGTCTTTCTCTCATTGAGGAAAAATGTATGAGGGGTGTTACACATCTTTTGAATAGAATGTGTCCTCATGATTATAGATGGACCTTCAAAGATGTACAGAGCTTTACCTCTTATAATCTATTACTTTAATGGCCAAATTTGTGCAGTATGGGAAGGGGAAGGAGAAGTATAAATTGCAAACTCACTCTGTCCTTAAGGAAAGTGTTATTTGTTCCACAGAGCAAAGACTAAGGGCATGTAGAACTGTTATCCCATGCTGGGGGTCAGGTAAGGTGTCTATATAAAAAATATTGCCAGCTCTGCTTAGTAATAATGCTGATGAAGCACTGTGCTGCAACCTATCTGAATCATTGGGCATTATAATTAAGCTTTCCAGTCCTTCCTTCTGTTCATTCAGTGTTTTTCCTTCTTAAATTTCTTTTCCAAAGCTGCACCCAAACGGTGGGGCTAATACAATTCTTACAATGCTACAGAATACATTGTGAGGACAGAACACAGGGACAACTCTGGTATTTCCACAGCAATTTTGCAAATGCATGTCAGATGAAAGAAGTTCCTTATTTATTTATTTTTAAGCCTCTTTGGCAAGGATTTCTAGGTCTTAGCATTAACAACTATTTTGCCAGATGTCAGTAAAGATTATGCATTCTTGAAATTCTCAGTAATTGTCACTGATATCTGTGCAGTCGGCTTTGAACTTCCAACTTGGACCTTAAGAGTGGACTTGTAGTAGCAGGAAGGTAGCTTGGGAAATACTAAAGAGTATTTCTGTTCACAGCTGCTCCAGAAGTCCTCTTGAAGGTGTGCATGTCTCTGTTGGGTCTACTTCAAACTGGATGATTCAGTGTTTTCATATGACACTTCGTACCAAGTATGGTATGAAGTTTAATTTCTCAGCTTTGACTCTCATACAGCTCTCTTGCTTTGGAAAGTAAGCTTAAAGTATGGGTAGGGCTACCAGCATTTAGTTGGGAAAGGTATTGACTGAAAAATAACATTGGCAAACCTCTCTCTTCAGTTGAATGGTCTGTATTGTAGACTATCAAAAGATCAGACATGAAACCACTTTGGAAAAAGAGTGTGCATGTCTCCTGACAGTCTGCCCCTAGCTAACAATAAGACAGCTTGGCAGGAAGCAGAAGCCCTAAGAAGCTGAAACATGCTGTCCACAAAGGCCCAAATCAGCCAACTATGTAAAATGCTGCAGCCTTCTTTAGGATCTTTAAACATGATCATGTGACCTATGGTAGTATGAGTGTCCATGCAAGCAGAGGAGACAGCCTACTAAGTGATTTCAGAACTCTGACACTTGAATAGCTTGAGGATTCCTGATGAAGATCTTCTTATGGAAGATGACCTCCATATTTTATCCTTGTTTGATCTACACTTGACCTTAAAAAAAAAGTCTTGAACATTAGTCTAGACATAGTACAGTTTTTAGCAGTCTCCAGTTTTTTAGAGTCCTTCTTTCTGTTGTCAAAATCCAGACATTCATTCAGCTTTCTCGTTAGACAATCATATTTTAATACTCAAACGGAACATAAATATACCAGATTTCTTTCACTCTGTCTCCCCAACAACTCTACACTGGCTCTGTTATTGGACATCTGGACCCAGTTTCCCTCTGTGACAGTCAAGTCCTTCTGAAAATTCTGTGTATGCCAGAGACTGAGATTCTCAAAAGGATAAACAAAGACTATGTTGTCAAATTCTATGACTGCCTCTTTCATTTCTTCTCTTTCCATTTTCTTAAGAATACTGAAAAGCTAGACTGATGTAAGTGCATGTTTCTGATGTACTTAAGTTAAGGTCTTTAGCCTCCGAAGAATTCAGATGGTTGCTAAAAGTATACTGGACCCTTATGGAAGTCATGCCTGAAGCTGTGTCCGGGAAATATTGTGTGTTGAATCTTCTATTTCATAAAGCTGGTTCCTCTGTGCATCATGGGAGAAGAGCAAAGCCAGAGCATTGTGCTCTCTGACTGTCAGCTCGCCAGTTCTTATGCAAAAAAATATGGTTTTTCATATGATGAAACTGTTGGCTGGAAGCTGCAGCTCATATCCCTGATCATTGTTTTTGAGTCTTCTGACACTGGGGCTGGACAAGCTGACACCTCTGAACAAGCCGAGGTGTTCTGTCAGACCCACTACTCCTGAATAATTAAGAATGGATTTTGGGTTGATGACAGATTTGGCAGCTGCAGCTGTGAAGTGATCACATTTAAAATTGTCGGTGAAAAGGAAGTTAATAATGGAACCAACTGGACTTCAGGAGAGCAGACTTCAGCTTGCTCAGGAAGATGGTGGCAGAGATCCTGTAAGAGGCTGATCTGGAGGAGAATGACACAGAAAAACTGGCCTAACCTTTGTCTCCAGGAAGATTATGGCAGAAACAGATAATCTTGGAAGCTGTTTGAGGATATATGAAGGTCAAGGAGATGATTAGAAATAGTCAGCTTGAAGTTTCACAGGTAAATTTTGGCTGACTAACTTGCTTGCCTTATGTGGTGACATATCTGGCTCAGTGGCTGAGGGCAGTGCAGAATGCTCTTCTCCTTGATTTTTGATGTTGTCTCCAATAGTGTTCTTTTAATCCAGTTAGAAAGCAATGGAGTGAAGTGTGCTGGAGAGGTGGAGAGCAGATTGGACAGAAAGACCACTGCCTAGTAACTGTTAAGTTCAGTGGGTGGCCATTTACTACTGGTGTTCTTCAGCAGATGCATATTGTGACCAAGGCTGGTCCTTCCGTTCTTTGTGTCTTTCTGCAGGCATCTGCCTAGATTTATGGCTGTGTAGCTTTCTGTCAGGGAGTTTGCAGGCTTCCTGGCTGACACATCAGCATCCATCCAGCTACATACAACTATAATTAACACTGGTTCATCTGAGATCCCATACTTACTCTTCTTCCATTACTACTGTTGGCAGCCACCTAGCTTTCTTTACATGTGCCCATGCTAGTGCTTTGAATTTTGCTTTCTGATCCACTGTACATCTTGCAGGTGTCTTTTGCTTTGCAGTGGCCTTATATTACATTTTAGTCCTTCTACACAGTGACAGGACCTAGTATGTTTTGTTGAGATAATTTTGGTTGTTTGGTATGATTTATAAAGTTGCTTTGTTTAAATGCAGAGGAAGATGTACATAATGCATCTGATTGTTTGCGCCATGCTACACAGAAAGCCATCCTGACTCACTTCTGTCATTGACTTTACGTAGTTATCATTAGCTGGGCTTGTATGGGTTCACAGCTACTGTACACATCTTGGTTCTGTTAGGGACACCTATTTTGTGAGGCAGAAAGGGATGACAAGAAAGACCATGAAGACCAGAACACAGTTTCTCTGGTTCCTGTCCACAAGCATCCTTTGAGCCTTTAATTGAGAATTATGTGGATGAAGATAACAATTGCCCATAATTGTCCATTAGGTATCTAATAAAACTCCAGAAAAAAAGGAAATGGGAAGAGAATGCATTCCTTTAACGAAGGATTATTGCTTCCTCATGGAAAAACCGAAATGAAACAAAATACCTCTCCTTAATTCTTGGTTTAGGGCTAATATTTTTTTGGATCCTGTTTTAGTCAGGACTGCAACAGAGTCATGAGAAGTCATACATGTGCAAAAGTGGGAAGTATTTCTCTGCTGAATATGTGTCTTAAGAGGCATAAATGCCAGAACTCAGGCTGGATTCCGTGCTTAGACTCCTTTGATGCCTGACATTTAAAACTATTATTGGTTCCATATCAGGTGAGCTGTGATGGCCGGTAATGGTTTTCATTGCGAATCAAAAGAAATCTTTCTGTTCTGTGCAAACCTCTGTTTATCCAGCTGTTGCACGTGTTGGATGATGACTAGTGCAAAAGAATGAACTAGTGAAAGATGCAAGGTTTTCTTAGCAGTCTTCAAACAGCAGAGCATTCAGTGTGTCAGCTTCAGAATCTGAGAGATGAGGCCAAGAGTCCTTGCGTGAGCTGGATTGTGGAGCTTTGCAGCAAAGACTTTCGATTGTCCAGCTGCATTGGCCTGCTTGGTCAGGAACTTTTTAATCTATTCAATCATCTTAATTTAAAAAAGAGGCTGTGATTCTCCATTCCTCTCTACTGTGAAGAAGCACCAAAACATGTGGAACCAGAGGGAGTGTGGTGCCTACTGTAGCCTGTTTTGATAAAACAGGTTACACTTTAATGTGTAAACTGATCCACAACTGATCAGTTAGTGATTTCATATGCAACTCATCCACAGCGATGTCATATACTGATTTTTGTTTGTTAAAAAATGGGACATAAAATGCATTGAAGGTATGTCAGCTTCGTCAGCTGTTCTACTGCCATTTGCCTGAAGTACAGCTTTTTTTTATGTGACTAGTAAAGCGTTTGAGGTTCATTATTTATGCACACCATTTCTTTTACCTGAAGCCTAAAATCAACTTTTAGAGTTGCCAGTAGCAGAATTTGTCTGAACCACCTGTTCTAAGAAACATAGATGTCTAAGATCTGGCAATCCAGCCTGTGTTTGCACATCATCTTTCAAGGAACACTTTTGTCCTTCATGAAGCAAAACTGCTGCAGAATTGAGGATTTCTTTGGTAGCTCATATTTACTTTTCTAAATATCTAAACTACCTGTTCTAGACATGGGCTGTCCACTTGGCATTTCAGAGCAACTGTAGCAAATGTGTGCTTATTTTAGACATTTTTTTCTTAGAATTACAAGCACTTCATACAGAAATAATTTGGGAGGCTTTGTGTTTGTATGTTGGAGTTGCTCTCAAAGGACTTACAAAGAATTAACCATTTGCCTAATTTAGCTTGCAGGTTTTAGGGCTTAATGAATTTCTTGCAGTTGTTAGGGCTTATCGAATACTTCAGATTTCTGTGTGCAAATTCTGCCATGGTTCAAACAAGATCTACCAATATTAACTTCTAATGATCATTCTAATATGGGTGTTACATTCATAAGAGGTCTTTAAATTTATGTTTAATATTTCTACATAACTTGCATTGCAGTAGTTAAAAACAATAGAGTGAATTGAAGATAAGCACTTAAAAGATGGTATTAGTATTTAGTCTACCTCTCTGGTCTTACTTCTAAGATGCAGCATAAATTGTGGTCTTTACCTACAGAATCAGGCTCTCTTTTTTTCAGCAGTCTTTTTTTCTTTCAATGTATAAAATGCATAGAGATAGGGCGGCTGGTCAGTATTGATCTTCATTTGGTGTGCACATTCACTCCAGGATTATTGCATAGTGTCTAAACCTGTTGCTGTAAACAGCTTTGTTAATTTATTGTTTTAAGTTTTTATCCTTGTCTTTTTATTATATTTCAGTACCCCTGAGCAGTTATGTGAGTTCAGATAGGAGAAAAATAGCTGCTTGCCTTGTATTGGTCCTATTCTTATCTTATCTAACCTGTTAGACCTTCCTCTGAAGTAGAGTTGACTGTACTTCACAACCTAAAGCACAACTGTATCTTCATTCACTTCTGAATTTCAGACTTGAGAAGCTACCAACAAAAACCAGTGTGTTGCAGTTCAGAGCTTGCAGAGGCACACAGAAGAGCACTACACAAATTCATGGGTCTACAGTAGTTGTGAGAGGAAACTTGCTGTATATGGATGTGGCCAGAATCTTGGCTGCTGTCAGCTCTGGGATAGTTTTTGTGATGAGACCTCATTATGCAAGACTAGAGAGGATAAAAAACTCAACATATATTTTAAACATATAGCAATGACTGCATCTACAACTATGCCTATTCCTGTGTCAGTGTTGTCCTTTGACTTAAAACTCTTCTGGTTCCATTGTTAAACAGTCATGTAGCTCCACAGTCTCCAAACAGGAGATTCAATGAGTTAAGAGTGGAAACAATTTCTCTGGGTGAGCTAGCAGTTAGCCCTGCCTTAGGAATCTTTTGATAAAGAATGAAAAAAAAAAAGAGAAAAGAACCAGAACTCATGAACGTATGTATAATTATTTCAATATAATGTATTCCATGTAGGAAGAGGTGCTGTCTTGGCCCCAGGCTCACTGGAGAATTTTTAACAGGGATTGTAATGGGAAACCAGAAATAGGCCATCCCTGAATTATAACTGAAAATATACTGCTATTAAAGACTTCATGTATATGTAAAAAATTGATTACATACCAATTTCCAATTCTGAATATAGTTTTCATTTTTTTTCTGAAATGATATTTCAAGGTCATTTGCTTTTCAGTTTATCTTGCTTGTGGATACCAACCCCTTCATTTCCTGACTCTTCATACGGCAACACTTTTCAGCAGCCAGTGAACTGGCTTTTGAATTGTTCGGAGGTGAAGTTGTGTGTGTCTTTTATGTTTACTTGTAATCAGCATGAATTGTAAAGAACAGTATTTATTGCCTTGCAGCTGTGGTTTTGCTTATTAATAGGCTGGTGTTCATATGTGTGGTTGACAATTTGTTTCCCTAGTAGGCAGGCTGCTTCCTGAGGTGATGATCCAATTTACTTTTAGTGCGGGTGAGAAAGACCTGTCTGAAGCTCTGTCCAGGGAAGCTGTGTGGAAGACTTGCTTCTTAAGAGGTTAATGAGCTGGAATTTCACAAATATTGCAAAATAATATACTCTATGCATTCTTTGTAAATCTTCTCATTGATGACAAAAAATTTTTGTTTGGTGTGCTAGAATGGTCCATAAACTAAACAAACCATGTTCTTTTAATTGGATGGAGAGTAACAGTGCTAATTGGAGAAAACTGAATGAAGTATTGGTGCTACATGCCAAATGACAGATTTTATACAGGAAGTATACCTTGTCCTTTATATGCATCAACAGAGTGGTAGTGTAAACATATGATACAAAATGAAGCTGATAATACTCAGAATCAATTCCATTATTTTACTGAGACTACTAGTTTTAGATGACATCCTTACCTGAGATATGTTTAGTGTTTATTTTGCCAGCTAAAGCAGGTAGACAATTGTCTTTGCCTGAGAGAATGATGTAACTGAGAGTGTGATGAGAAGGTTGGTGTTTCTTCTGCATTCCTCCAGCAGAACTGCCTGAATGCAGAAGAAAAGAGCAACACATTCCTCCCTCCACCCACAGTCTGTTTGGTGAAGGGAAGAGTTAGTCATTATTAAAAGGGCATCCACTTAGTGTGGAGTATCACAGATTCTTGAGATCAAGACACTAGTCTTTCTTGTGTTGTCAAGAGCAGCTTGCATTTGCTAGTAAGTTGCTATTAGGGATGATTAATTTCATAAATAAGGAAGCTCAGAAGGCTGAAAACACAGACACACAGAGCACAGCTTTAGTCTTTTTATACTGCTGCTGCTGATTCCTAGGTAAACATCTCTGCATCCTGGTGAAATCCTCTAATCCTTTTAGTGTTGCTCTGTAGTGTGAAAAGTAGGCTGAAGGTGCCAGAGTACATTTTACAACACTGCCTTCTAAATGAAACACTTTGGAGAATCTGGGATGTGCCTAGCCAGGCTGAGATACTGCTGGACAATTTGAAATTTAGAAATCTTTTGTACTGCCCCTCAAGTAACAGAACAAAAACATGCTGGTGACATACTAATTGTGTAAAATTGTTTGCAAAATATGCAGTCTAACCTGATGGTTTGACAAGAGGGTGAAAAGATATTTCTTTTGGGCTTGGCATTGGAAAGTTCTCTGTGACTTTCATGGTCTGCAGCTGAATGCTCGGTGGGCCTCTGTTAAGGAGCCCTGTCTGTTTTATCAGACAGCCACTTTCACGAATTTGGGAAAGTTAGCACTAAATGAATGGGAGTGAAGTAAAAGCTGGTTTGGCTTCAGGTCATATTTAGGGTATCATAACTAAGTGAAACAATATTGGTGAGGAAAAAATTAAATACAAAGTTTTGAATGCATTGCTTGAGATGGATAGAATAGGACTGAGAACACTTGAATGAACATAAATTATTTTAACTTCAAGACAGAGGAATTAGTTATCTATTTGGATGAAAAAAATTATAATATTTTCTCAAATGTAGGAAATGAAAATGTAGATACTTGTCTTTATGTGCTTGGATTTTGTCTGACATGGAATAAACGGAATGCAATTAGCAAACATTTTCTGAAGGGTGAGTAAAAGAGAAAAGTGCATCGGTTTGTTTGTTTAGGTTGTTGGGGTTTTTTTAATAATCAACTTTGGACCAAGGTTGTCATGTGAAAAACATGGATCTCTGATGTATTTGACTGCTAAACAGGAACTCTTACATTTTCTCTTGTACTGCATGGAACAATTCTGCTCTGTTACTGTTCTTTCCCTGGGACAAATAGCAGGTCCTCCTGATATACATGGTAAACACTTCCTATCTCCCAAAGCTAATTATAATTGCTTTAGTAAATTGCCAGTTATGAGCTTGAATAGAGGGGTAAAGCAGCCACCAGAACTTTTTGCAGAGTTCATTGGTCATCAAAGAAATTGAGGGAGAAATAAGAATTGCATGAGATACAAAAAGAGCAACTTGGCCTTTTTTTTCCTCCCCATATTTTTATTTGTCTCTTGCAATTAAACTGGCAGAGTACATTCAGCTGTAAGAACTGTTCTCCCTTACCACCAGAGTTTGCAGTGCAAGGTTTTTATGCCTCCAGTTGGAAACACAGACTAGCTAAACTCAGCTTCTAAAGGTGTGTAAGGGATAGGCAGAAAGGGACAGCAACATGTATATAGCTCAGTTTTTAAAATCTGCTTTCAGAAGGACCATTTTAGATGACATTTCTGAACAAGTAAGTTTTAAACTCCAGTTAACTCCAGTCCAGATTTTTTGGGGAAAGCACCCCCACACTCCCGTGTGTGGTTCTGGATGGCTGCTCCCGTGTCAGGGCATGGCAGGGCTGGCTGGAGAAGGGGCAGGGGAGCTTCTCTGGGCACGCAGGTGCAGAGGCACGTCCTTGGGCTGGTGGGAAAGCAGGAGCTGCTGCACGGCTCCAGCACTCCCATGACAACTCTTCATGTCAGCCTACCACTTGCACTGGAGTTCCTGTGCTTTCATTAGATGTGGGGCCTGGAGATGGGTCTTGTCCTTTTGCCTACAGACCCTGGCCTGTGTACTGTGTGATGTGGATGATGTTTCTTTCCTAGGCTGGATCAAGTGCCTTTTACTGTTCTTGTCTTTCTGGCAGCTTAAAGCAGGCTCTTCCAGGCTCTCAAGGCTGCTTTTATTCATTGACCAACAACTGACCATCAGGAAGTTGTAAGCAGTCCTGGTGTGTCTGTGGTGAACCTGTGCCCACATTTTGGGGTCTCTGCTGTTTCCCTGCTGGTAACCAGCCCAACAGGGCTCTGTCAGGGCAGCATGAGGCACAGTCAGCATCAGGCATGCGGCCTCTTTACTACTGATGGCAGCATGATTATCAGGTACCATGATGAAATTCAAGGGTGTGCTAGTCCTCTGGACCTCCTAAATTTTCATAGCATACTGTTTGGGGGTTTTTTGGTTGTTGGTTTAGGTGTTGATTAGTTGGTGTTATGTTTTTGGGATTTTTCTTAAACCCGTTAAGTCCTGTGTTATGCAAATGGACTTCCACAGATGATGCATTCTGCTGTATCACACATTCATTTGTAGCATTTCTAAGCTCAAGGAGGTTTGGGGGTGTTTTTTCTTGCTGTAGTTGAAATGTGTGGGTATTGATCCGGTGGCTTAGTGGCCTTGGCATTTTGCTGGTAGCTGTCTGTGTCTAACACTTGGTTTAAATGGCTGCTACTTTCTAATTCACACGTCTAGCAGACAAAATTATTTATTACATAACAGTATTTTTGTTATTAAAAAAGCTCATTTAGTTCAGTGTGAAATTTTCAAGTGGAATAGAAGCCAATTCTTAGCAGGGTCAGTAATAAATCCATATCTAATGCTGATACAGAAAGAGGCTGCTTATTGGCTTCCATGTCGTTGAACAAGCAAGGACTCATGGGCTTCAGTGGTCTGTGCTTGGTCTCCTTCAAAGACAGAGTGAAGTGATTTCAGGCTATTCTGCATCAGTATAACTGCTTGTGTGAGGTTTTTAGGTTGATAGAAGAAAGCATCAATATATGTCAGAGCTAATTCCCTGAGAGTATGGAAGCTTAGAGCAGAATTACAGAAAAAGTTGCTAACTTATTTCTTTACATTTTGAATTGTTATTTTTGGAGTACTTTTCTTTGGATTTACTAAGGGAAGAATGACCCTGCTGTTGAGGGGTGTTCTTGGCAGTGGTTAATGTAAAAATATTTGAATATTTTTGAATTTGATTTTAAACAAACTTCAAATATTTTGAATTTGTGATGTTTGATTTAACTTTGAGACAGAAATTAGGCATCTAAGGGCCTTTCCAAACACAAGGGATTTTTTCCAGTAGAGCCCCTAAATGACACAAGTGGCCATCTGGGAATAATGCAAGACAAAGCAATATTGTCATGATAGTGTCGGAGGAAACACTTATATTAATGTTCTTTTTAACTCCTTGGAAGAGCATTTACTTCAAAAGGTAATGTGCAGATTGCCATTACATCTCTTGGTTCCAGCTAAATGCATTTTGTGTCACAGTTTAACCAGAATATTCTCTGTATTCAGACACACTAGGGTAAATAAAATGCTGTAATCAGCTGTGACTTGATCTAAGAATCTACTGAATTGAATTCTGTATAGTTTTCTGAAAAACTGAAAAGTGCTATTGCAGAAGGTGAGAATTATTCTGAGAGGAGAGAGGAAGAAAAATGTGAGGGTATAAAGCTGGTTACTGGTGTCCCTGATTTGATAAGCAGAGAAAAGCTCATCTCCAGAGAGAATAACTGAGCTGGCAAATGCAAATTGTGTTTAATGAGATCTGTTTCATGCTCTTTACATTCCTGTTTTTTAGCTGCACAACTAGTAATAGCCTCAGGAGCTGAGAGTAGTTAGTTTTGAATAATAGATTCATTTCTTAAAACAAAATAATCACTGTATCCTATGTAGGGGAAGAAATTTTAACTTTTAACCGTAGAGAAAGCTTTCTATTTGTTTCTGTAGTTTTAGGGAACTTTCAAATAAATACTCAATTTTCAGAAGTGGCTTATTTTTAATTAATAACACATTTGAGGAGATTTAGCATTTGTTTTTATTAGAACTATTAGTCCAAGGTTCCTACATTCCTTTCTTTGTGTAGTCTCACAGATTTGAACAGGTTTTTTGTTGTCAAGAGTGCCTCCATCTCTAATATGTAAGTGCTTATACCTGCAAATTGGGTGGCCTGATTTGTCCAAAGTGGCTGTACTACTTGACAGACTGGTCCAGAAAAAGAATTAGATTTTAAAAGCTGATGAGAGGTGCGTTGTTTTGTTAAACAACATGCTGATTAAATGGCTAACCTCAAATATATTTAAAATAAAAAAAGACCCACAAAGATGTCCCCATGCAAAGAGAGAGATTGAAAATCCTGACCAAGAGGCTGGGTTTGTGTAATGCAGTAGATATGTTGAGATTTTTGTCTAACCAAGCAGCTTGTGGCCGAGGTGCAAACTGGACCTGGATACCTGAGTCTCAGGCATCGTAACTCCAGGGGAACTTGTTTTGGCTGTAATGTTTGCTCTCCTTCAGCTGAGTCCCACTTTTCTCTAGGATTCCTTAACAACCTCACACTCAGGCTGGGAGAGGCTGCAAAGTTCCTTTCAGCGTTTGGTGGTGGCATTGGGAAGGGGAGCGCTGGCAGGAGCTGATGGGGGTGGGAGCTGGCGTGGCAGGGGCTCAGTCAGGCCTCCAGCAGTGCTCTGGGTGGTGCTGGGCTGGTCCAGCAGTGGCTGAGGAAGCTGCTGGAATGTGGGTTTGGGCTTAGATTGTAACGGGGAGTTGCATTTCCTGCCTTCTGGATCAGAAAACTGTTTTTATCTCATCCCTTGGTCACATGAGCAACAAGGAGGATGACCTCTCCAGAGCAGGCGTATACTTGTGTGGCTCTGTGCAGCTCAGAAGTTGCAAAGCTGGATGTTTCTAAACTTTCAGTTTTAGAAGAGAGTTCATTTTTTGCCCTCTGTCTCAATAGCAAAAGGACTGAATTTTGAGCCCTATGGGAAATGTGGCAAATGTTTTAATTGCAGGAAGCCATGTTTTGATCTGAATTACATAGATATATGTGTTTAACAAGCCTGACCTTTGGCTGAGTTTTGTTTCTGGGCTTTTTTCTGAAGAAGAGTTAGATATTTAAAACCCATTACCTCCTTTTAAAAAATAAATTAAACTCTTACAGAGAATTTTGAGATGAAGCTCTGGCATCTGTTCATTGAATCAAATGAATATTAAAAAATTCCTAGCTAAACCACAAATAGTTACATGTGAAATACTAGAAAGAAAAGCAGCTTAAATGTTTCCAAACACATTTTTAAAATTTAAGTTTGTTTTTATTTTGCAGCTTCCTTCAAAAATCTTCACTACAGGTTATGTTCAAAACCAGTTCTTCAGACTTTATAAATTTGCTGCTTGGCTTTTAATGATTTAGTGAATATAAAAATAGAATTAAACGGTCTTAATTTACTTAACACAGCTTAGATGTGGCAACCACTGATACTGGTGAGACTGAAGTTTCTGGTTGGAGTCAGCTGCCCTCTGTGGTACATCAGGGCCTGTTTAGTCACACACAGTTTGTTTGTCAGCAGCGTAACCTCGGGGCTTCACTAACACGAACAGATACTCTGCAGACAAAAATCTTGGGAGGGGCTGGCAAACCATCACCCTTTCGATTTCCACTTCCTCTCCTTTCTCACACTCTCAGCCTTCCTGCTGGGAGACTCTGCCAATATTTCTCAGCTCTCTCCTCCTCTCTGGGGTTTCAGTCAGCCTAAGATCTGGCAGGTTTATTGCTGATGTTTCTTTTTCCCGAGCTAATTGCAAACAGCCTCATTAATATCTTGTTTGGTGATTATGTCAAATTGCTGGGTTTTTTTAAATTCTGAAAGGTACTGGTTCAGAGTCCTTTTTTAGGAGCTGATCTCCCAGTATTACGGTGACTTTGAGCAAAGATTCAGGTTGTGTTTCGTTCCTGAGAATCTGGAAATAGTTCTGACTTCTAAAGTATGGGAAAAAATTATTTTAGTGGTATTTGTTTATTCTAATTCTGCAGTCAGCACACACCTTGTTTTGTTTACTAACCAACTTCTGAGGACTGCAGATGTTGTTTGTTTTGATTGTGAGACATGTAAGTGTTGGTCCCTGGGAGACTGCTCTGTGAATTTGCAAACTGATAAAACCTGTTAAGTGTGTTAGCTATGGAGATCATCTTGTCTGCTAAATTGTTAGCTGTATTTAATTGATGAATGAATGCAAATCAACAATATGAATACTTAAAAGCCTTTTATATACATAGATATAAAAGTAATTGTTGATAGTCTTTTGTGCATAAGACCATCAAGAAGTTGTGCAAGATCTAACAATGACTTGGAGAAAAACAGCTGTTTATAATAAAGTGGATATAATCAGGAAAACCTTTGTTTCCCTTTTCCCATCTGGCCACTTCTGTTACTACAAGGGGAAGGAACAAAGGGGTTTGTTTATTTTAGGGCATTTGAAAGAAGCAGCAAGTCTCAGCCTTCTTGCCCTGCGTGGGAGTTATTAGCTGCAGAGCTAGCACCTTGTCTAACCCTGATACAGAAATGGTCTGCAAATAGCTGAACTGGCCAAGGCACAGTTAGCTCCCTGTTGAGAACTGAATAGCTTAGTTTTCACTAATCTTAATAGAAGTTGGGATAGTTGTTATTACCTTGGGATCAAATACCACATGCCTAACTCAAAATTAACAAGTAACCAGAATGGAACCTCGAGGGATATTTACCTAGACATTAGATTTCTCTCCTGAGTGGAAATGCTTCTTTTCTATTCTTAGCATAGAAAACTGGAAAACTAGAGGGAATGCATTTGTGACTATAATAGCAAGAGTGAAATGACTGAAAACGGTACATGACTGGCAAAGCAAATCAGAGCTGTTTGAAGAGGGTCATGGCAATGTTGGTAAAGAGATCATGAGTTAGCATTAGGAAGAGATTGAAACAAGCTTTGTATTTTCAGTTTTGGTTTTATCTCCTCCACACAGTGTTGAGACAGCTCATCTAAATGCATCAGTTTGGATTTCTGGTCTTTCTGTTTATGGGGATTTTTTTTTTCTCTTTATTCACATGGAGTTTATTTCATAGGGAGAAATCACAAGATTAATGGGTGCTGCATGATCATGTGGGTCACTAACTTTTGCTGGACAAGTCTGGACTTTGCTTTTTATCTTAGTAAGCACCTCTGCACAGCTTTGCAAAGGTTATCTTGCAAAGTGTAGCAAAAGACACAAATGGCAGGTTTGTGTATCTAGGTGTAGTGGCCTGCTTCTACATACAAAGTCTGCAAAAGACATCACTGTCTGTTGATGATGTAGCAAGGGAGAGTATATTTGTTATTTAATTTGCCTGTCTGGTTTTACAGAGCCATTCAATCTTCCCCTGCTATCTGAAGCACAAAAAACCTGCTAAAATGAGAAAAAACAAGATCATTTAATCTGATGCTTGTCTCTAGAGAATCCTGCTTCAGTTGTTCTAATAAGTGGCCAAAATGGGTCTTGTTGAATGGAATTAGGCTGGAGAGGGAGTGGGACCAAATGGCATAACTGAATCATAGAGAGAATGTGCTTTTGTTCAGACCTAGGTAGAGGGATGCTGAACAGAGTTCAAAACCTGGCTTCAAATGTCTCAATGTTCATTTGAATTTGCTGTCTGGTTTAAATTGTAAACTCTGCTATGTAAAGACAAAGTTTTAAAGCGGCATATCTGGTTTTAACCCAGTAACCAAAGACCACAATGTAATTTAACTTTTATTAGTCTTGGAAAAAATTTGAATGCTTGCTGGCTTGTGGTTTGGATGTGAAACATACAAAAATAGTATTATTTTTTCTGATGTCGAATCTGTTTTTTTCGTATTAGTAGACATCTGATTTTGTTCCATTATATAATGATTCTTCAGACAGGCAGTAAGATCCAATTATCTCTTGAGACATAGTTTATTTAACTTGATAATTTTGTACTAATGCAAATGCCTTTGCATTATGTGGCGTCAGCTCATCAAGATAAAAATGAAATCACTTGAATAAGTGATGGGAGGCCTTTTCTTATGCTGCTAGAGTTTGTATGAATGTGGGATTTCTAACTCTTGGAGACAGCAGCTGTGCTTTTCTGTAGGAGTTAACTTGCATCAAACAGACTTAATGTGTAGCTCCTAATGCATAAAGTACTTTCTGTCTGCAACTTAATTTTTATCCTCATGGGTCTTCTCTTATTTTTGCTCAAGTCAAAACTTTAAGAAACTGGAGAAATTCATCAGACTTCATCTGAAAATGAAATGTACAAAAGTTATGGGATGCAATACTATGCAATTAAGGCATCGAGCACTGGTTGCGCTTCTCTTCCTTCTGCTCCCTTGCCTCTCATCCTCCAAGTGTTGAGGCAGCAGGAAAATTAACTTTCTTTCTTTTAACATAAAAATATCCTGTTTTATTGCTGAGTGGTAAAAATCAGTGGTGTTTTGAAAGGGAGAGAATGGTAGTAGGTAGAATGTAGTATAAACAAGTATCATTTCAAGCCAATTGGGAGAAATTTTCTAATAGTTTTTTGAAATGTGGAGTCAGAGTGCAGAGTATGCAAAACACTACAAAAGTAGCAGACTTAAAATTGTTCAGCCAACTTTGCAGAGATGGTAAAAACAGATGGTTGGAGAGTGTGCTGATAGCGTGCTGTTTTGGCTAAAATGAGACAGCTCATACTCAGATACCTGGTGCCTCTCATCATGTGCAGAACCAGCAATGGTGGGCTTGATACCAGAAGAAAAATTAGCTTTAAAACATGTTAAATAATGTGGTGGTCGCAAATGTCTCAGTAGATCAGTCTTGGCAAAATAAGACTGAGTTTCCAGCAGCCTCTCCAACTCCATATAAACCTTTTCATAGTCTGCTGAGCCCCTAGTCAGGGAGCGAAAAATAAGCAAACAGTCAGAAACTGGATTGACTGCTAAGGTGAAACTGTCCAAATATCAGGGAGGTGTCAGTGATGCTTTCATAGCAAATAAACCTGTGTCAGTTTCTTTTTTGTGTTTTTCCTTTTCTTTTTCCCCCTCTCATGGGAAGTCTTAAACACTTGCCCTTAATTCCAGATGACAGGTTGTTATCAAACAGCTGTTCCTGGTAGCTTGCTGTAGGTGACTGCTTCTTCCAGCCTAAGCTGGGCAATATTTAGCATGAGAAGTTTAGAATTTGCACCTAATAAAGTTAGCTGATTGCAAGAGACACTTTTAATTTTAGCCAGAGAAAGAAGCTTTGGGTTCTTCATGAGCTTTCCCTTTTAAAACATCACAGGGGTTATTTCAGGTTTTAATATGGCTTTGGTGCACTTGCAGGCAGACAGGATTGAAAAACTGTTTTAGTATGTGAACTCAACAACAAAGCTCCTGCTGTCATGGAGATATGTTGTCACCTTAAAAAACAACAGGAGAGAAATACAATTCCTGTAAATGAATGCCGTCTCAAAAGACTGTTGTGGTTGATGCACAGAATATCTGGATTATTTAAATAAATTGTAGGGTTTGTTTGATTCCCCCCCCCCCCTTATTTGTGTATAATTTTGCTTGTAGATTAGGCAGGTATTCTTGTTCTGACAGTTTTGGTTCATTTTCCAATTTGTATGACAGCAGTATTTGTCCATGGTTGCACATACAATATTACTGATGAATGCTACATAACATTGTCAGCACTATATGGTTTTAAAAAGGAACAGAGAAAGCTGATGATATTTCTTTGCCTTTATTTTAATCTATTTGAATGATATGTGAAATTTGAAAACAACCTATTTAGGGAAGTAACTTAAAGAAGATATTTCCCTTTTTTATATATTCATATCATTAATTAATGATGAGTTTCAAGATCTATGGATTTTTAAAATTTCAAATTAGGAGGTTGCTGAGTGTACATGAGTGTAAGGAGGTACATGGAAAACCAATGTGCTGATAAAGGACTTCCTCTCATTTTGACATCTGAAAACTGTAAATTAACTAATACTTAGAAGTGCTTTGCAATCCAACCCTGATGATATTTAAATATTCTTTTCAACGTTAATTCCTGCTAGTGTTTCATGTTTAATGC
The DNA here is from genome assembly GCF_027477595.1 of Haemorhous mexicanus. Lineage (NCBI taxonomy): Eukaryota > Metazoa > Chordata > Aves > Passeriformes > Fringillidae > Haemorhous > Haemorhous mexicanus. The sequence continues at coordinate 53,728,319 of NC_082344.1, read as the reverse complement.
GACATTTGAGTTGCCCTCTTGACTTGAGTGGGATACTCTGTATTGGTAAGAAAGAGTGAAAATGTCCTTGGGACAGGTCTAATTCTGTCAGGAAATTGGCCGACTGAAAAGATTTCTTGGAATTGTAGAAATGTAGCAAACATGTAGCAAATGTTTTGAAACTTGCAGTTCTTCTTGTTTAGATTGGAAATGTTAAGCATATTTTTAATAGTCTCCTTTTCTAGTATTAAAGCATTATGGTGAAATAATTGCATTCCTTTCAAACCATTTTAGACCCTACATGATATCCACTATGAGTAAAAATAAAAGTAACAGTAGTTAAAATAATTGTCGGGGGTTTTTTTCCTCTTCAGGAATTTATTTTCTACAAGGCTAAATTGTTACATTTTACAGAAGGCAAATTTCTTTTATTGCTCTGCGTATATTTGAACAAGATGCTTAACCTAATTGTTCCTAGTATTTGTTTCAGCCAACAATAAACAGGGCCGAGAATGAGCACCAGTGCAGCTCATTGATCTGATAATGAGAGGTGCTCATTCTGTGTCTTGCTTCCTGGTCAGGTCTATCGTGTCTTCAGAGCTGGTGCTTCTGGAACTGTCAGTGCTGGTGTGTTGCATAATGGATGAGCCTGAACTGATGGAGGCAGCAGGTGCTCCAGTAATAGAAAAGAGCAGTGTTTATTATTGTTGTCTGCATCATCAATCCTTCTCCCTTTCTCCCTCCACTTTCAGTGTCCTCCGAACAAAGGCTCCCTATATCTGCAGCAGCAGGGGAGAAAAGAGCAACAACTTACCCTGTGTAACATTGCTGGGTTTTGTCTCAGGGGCAACCTTGTAAATAGGTCTTGATTTGATGCTCAGGATCTGTGAATGGATGTTTGTCATTGCAGGGGACAACAGTATTGGTTTGTGAATTCCATTTAGCAGAAAAATCTTACTGCTTACTGATATTTGTTAGCTGCCCTATTCCAGCTAAATCAGATGAATGAAAAATGGCTTTCAATCTAGTACTCATAATGCACTGCAAGATCCCTAGCTCCTGTGGGAGCAGTCTGTTGAAAGACAGGTCTAAACATTCTTTAATTGGGGAAAGCTGTACTTTTTGGGAGAAGGAGGAGGAGGACAGAGAAATAAATAGAGGTTCTTAGTTCTGCTTAAGATGCTGACGACTCTTGGAAGTGTCTTTTCAGGAGTAAGCTGTGGTTTAAAATCTTACAGAAGTACTTCCTTGTCAAATCTACCAACATCTCATGTCCGTATGCTCTAAGACATCAGCTGATTCTAGATAGTCTGCAGTGTTTCTCTTGTCTAGAGCATTAATGGCAGTCACTATTCCCTTTTGCAGGGCTATTGCCTGTCTTTCAGGATCTGGGTCAAAGGAGCCATGGAGAAGAGTTGGGGAGAACAGAAAACCATTTTTTTCCAGTAGAGGCTGCAGTGGGATTTCTATCTGCGTGTAATATCATCATAATTTAGAGAGAAATAGTTGTTCTGTTTCACCATACCTTCCTATTTAGTTTCTGGTGGTTTTATTAACTTATGGCAGCATTCTTTTTGTGGCTATGTTATGTTTTAATACCAGCTGGCAACCCCACAGCTGCTTACTCACTCCTCCCCTCCAGGAAGAACAGGGGAAGAGAATTGGAAAGGTACATGTGAGAAAATCCATGGGCTGAGATAAGAATAGCTTAATAATAGAAATAAAATAATCCTACATTGTAATGAGTAGGAATATAACAAAGAGTGATAAATGAAACCCAAAAAAGGCAAGTTTTGCAATAAAAACCTATTTCTCACCCACAACCTGCCAATGCCCAGCCAGTCCCCCAGCAGCAGCTTCCCCAGCAAGTTCCCTCTGCTTCTGTTGCTGCACATGATCCATATGGTATGGGATATCCCCTGGGTCAATTGGGATCATCTGTCCTGACTGTGTGCCCTCCTAAATTCTTGTGAGTCTAGTTTTATCCATGCTTGATAGCCAAATGTTTTTTAAAAACTGGCTTAGCTGGGAAAGCATTCAGAGTGGGAATGCTTTTCCTTAACTCTGTCTCTACAGAGGCAGGGACAAAGTAGATCTACTTCCAAAGAGTTATTAATAAAGGTCTCAAAAGTATATGACTGAATTAAGGTTAACCTCCTTTCTGCAGGAAAGTGGATCATTTTTTTTCAGTCTCTGATTTTTGAAATGCACTGTTTTTCCTGTTTAGAATCACCCGCTGGTAGTTCTGCAGTTTGTTTGCAAGTGACTGCAAAATCATGGCACACAGCCCTGTTCCTGCTGCAGAATGTGCCAAGGGAGGACCCAGAGTACAGAAGAAACATCCAAGAAGCTCAGATATTGTTCTCAAAAGTGTTGTGGTTTACCTCTTTCCCTTTTACTTGAAAGGAACAAAGTTTTGCAGAGTTGTATTGATAGCAGATAGAATTACACCTTTCAGCAGTTTGTATGACACGTCTCTATTCCCCATGGACAGTTTCCTGCTTTGCTTGCTCTGGGCTTCCAGGCTTACTGTCTGGAAAATCAAGTTTTAAATGCCTTGCTGAGCTATACTTCTATATATATAGATATATATGTATTTAAATTGCGCAGACTGTAAATGGGACACTTTACATGTGGACTTGCCTTGAAACAACTGGATGGTATTAAATTTAAAAGCTTCAAGGTAGACTGGTGCCTACTGATGCTCATCATTGGCATTTCAGAGGCTTCACTGAGACCTAAGACATTGAGTATCATCTTTAAATGGATGGTTAAATTTATTAATGTTTTGCTCAAGCGAACACTTAATTTCTTCAGAAAGGGAAGCTGGTGTCTCCTACCAGACATTTTTCACTGCAAAATCTCAGTAACAGTGCTGAGCTTTGGTAGTCTCTCTGACAGTGGTTAATGACAGGCTGAAGTGCTTCTAGTGCTGGGCCCCTCTAACTTAGAGCATCTTGTATGTTTGTATTCCTGTCTCTGTGCAGCTTTAAATGTGTGCAGTTTAAAAATTGTCTGCCAAGATGCACATTCCTGGCAGAAAGCAACACACTGGCGTCAAAAACGGCTTGTCCAAGAAGTAGTGCAGTGGTCTTGTAAAATATAAATGCAGTGATTGATGTAAAATAGGTTAAAGCAGTGTAAAGTGGGGATTAGCAAATCTAGATACTGCAGTGATCCTATCATCTCCTACAGAGCTGTTGATCTCTTCATTGCTCTGAGGGTGAGACAAGATGTTGAGCTCAACAAGGAGTCTGCTGCCTGTGTCGTGTTTTGCTCTGCCTCTGCAGCTGTAACTGACAGAGCTTTAAAGACTTCTGATTCAGGACTGCCTAAACTTTCTAAAGATGGAGGAGAGAAAATAGAGGGTTTTATTAGCAGATGCTTCAGTTTCAACATATAGATGATAAAGCATAGCATAAATCTTGGAGGAGCAGTTTTTCAAGAGCATGAGAAACCTTTTCTAGACCTAGAAAAAGGAGTCAAAGGATAAAAAATTGTCTGTTTTAATTCTTTGCTCTTTTAGATATGGCCAGAAAACCAATTTCCTGTTCTGCTGGAAAGTTGCTAATGTAATCAACCTGAGACAAAGGAAAAAAATTCTCCTGTCCTTTGCTAAAAAACATCTTTGATTTGGTGATAAAGTGTGAGGCAAATAGGTTATTGGTGGGAGAGCTACTCTGTGTTCAGGAGCCAGAGTTTGAGTAATCTCCCTCCATCAGTATTAATTCCAGCTTCAAGAAGAATTAGTTAGGGAAAAAAATAAGAGCTGAATCAACAGTTTCTGCTTTTGAGACTAGTTCCCTGTATACATTTTTCTTTCTGTATGTAACTGAAGAGGTACAATAAAAGGCAGTGTGAATGCTTGTCTGTCCATGGAAAGCCCCAGGGAATCATACAAAAAGCAAATTCATGATAACTTTAATTAGCCTTTCATTTGTCAGTGAGCAGACTGCTTATTTAGCCTGGTTGGGTAAGAAAGTAAGACCTTGGGAAAGGGTGTTCATGATGGTAATTACAAGGCATCTGCTCCTCTCCCCCTCAAAGGTGCAGCAGCTGCCATTGTGTACTGGTGCACCCCAAAGCAGGGTAGGTTGAGTAAGGCCAGACTCTCCAGACAGACAGGACTAGATTAAATGAGGGCCTTGGACTGAGGAGGTGCATGCTTGTCTTCTGGTCTCTTGTACCTGTTGACTTCACATCATATGTGCTCCTCTGATCACTGCTCCTCTGACCATCTGCATGGAGTCTTGTTTTTACAGAAAGCAGCAAACAGCTAGAGAATGTATTGTTATGGTAAGATGCACCTTCCACCAAATACAAGTTATTTTCCTGAAATAGTGCTTAATCTTCCTTCTCTCCAATCAAGGAGTAGGATGAACACTTTACTGGTAAATCTGTGGCAAAAACCTACAATTCTCCCCTTCTTTAATTCCCATTAAAAAACAAAGAAAGGGATGATGGATTCCTATGAGGGATTACTTTTTTTTAAAAAAATTTTTTTTAGCAATTAAAAGAACCCTAAATTTAACAATTGATTAAAAACACCCTAGGGTGGTCTGTCTTATCTGTCATCTAGTACCTAATTTCAATAACACTGGAAATAAGAGTCTGGTTACCCATAAAACAACAATGCCATGCCAATCTACTGCCTGTCAGATACAAATTAGATGTAACAGATGACCTGATGCTAGGTGAAGCTTTCAGGGCATGTACTGCAGCCAAGAGAAATCTGACAGAAGTAGCTTTTAAGTTCCCTTCCTGCTCTTTGCTGTCTTTCTTCACAAAATGTTCAACCCTTTCTGCCCCACCCCACCCCAAAGGGAAGGCTGCAATATCTGGCAATGCACCTGGAAATGTATACAAACAGCATTAGGGAGGAGAGATGAAAAGGAAGCTGATTTTACTCTATCATTAAATTTTAACACTCCCTAGCAGCTTGCCAACCAAACAGGATTATACTACCAGATGTCCTGGCAGAAATGCACACGGCTCTGTAAGATCATAAATCCAAGCAATGTATGGCAGCCCTGCATGTTTAATACTACTGTTAGCAATGCAGAATTTCAGTGTGGAAAGCTCTGGTGGTGAGCAGGATTTAGCAAAAACAAAATCTTCCCAGACTTAGCTTTAAAGCCTTAGGTAGGGTAATACCTGCTGCTGCTGGTGGTATGTACTACTCTTTCAGTATTTCTTTTGTCGTGTCTCCTATAAAGCACTAACCGAGCCAGTTTAGTCTACACTTTAAATATAGGTGTCCATTCATAGCATCATGTCCTCATTAATCTGTGCAAAGGATCAGAAAAAAACCCCAGCTGTTATGGTTTTTCCAGTTGCTGCTCCCTCCATGGAAAACAAAAAGCAGTGACTAGCATCCCTAAGTAAATAAATTATTCCTTTAGTGAGGACTTAGAATTGGGCCCACCAAAGGGGCGTGTGTTTGTGTCAGTGGATATGGTTTTTCCATTCTATATGTTGACTAAACTGTCAGCTGACCTAATCAGCAGTGTGGCAGAAGGGAATTTAAAGCAAATGGGGGAGACTATGCTATTTTGTTCTATTGCTGCTAGGAAAAGTGAAGTTTATATGAAGTATTAAAAGAGTGACTCAGCTTTTTGTCTCATCAAAGAATAATACGAGGATGAGTAGTCAGAGGAAAAGAGCAAAAGGGACTTCTATACAGGTAGTTAACTTTGCAAATTGCAGTTAAACTTAAGTGATCAGGAAGTGGAAGACCTAAAAATAATATTAAGTGCTTTCTTTGCAGATTAATCTTGCTACCCATGTGTGAAATCTCCCCTCATTCTCCCATATATTCTTTAAATTTTCAAGTTCTGTATCACAGAATTTCAGGTGATTTATTGCTGGCCACATTAGTCATTCTGAGCTCATGCTGCTTTTGTCCCTGAGGGTAGAATTACACACTAGAGATATTTGTTTGCTCTTTTACTGATTTCAGTAGTAAATTACCTCAATACTTACTGTAAAGCCTTTTGGAAGGCTTTGAGCAGAGTGCTTGTCATCATTCGGCTTTACTGGAAGACAGGTATATTAGATCAGAGGTTGTTGCCCCTGGAAAACTCCATTCATGCAATATTCAAGTTCCTCTGAACTAAATCAACTACCTTCCTAGTATTTGTAATAAAGCTGTTCAGGTCTGGTTTGCATTGCTATGATTTTAGCAATTTAAATGCCTCTGTGACATAAGAGAGAGGGAACTCATGCCCAGATGATGTGTTGTGTCCACTTTTGCAGACAGAGACATTGCATGATCCATAGGTGGCTGAAGCAGGAGCCAGTGAAGGGTCTCCAGGCTCCATCACACTGTCATAGCAATTCTGGGCTGCAAAAGTAAAGCTGGCTTTGACTGGACAGAGTTGTTTGGTTCAGAAATCCCTTGCCTATGCTATATGAAAATGGAATTTAACTTGCCTATTCATATTATTAGCTCACATTATAACTCAGAAACAGGGGGGTAGGAATTCATTACTCTAGAGGAGCCAAATCCCCATGCCCTAAAAGCTGTCTTACTTCTTTTGATGGCTTGTGTTCCCTGTTGCTTGTACAATCCAATGCTTTCTATATACATACCTGATTATTACAGTTTAAGCCTTACTTTTATTTCTTCCTAGTTAAGTAGCAGGACCTGATTTTCTCATTTAAGAAAAAAAAATTATTTAGGGGAAAATAATGGTAGCACAACATGGAAAGGCAGCATACTCACAGACAAAGAAATGAACAGCTTATGAAATGCTTTGAAAATCTTCCTCTCGTTACTGTCATGCTTCATAAGCTCTCAAAAATGCATAATGAGAAACAAGGACCTCTTTTTGCTGTGCCTCTAATTTTTTTCACTGCATAACATGGCATTTTCAGATGTGCACATAGAAAATGAAACTGTTTTCAGTGTGTTATCCCTGATGACCAAGTGTTTATTCAACTACTTATATCTTGTTGGCCTAGATAAACTTCACCTGAGGCTAGCATCTGTTCACTAATTTGTCACCTTTTCTTTTTCATGCCCCTAAGCTGTTTTGACTAGAGAAGCTTTGCAAGCTCCATCTCAGGAAGCACCAGCAGCAGTATAAAATGCAAGGAAAACAATGTAAACTGAAGCTTTGGGAAAATAAAGTTGTACAATATGGCAATGGTTAGTGGCTGGATGACAGCCATCCTTGATGATATAAATTTTGTAGCATGTGTAACTGCAAAGAACAAAAAGTTAATCAACAACAATGCAATATATACCAAGTGTTACTGTATGCAAATATGTATTGAAGTTGTTGCCATGAAAAACTTTAATTACTCATTTTAGGTTCGTATTCTGCTGTTAAGTGACAGGGAAACTGAGAAATGCACCTGGCACTCAAATAATTGCCCTTGTTGCGACACTTGTAGCTTTTTACAGAGAGGAAAATATCATCCAGATGATAAATAAAAATAATGCCTCCTCACATAAATGAAGCACACAGTAATAAATGATACTGTTTTGCTTCTGTTCTCTATTTTTAATTTCCATTATGACAGGGAAATGCAGCTTTTTTCCACTCAGCTTCATAGAACTTATTAAAGAAGTGGGAGGCTATTCTAATCATTAGCAAGTTTGTGTTTTGCCTTTAATGTGCTTTGTTCTAACTTTGGCGCCCTGGCACTGCAATAATTACAGTGTGCTGCCATTGCAGAGCGGACAGGGAACTCTTCCATCTCTCCTGCTTCGTCCTGCACTGCCTAAGTGTGCTGGTCTGTACCAGTGAGGTGGGAAGAGTGCAAGGTGGAAGATGGAGTTGTGTCTCCAAAGCATGCAAGATGTGGCAGTCTGGAAACCTGGCCTTGCAAAGAAAGGCGGTCTCAAAAGTTCTCTCAGTTAGCATCTTGGGTTTTCATGTTACTTTTTTTTTTTTTTCTTTCCTGAAGACAGCAGTCCAGAATAGAGTACCTTGCATCTGGTCATGACTGCTTTTGTGCAGGTTCAGTTCTGAACACCAACTCTCTGTACTATGAAAGCTGATGGGGTATATATCTGTTCTTCTGTTTTGCAGTTTACTGTACCTGGTTGCAAATGAACAATCTCCTTTTTTCCAGTAAAGCTCAGTAGATGCACTGCAAATGCTATTTTTTAGTCCTTGTTTGTCAGTGTTTTCAGAGTTTCATCCAGCAAACTGGAAGCTTTTATTTCCTGAGATGGGAGATGAGCTAGTAAGAACTGACCACTGCTTATATTAATAACATGAACACAGTCCTGTGATGTGTGCAGATTTTTTGTGATATCGTGGCTAATGCACACACTTTCATTATTACTGGAGTTTGGGTAAAGTATGCACTTTGCTATGTGGGATTCTCTGTGTGCAAATATGAGAGTGCCAATCCTTTTGCTTGAAGTTCCTTTGTCTCCTCCTGCCCTGGGTGTGCTGAGCAGAGGTTATCTCAGTAATGTGCACCAGGTTGGCCTGTGGGCCTGCAGTAGTTTTTCATGAGGGTATGGCCCAAAGTGGCCTCTGCAGAGAGGGAGGTGTATGTGTGTGTGTACGCCAAGCAACTGAGCTCTGGTTTCCTCTGGAAAAGGTGGATCCAGCTTCTTGCTTCTCTCAGTCCCATTTTGGGTTTATCTTTGTCATTTATAATGTCATCTTCATGCTTATTTTTAGTTTCTAGCCTTTCTCTGTTGAACTGTTTTTACATTTTAGTTGACTAAATCAGGAGACTTGTAGGTGATTAATATTTCCCCTCTCCAGCTGCATCATCTAGAACAAGCATAAACCTTGCCATGCCTCATTTACTTCCAGTTCCTTTTCAAACAGACGTGCACTGTTCCTGGACCTTCCTGTCTTTCCTCACCTCCTATCAGTGTGTGTTGTACCTCTCACTGGATGAATTCATGTGCCAGCTGTGCATCTGTATTTCATGATTTTATTTGTGCAGACAGAAGGAGTGTATGAAACCTTCCTACATCATCAGTAATAACAGTGATACTCATGTGGCAGCTTTTGGCAGGTAGAGTCCTACCTGAATTGTGGTAACAGTTTCAGTACTGCTCCCTGATAAATGAGGGTCTTCCACAAATGTATAAGAAGACTGATCTTCATATCTGGGACATTTGGTCTAGAGGAGTGAAATAAGATAACTATAATTTTTCTTTAATTTTTTCACAAATGAAAAAAACTACTTGGAGTCAGGCTGTTATGAAGTAGCTCTTCCTGCTCCTTTCTGTAGTACATCTTGTGGATGAAACAAAAGTCAGTTTTGATATGCTCCACCTATAATTCATCCCAAATGCTAATGATTTTATTGTCATGATTTCCCCGAGTCCCAGCAGATCAAGATTAGAGATAATTTACTCTGACTAGATATAGTTTAAATGGTTAAAGGTCATTTACTACAAATTACATGTGGTTTCTTCAGAGATATGAAGGCAACACAGTGCCTTGTTCTACTTTATGCATTTGCATAAGATACGATTGTCCACTGATGCTGTTATATTTTTCAGAGTATAGGAGAACTTCCTTCACATTGAGCAAAACAATATTTATAATTTAGTGAAGGATTAGATTTTAGGTTTTGCTTATGCATTTCAATTTAAAAAGTGTTGCTCTCTGTCCAAGACTGCCCAGCTATAACCAGCATTTCTGAAACTGATGCATTCGTTAATCTTGTGGGACAGCTGCAACTTGTCAGTTTTTATAAATTGCTGTCTTTATGACAGGAAACTAGGAGGGGAAGGGTCTTATATCTGAATATAGCAGCAAGGAGAAAACAGGGACATAATGACAGATGTGTCCCCAAGTCACTGTTCTCTATGGTGGAAGCAACACCCAGAGCCTTGCTCTTGCTGAAAACTGGATGAAAGCCATGAGAACTCTATAAGCATCCGGTAAATGTTTTGCCTGGGTAAAGAGAAGACCTCCTGCAGGACAATCAAAACTGGTTTTTTTATTTGTATTGTTTCTGTTCAGTGCTTTCTAAACATAGTAACTATTTTTATATCTTTTGTGATCATATTAAAAAGTATTCTTTACTTTTAACTGAACATATTATCTGTTGAGAATGATATGAGGATGAATGGGAAGACATCAACACAGTAGTGAGTCATAAATGGGGGTTCAGTCATGCTTGTAGCATCCAGCACCCTCAGGTGAGACTGGGATTCCTGGAAGGTTTCTAGCTCGTCTATCCCTAAGCAGCACAGAATGGCTTAAGAGCTTGTGAGGCAAAGTGTACTTCCTGGTCCAAGTGTACCTGGGAGGATCCTAAGCTTCCACTGAGTTTGTATTCTCTTAACATTCATGGCTGAATTGGTGATGTGAAGTACCTTTTAATACGACCAGGAGTATTGAGGCTGTAACTCACACCATTGCTTTCAATTGTCTTTGCTTATTCTATAAAGATGATAAGTTAAGGGCTAAAGCTCAAGGCCAGTACGAAATGTTTAATGTGGTGCAAAAAAAGCAGTAAAAATACATAGTTTGTCTAAATGCAATAGTTTTAAAATTCAAAGCACTATAAAATAAAACTTCTAAAATATTCTGAAGATTACACTGTAGTTTTTGTTTTGTCATTTTTGGTTTTTACTGCTAGAAGACAGTCTACAATTGCAGACTGCAATTGCACTGGCCGGAGCAAATACTTTTTCCTGTATGTTAAATATCTTGATGAAATGGGAAAGAGAAATGGACATTGCTTAGTCCTTTGCAAGGCCTGTAAAGCTCAGATGTTCCTTACACAGCAGATGCTCTAACTGAGCATTATGAATTGCACTTGTAAAGCTCACTCTCTAATAGATGTCACTCTTTTGTTTCCCTCTACTCTTTTGCAGCAAGTGACGGGCAGAAGTTTTGGTGAGAAAGACTTTCGTTCCGGGTTAGAAAACGGCATTCTTCTGTGTGAGTAAGTAATGCTTACAGTTTTAAGCCTTGAATACAATCTTGACTAAAGCAGAAAACAGCCTTAGCTAGTATGTTCCATTGTTGATTTCCTTTTGAGAGTTTTGACATTGCGCACAGTGGTATTTCACTGCAGTATAATTTCAGTGCCAAAGCTATTGTTATGGTGAGGGTTGAAATGTGGCTTAAAGAAAACAGGTTTTATGAAGTGCTTCCCTCACTCCACCCCTGGTCCTTAGCTGAGTTATGTAAAACAAAAAATATTATGTTGTTTTTGGTTTCCTTTTATTTAACGTTGTTAACCACAGATTGGCAAACGGTGTTCCACACCTGCCTGTGGATGTCTCTGCCACAATGAGGCGTTTTGGACCAACTCCAAGTCTGAACGCTGTCAGGAGTTAGCCATCTGAATACCATCAGTACACAGCTGCTTTAATAGTTTCTGGAAAGGTTAGGTATCCTCTAAATCTTGCCTAAAGGTGTGTTTCAATGACGTGTTTTGTAATTTTTGGATGAGAGACACAAGTTAGCTTTTGCACATATTTCTCTCTGTAGTTCTAATGGCTGGTTTTTAGGAAGAGTCTTCCAAAATCTTGTTGAGGTTTACATGCCAAAGCTGGTGACTTCTAAGAGCAGTTTGGAAATATGCCCTAATGCCCTTAGCCCTGTGAAAATCAGGTTTTCAGGCATTTGGGAGAATCTGCTGATCTGAATCACCTGTATGAGCCAGTTTCTTTCCCTGGATACACAGGATTGTCACTGAAGTTGATAAAAGCTGTCTTTGCACACCAGAATGATGAAGCTTGTGTAGAACTGAATCCATACTTATAAAGGAGATCTCCTGAGATGTGTAGCTGGACAATTGCTGCTATTGGTAAAGTTTTATACTATTCCAAGTACTGGAACTTGGAAGCTGTTTTCAGCAGTAGAGTTGAGCTAATATTCTGTAACTCAGCTCTAGGCAGCTTACCATAGATCCAAAACCTACTTGTGTAAATACTATTATATGTCTCACTGGTGTCATTAATCAGACAGCTTGAACTTTAGCTTTTAAAGGTGAAAAAATGTAAAGGAAATGATGTGATCTATTTTGATTGCAGTTGCGTGTCTTTGCTGAGGAGTGGCTTTGGGAGGAGGGAAGTAGCTGTTATTGTTGACCAAAAGTTGTGTAACTCAGAAGGAGCATACCCTCTTTGTATTTAAGGGCTGCCTGTCACACAAAATCTCTCTCCTCTGTGTGTTGAAGGGAAGTGCTGTGTGCTGAATCACTTCTCATTGCACTTTGAATGTTAAGGTTGAATTGTGTTGCATGAAAAGCAAGGTCTGTGTATTTCAAGATTAGATTGTAATCTTATCTGCAAGTAAGCAGAGGTAGTCTGATTTAAATACTGTAAATCTTTAAGATGGAAGGCTTAACTAACTAATGTTTTGCTAATGAGACTGATAAATATGTATTTCTTAGAAGGTTGTGAGCTCCAGTAATAACCAGGTCAAGGGAACAGCACTTGGTTATACTATGTAACTGTTCTGTGATATTGCGGAAATTGCTTGTCCTCATTTACCACTTGTGGATCAGTGCAAATCAGCCTGAAGGAATCTGTCTCCTCAGCATCAAATATTAAAAGCCATGAAGTTTGTAGTGCTCTTGGTTAGCAAGCTGTAGCTAGTGTGTAAAACTCTATTAGGCTACAGAGCATCAATGAGAAAGTCACCAAATTGGGCTAAATGACAAACAAACTATAGCAACAGCAGTAGAAGTGTATTCCTCACTGGTTCCAAGTCCACTGAAAAATAGAGCACTCAACAGAAATTTTTTGGGTCTAACACTGAGAACTTCCAGAGTATTTTCAAAAAGTACTTTGGCAAGTGAAGCACTGATAGTTTCTTTTTTATCTGTTGCTCAGTGAAGAACACTGTAAAGCTGCCACAAGCAATACTGCCTTTCTAGACAGTACCTTTACCAATAGCTGTCTTTCTAGAGAGTAACTTTACCAATAGCTGCTTTTTGTGACTTATTGGAAAATTACCAGGGTAGCTAATGAAAAAAATGTAATGGTATACAAGCTTTCTCTTAACTCCCTGTCAGTCTGCTGTGTTTTCATTGCAGCTGACTTCAACAAGTAGATGAAAACCTGATCTAAGTCTCTGACAACTTCAGAAGGCAAGAAATAAATTATAGCTGTCTTGGTTTCTGAAGATGGAAGAACTCATTGTTTTTGGTTGGGTTTTATCTGATTTGTTAAAGTTTTGGAGAAAAGCAAACTTACCTCAGTTTTTACCCACATGACAGTACTCACTGCAAGGGGAATTACCTGGCAACTTATAGCCAGACATTTGTGTGGGTGATGTCCATATGAATGTGGAATAGCTGTGCTTAACTTCCACATGACTGTTTCAGGGTTTTCCTCATCTGTTTCTTTTTGTGAGGAAGACTGAAAGTGAGCTTGGTCTCTGAGGCATCCCAGCAGCTAGAGGACTGGAAACTGCTGTCAGGAGTGGGGACACGGTCAGCATGCCTTGAATATCCCAAATATATCTCAAGCTACCTTCTGGCTTTGCAGGTGTTTTGCAGATGGGAACGGGGAAGTTACCATGCCAGAGTCCATTCCCCAAAGACGCTGGTCTGTGCAGAAGGGTGCAAGGGGAATCTCTGTCTCTGTAGCAGGATTGTTTGACCCTTATACACAGTAATGCCAGGCCCACCTCCACTTGATTCCAATTTCGATGTCCTAGACAGCCTACAGACACAAGCAGGCATCACTACACTGGCTATAAATTATTCATTCACATCTAGCAACAATCCACATGTTTTAATAAATGAAAATGAATGTGACTGTGCAATGCCAAAAGCTCAAGCTCTTGGGATGAATGGGTTGTGAGGCAGTGCAGATGTGTATGCCTGCCACAGGAACCTGCAAGCCTTGCACCTGCCTCTCTGGTAGTGTTTGTGCTGTGGCATTTCGATCTGGCCTTGGTACGAACTTTATAGCTTGACGCACTCAGCTGAGGAGCTGAGGGGCATATTTAAACAATGCAGGATGCCATAAAGCAACAAATCAACAGATGAGAGCAACACAAGCCCTTTATTCTTTCTGGTCGTTCGAAAGCCCACTTGTGCAGTTGCCCAGACAGTGGTGACTCTAATTGTTCCCTCAGCTGTGCTGAGAAGCCAGTGACTATGACTTCTGTTTGTCTGAAATGAGTTCATGTTTTTTTAGCATAGCTCTCTGACATCAGTGCAGATGGTGATTTCAGCAGGGATATAATAGCTATATAGGCAGAGGCAGTTCTTTCTCTGTTCATGCTTTGTGAATTAAATTCTCATATGAAAAGACTGAAGAGTTGCTGCATGGGTGGGCAAAAATCCCTTCCTGGGGTCATGGTTGAAAGCTGTATGATGCAGGAATACAACACCAGTAGCAGGAATGTCACTGGAAATCCCCTATTGCTTCTCCAGCCCATGTTCAATTTTTTTTCTCCCTTGTTACATATTTTTCATGTTTAGGTTTGACCCAGATATCATAAGAAGCTAGAGAATTAATCAGAAATAAATTAGATCTGGTTGTTGCAATGCTTAGATATTCCTATTCTATGGATTCAGACATCTGAATGAAGGTTGACTGCCAAAAAAAGTGCAAATCCTGTCTGTCTGCCCTGCTGGTTTGGGCAGTTCTGTTCTGTTTTTTGAAACAGCAGGTGAGGAAGTCAAGGTTGCTTTTATTTCTAACCATGCAACAATTGCTATTAATAAATTTCAAAATTATTACTACAAGAAAAAATGCATGTCTTGCTGCAACCTTGACCAGTTGTTTCTGCTCTAATATTCTTGCAAGTGTATTTTCAATTTTTTTGCCCTTCTCCTTGCTGCCCACCTGCCCTTGATGAGCTCTGGTACTGCAGGATTCCTTCCTTCATGTTGGGTATTCAGTAGTTAAAAAGGTCTCTGTAGGGATGTGAGACTTCAAAAATTTGAGTTAATTGCTTGCTTTAATATGATTATCCAAACAGGATATATATCCAATATATCTCTAAGAACTTCTGACATGCAATTGGAATTGTATTTTCTCTCAGGCTTTCTCTGGAATCAAGTAATCCAGTCACCCTTAAAGTTTGTATTAGTGGTAATGAGATTCTAATGTCAGGAACAGGACCAGACCATAAAGAAGAATAACAACAAAAATTGGGATATGGATCCTGGGCAAAGGACCTTAAACAATGAACTAAAACAGCTGGATATTAGCAGAAATTATTTGGCTTTGCAGTAGAATCTAACAACATAATGATTGTGTGTAATACCTTGAGTTCTGTATGCAGAACAGTTTAGCTGTGTGTCTGGTTTATATATGTATTAAAATCAATTAATAGCAGTAGGTGCAGGCAAAATAAGTCTGATTTTTCTCAAGCATGAAAGTTCTAACAAATATTTCACTGCATATCATACACATATGAAAATGAAAAAAGACTAACTGTATGTGGTTAAAGATGGAGGTCACTTTTCTGTGCAGTTCTGGAAAACAACTTATGAGCACTTTCCCAAGGTCTTCTGGGTTTTTTTAGAGTTATTTTATCTATTAGCGCATGGCATTATGTAACTTTGTAAAATGTGCAGAAACTATGATTATTCTTTGAAACTATGCTTATTCTTTGACTCTGTAACAACTTATGTTGTTTTTTGAAAGAGGAGATACAAAGATGTTCTCCTGTTTTTAAGTAATCTTGGTAAAATTGCGTATTTTCAGTGAACTAAAAAAAGAGTTGTACACTTTTCCTCCTGTAGGATAATGTATAGGAAAGGTACTTCTCTTCTGCAGTGCATACTTGGAATATATGCTCTTAAAAAGTACAAGAAAGTTTTTAGATTTTACTTTTAAATAAAAAAGATGAGAAATTAGTCGTGCACATAGATTATTTTAATAATATTTAAAGAAAATATGATAAGTGGCTATAAATCTGAGCTAACTGAAAGTGATTATGACCAAGAAGTACTTAATGGAATTTATCATTTATTCTGCCATGAGAATTATTTTCTTCCACAAGTAAGAAATCCCTTTAGCTTGTGTTTTTCATGTTGATGGTGATGAATGAGCTGCATTTTCTCAAAGAGCAGTTTCTTTGGATGTGCATCCTGGTTCTGGTGCATCTGACCAAGCTTTGAGCTGACATAAGTGCAGTTTTCAACAAGGGCTGGCTGTGTGCCAGATCAGTACAAGTGTAATGCTGTGGAATAATAAAAGAGCACTTTTGTGCTCTGAGTCAGTGACACCGTGAGGTATGTAGAACAGCCTTTGCTGTATATATGGTGTTTCAGTCGTTCTTCTTGCAAGTTAATGTCACTTATGTCGTCTGGTAGGGGAAAACAAATAGTCTTTGTAGATGATAGGATTTTTCAGATATATCATTCTAATCGTCTGTTAGTATTATGGGCCTGGCATCAGTTCAGCACTTGGCTGTGTAGTGAACAGTGGAGAAGTCAGTGGATGCCCAGCCCTTATGCTTAATTAGTATTTTGCTTGAATTTCCTGTTCTTGGAAACTAAGAAGGTATTAGAGATTCATAGGCATATTTCAAGTTTTGAATGTGACCCATGCTTTGAGGTGAGAAGGAATTGGTGTTTTCCTGTGGTTTTCAGGCTCTGTGCTGGAAAGCCAAAACATTATCAGCAACATGAATTTGGCATATCTCCAGGTTTTGAGAGATGGGCCCCAAGGCTCATTAAGCATTAAGATTTAGGTTCATGTGAGGACATTTGAAATAGTTTTATATGAATACAGAGTCCTTAATCTGTAAGTTTTATTGCTGTTTCATAATGAAGAGCTATTTATTAATATGGTTTAGATGAGGGGCCAAAGGTAACATAAACCCTAATGCTAAGCCCGTGATGAGGAGAGGGGAATAGACAGTGAGGGGCATGCTTGAACAGGCAGAATGACCTGTCCTTGTATTTATTTATGTTTAAAAAAAAAATGTATTTCAGCAGACTGAATAGTAGAGCTTTTTCACTGATGCTTGGTTATTGACAGGGCAGGAGACTGTGAAGCACTGATCCACTCAAAAGGAGTGTTGCTCAAATGCAAGGCAAGGTGATCCTGTGAGAAGTTTCAGCTTTTCAAGAGTGTATGTTTAAGAAAGCATATTGAGCAGTTTTAGAAAGCACATCCATGGCCATTGCTACTTAGTGTGAAAACTATGCATGAATGCAAATGTATAGGTACATGAGATGCTTTTCACATCATCAGTCCTTGTGATTGTAGGTTCTGTATAAATAGCTTGTGAAGTTACATTCTTCCCTGTTGCCTTTCTTGAGCTGCTTGCAAGGCCTCTATTTTGTTCATATTTTTAGTTTTAGGCAGAGCAAGGCTAATGCAGTCCTATGTTTGGAATACTGTTTTCTCAATACTACATATTTGCATAGGTCTTTATTAACTTTTTACGTATTAGATTGGACTGTGAGCCCTTCATAAGACAAAGTCAGTTCTGTTCTGCTTGTTAAAAAAACACCTTGTTCATCTGATTCTAAATAAATGATGTCAGGGCCATCATTAGCAATCACTCAAGAATGTTTTCCCAAAAATATTTTTGTGACCTCAGGAACATGTTTATATTTTGAAACTTCTTAGCCATGTCTTTTGCAACAAAATATTTTGACTTTTCATTATTCACAGTTTCAAGGTGATTTGTTCATCTTTAAGACTGGTAGTGGATTTTTCTATTCTTTTGAAATATTTGGGGGCATTTTGGAGCTGCCACTAGAGCGTGAGTTAAAAACGTGGATACTGAAGCTGTCTAGGCTAATAATTATCGAGTGCTGAAAGACTGCTTGTTTGAATGTAAGTCTGTAAAACTTAATTTGAAGAGAGAAATGTCTCTGTGAAGGTTTACTGTGGATAGAATTTCCTGAATTCTCAAATATGAAATGACCTTTGACTTTTAGATCAGATCATTAGTCAGTTTTTCTTTTTAGGAATATGATCTGTCACTTGAGCAAAGAGCTCTGTTGGATACCTCTCCGTCCAGCCTGGATTGATCTGTGAACACACATCACTTCAGCCTTTCTTTTCTTCTTATTCTCTGAAAATGCTGCTCTTCCATTTCCTCCTAGAATCGAGGTCTTTTTGGAGGCTGGGTTTTGGCAGCCATCCTCTGAATATTTTCGTAACTGGCGCTTCCTTGTAAGAATTTAATGGGCAGATTATTAATGCTTTTCATTAGATCTTTTATCAACTGTTGCCTGAAGCGCCTTCTCTTTCTGGCAGAAGTTTTTCAAATTCTTAACTCATGATAAAAAACCCCAGGAAGGTCTAATAAATTAGTCACACAGTGGCTAGCACTGATTTCAGCTTGTCTGTCCAGCTGTGGAGATACCTTATCTCCTGGAATGCCAAGCCTTGGGGACAGCATGAGTAGAGCATTGATTCTTCCCGTACCTATGAGAGCTGGTTTTTATCAGGGGAAGGAAGTGACCTAGCTTCTCCCTAGGCGTGGGCCTAGAGCAGCTTTCCACTTCCATCATGCCCTGTTGTTTCTTTAAGGTAAGACGGGTCTAAGGTTTTAGCTTCTATGCAGTGTCTTACTGGGCTTCATTTAACAGGTTTCTACTGGAGAGTCCAAGCCAGCTCCTGGCGCAGTGGAAAGGGAGGATGAGTGTCTGGTTGCTCCAGGGGACATTTAGATGGGGTATTAGAAAAATTTTTCTCACCAAAAAGGTTGTAAGGCGTTGGAACAGGCTGCCCGGGAAGTGATCGAGTTACCATCCCTAGCAGTGCTGGCTTAACAGCTGGACTTGGTGGTCTTTGAGGTCTTTTCCAACCTTGATTACTCTGTGTTGGATTGAAAATGACAAGAGAGATTTGAGAAGAACAGAGGATTGTTCTAACTCAGGACAGGTGCATAAATGCTAGAGGTGGTGAGCCGAAATCCCCAAGAGAGTTTGAGGGGTCTGAGAGTAGGTCACGTGTGTATGTAGAGACTCGGGTTTTGTGGATGGAGCCTGAAAATTCACAGTTTGGGTTATTGTCTTTTGAGTGTTTGGTGGGATTGTTGGGATCACTCAAAATGAGCCAAGGATTAGGATTAGGACTGGGGAAGAGGGCACAGTCTGGAGCTGTAGATGCCAGAAGAAGATATGTGGTGCAGGTTTTCTCTCCTGAAAACTCTTTAGACTAGGACATGGCTGGGGACAGAAGGCCCAGGGCAGCCAAGTCCTTTGGTTAGGATTGGTGGGGCAAGAAAACGTGGGGCTGTAGTTGTCAGGGGCTTTAGGAGAAGATGTGGGTTAGTGGTTTTTGTTCACCTGCAGAGTCTGTCCCTTGCGCCATGGCCAAGGATCTTGTGCCAGGTCCCCAGTGCAAAATGGCGATCAGTCTTGTTTGCCCAGTATTTCAACAGAAACCCACAGAGCTGATAAAACTTTACATACCACGACACGTGCTCTATCAAAGTCTAAATTGGCACAGAAAATTTAGTTTGTGTATACAGGCCTATGTCAGAAGAGGTGTAGTTAGTGGATTTTTGAGAAGCTGGGATGGACGGTAGCTGTGAGAGTGAAGGCGGCCATTGAGACCCTGCATGAACAGCACAACTTTTCAGCTGGCTTGGTAGCAGAGCAATCCTAAACCACTCAGTGTTTTGGCATCTGGATTGTTGCTCTAGATGAGGCAATAATTCAGAAGCAGACAGTCTGCTCTGGAAGAAATGTCCTTTTGACATATGCTCCAGCAAGCAAGTCCTGGGGGGTTTGGTGCCAGACTGCTTAGAAATGTTTCCAATAGGAGACAAACTTTTAAATAATAATTTTAATTTCTTCCTTAGGGCTTTCCATCTTGCCCCATCCTATTTCCTCTCTCTTTGGCCTCCAAATGGTGACCTAAAATGTTGTTTGTTCCCTACTTCTTTCCTTCCTCTCAATTTATCCTTCTCCTGAATTTCACAGGGAAGTCTGTACAAGCCATTTTGAAGATTTATTTAGAATGGGTTTTGGCATTTGAGGTTTCCAATAAGAACTCTTTATTTTGCCTTCCATTATTGCTTATGACTTTCAATCTGCACCTGCAATATTGGTTGTGATGCTGATGCATTCATGTTTGAGTAATAAAGAAAATGGGATGCTTTAGGTAATACATTCTTTTTTTCCTGAAACAGAAGAGGCAAACTGAGGTTTAAAATCACAAGAGAGCTACAGTATTTGGAAAGAAGTCCTCTGGCAAAAAAAAAAAAAAATCTTATATTGCCTGGTGCAGCAGCTAAATGGAAAATAGTAGTTTAATAAAGTTGCTGCTCTGTGAGGTTAAAAAGTAGTAGTATCTTCTGGGGGAAAAAAATGTAATTCTTTTTCCATCTGCAAAATAAAAAAATGGTTCTAGAAGATAGGCAGTTCTTTTATTGGCGTTCTCTTCATCTAATGGGGAAAAGTGATTTTTTTGGAAATAAAAGTAAATTAATTCATTTGTTTTTAGGACATTACTGTTAGATTCTACTCTAAGCAGAAGTGGAATAGTACAGCCATCTGTATGAGTTTGGGTTACGGAGTTCTTAACTTCAAGAATATTTAAGAAATACCCACAGCTCCCAAGAGTATCATTCATATCTGTTTTGATGCTACTCCCAATACATGATGGTATTGGAGATGTGGGAACTTCAAGAATGTAATAACATGCCTACAATTTTGAATCTCCCACTCTGTTCCCGTGTTCTGTCCAAGTGATTGCAGAAATCCAACCTATATACTGTTTCTGGGAGACACAAAGGGAAAGAGGTGAGGAAAAGTGATCACTTCAATGTTCATAAAGCCAGATGTTCACTCCAGGAGGGATGAACAACTTCATGAACTTGCAAACTGCCACAGTCCTAAGGAATCAAGCAACAAATAAAGTGCCACAATGGAGAAATGGCTCTTGGTGGAGCTCTGAGCAGTGGCACACTGCCTGTTATCCTAACTCTGAAGTAGGGAGCTGGAAACCATCACAGATTGTTAGCTTTAGTTGAAAGGAATATTATTCTAGTTTGGGTAAACTTCTCAGCCAGACCTCTCAAATATTAAATATGAATAATTTTACAACCACAGTAAGCTGCCAGAGGAGTCTTCTCTTGAATGGAGACCATGTCAGCCCAAAATGAGGTTCCTCTCTTCCATAGAGCTGTTCTAATTTTCAGTTTTAAATTTAGGCAGACATCATTTTTTTTCCCTTCAAAGATCTTAAATTTTAAATCCATGATCTTGAATTGATGATTTTCTTCCCAGTGGATGGAAGTGGTTGAATTTTACTTTGGATAAAAGGCATTATGGTTTTATCTTGGGGGAAGGGTGGTGAGGACACAGTGTTTGTTGCAACAGGATTTTACAATTAAAATTCCCTGCTTTTAGAGGCTTGGTCATTTTTTTGAGTATTGTAACAATGAGCCATGTCAGCACATCTCATAGCATGCTCATGGGTGGTGAGGAACTTGGATTTGGGGGATTGCTAATCTTTGGACACTGAACAGTGTTCAGCTGTGGTATCACTGGCCTAATGGTGTTTTCATGATGAGACAGGGGGTTTAGGAATTCCCTTTTTATTTGTCTTCTCTCATTTATGATTTATGGGGCCCTCCATTCAACACAATATATGGAAGGATGACATTTAATTTCAAGCTAAGATGAAAAAAAAAATAGACAGGCCACCTATAAAGTGTACATCCTTTCTCACTCTCCTGCAATGCAGAAACTGACAGACCTGGATGCCTTCTAGGTTTCTGCTCTCAGGCCTTTCCAGGCATGATATGCCTGTACACAGGTAAGGCAGGCTGATGTGTCAAAATTCACCCAGAATCTGTCTGGGTCACTGATGTGATCTAGATCAATTTAGAATTTAAAATAAATATTATTGAGTTACTGTGCTGTGGATATTCATCCTAGTCTTCATTTCAGTGATCAAATTTGGGTGTCCATGTATGTTTTCAGAAGGGAGAAAGGGGAGATTCTTTTTTTCCAGTCATACTGAAATCCTTATGTGCTGGGGGAAAATGCTTGATAATTTGGATTTTATGACTTTCCACTCATAAAATACTCCTTTCTCATAACAGGTTGCTGAATGCGATAAAGCCAGGATTGGTAAAAAAGATCAATAGACTACCGACCCCCATTGCAGGTTTGGTGAGTATATCAAATGGAGGAAAATATTTCAGTGCTGCTTTTTGCACCTTGACATTGACTATGGGATTCAGGCAGCAGTTATTTTTGTAATTTGAACTCTTCTAGCCTAGTAAACTCAGACAGTCCCTCTGAAATTGGAATTCTCTGTGTAGTCACCTTAAGACCTTTCAGTCTTTTTTTTTCCAGAAGTAGGCTGTATTCAAGTGTCAGGGTATATTTTTAGAGGAAGATGATCTTCTTGGTTATATATCACCTCTCAGTTGTGGCGCTAGCTTTGGAAAAACTGGAATGCATGCATTAGAAGCCACCACCACAAAAAGATAGTTTTTGGAAAGGAAGAAAACTGTACTTGTATATTTTGTCTCATTTTCCCTTTCCCCCAAATACCACAGTCTGCAGATAACATTCATTCTGGGGCTATCTGGGGAACTGTTTCGTGTTGACTTTAAGGGCAGACCAAAATTTGGCCATACTCTGTTGCAAGCAAGGGAGACCACAGAGGATGTGCTGACAGCTCCTGGGCTGTCAGGAGTGCTGGGTGCTCCGGGGGTCACCTCAAGTGGTGGCACAGTCCTGTGCTTGCTGTTGGGGCAGAAGGTGGGGCAGTGGGTGCTTGTTGGGTCTAGCAGGATTAGCCACAGAGAAAGATGGCTGTATTGATTTTACCTTCAGCTGTAATTGGGAGTAAAAGGGTCCTTGAGCATGTGGAAGGTGGCCATCCTCTATTTAGACTCATCATGTGTATACATGGTTTCCTTGTGTTCTGGCACTGTTCATATTGTGGCCCATACGAGATTCAGAATATATTACTTATTGATAGCTGAAGTTACGGTTCCTTTGTATAAACGGCATTAAAAAGTTTCAGTGTATCAGAAACCATGTTACATTTGCTGTTAAATTAGTTCTACAATGCTGTTGCATAGCCTTTGAGGCTAGGTCTTTCCACATGTAGATTCACAAGAATATTTCTGCATGAATACTGCCTGGTTTTAGAATCTCATTTTTGATCCCCACCACCCTTTCTCTAAAGTTTCCTTGAGTGCCTTTCTTTTGCCTCTAAAACACATCTAATTTTATTCCTTTGCTGTCCTATTTAAAAGGAATATTTGATATAAACAGATGAAAAAGTACCAGTAGTGCAGTTTTCTTTTCCTTGGCTCACTTTCAGGAAAGACTCAATTTTTGTTATGACTGTTTTAAGAGGATGATATTGAATTACATTGGGTTTTTTCCTTATTCATATGTAAAATCCCAATGGTAAGGTGGTTAAAGTAGGAAGGACATAGAAAAAAGTCATTATGTGTGTGTATTTTTCTCATTCCTTGAGATAAAGCTCTCTTGCAAGATGTATATCTTCAAAGCATTATGAAAAAAGAAGCTTTCAGGCTACTAATGATACAGTAGATCATTTTTTTGTGTTGTAAAGTCACTTTATTACCTCTGTACCTGTGTCCTCTGATTTCCTTTAGTAGCTACTTTTCTAAACATTTTTTCCTAATAAATAATTAGGCTATTTTAAAAGTTCACTATTTCTGAGTTCTTGAACATTACCAATGAATGTTTTAATATACTGTTCTGTGAATAAATTGCTCCCAACCAAACAATCAAAATTTCCCCTTGCTTTCCAAGACATCTGGTTCCATACCTGCTGACTTTTGTTGCCATTTGTAGTTACAGTGGTGAGTAAGTGGCTGCTTTAAGGACTGCATATGAATTTAAAGGATCAAGTGTTCTATCTAGTCTGTTATGCTTACTTATGGTGTATTATCTGAAAGTACAGCCATTGGGGGTGTGTTTGAGCACAGGGGGTATCCTTTTCTTTTCACTAACCTGTACCATACCTATGTGTCTGAAAAAAGAATTGAAATATTGGCACTATGGTCCAGAAGCAGTTATACCTCCTGAGTAGTTGACCCTACATGTGAGACATTCCCTTATTAGTTGCCAATTTTTCTTTATTATCTTAGTTTTGGTTGGCTTGACATACTAAATAGTTACTTCTTTCCAGTTATTTCACCCCAGTGAGTGTGATTTCCTCAGGTACAAGTAGAAATGCTGTGAAAGCTTCAGTACCTTTTCTTCCTTGCACGAGATACATGCTTGTAAATCCTAGATACTGCTTCTGCCTAAAAAGTGTAACTTTTAAAAAGTGTAACAAAATGACTGTAACAGACTTAATTTCTTTCCTGTATCTGATAGAATAAGTTTTTATGTCACTAGGAGAGACAATAGGTTTTCTTTTATACACAGTAGGAGCTAAAACTTCTGAGTAATTGTGGAGTATTCAAAGTGCCTTTTGTTTCATCCTTAACCTCCAAAGACACAAACAGTTATATATTATGTAGCTTTACAAAATGTCTACTTGACTCTAATTGTCCAGATGATAGTCTATTTTTCTCCTTTGTTGTGGTAAGGAAAAATTAGAAAGTGTCCTTTATCGAAGGAAAATAACAGTAAACTTGAAGCCCATATCAGACACACGCTGAGGTGTTTACTTTGAAGTATTATCATTATCAATTTGCCTATATTTCATGTTTGGGTGACTTCTCACAACAGTTCTGTAAGTATTATGTATAACTGGTTCAGTGCTGACAGACTGAATTCTTCAAATCTTTCCTGGCATTTAAAACTAGATGAATCTGCAGTTACTCTGAAATTCTCACCACTGACTTGCTCATGTATTTTAAGAGGCAATAATTTATTTTCAGATCTTGCATACCAGAACACCAATATTTAAAGTAAAATTTATCACTTCTAGTGCTGTGGTGTTAAAGCATGAACTCAAGGATCTGAACACCACCATGCAGGCCATATAAATACACAAAGATGATCTTTGTCTTGTTGCAAGTCTAAGTCAGGAAGTGGATTGCATGCAGCCTTACATATAGAATTACATATGTTCAGCTTGGCAGGCTTGTTTGTAACTTGCTTTGATCTCCAGAAGTGCCGACTGCTTCTGTTATCACAGCAGAAGTGATACATTGCTTTAATGAAAGAAAATGTAGGACCACAGCTTTGGTGTTCAGACTTACAGTATTAAATCTGATGAAGTGTTTTCTCATTCTTGTTCAGTATTCATTAATCCTGAAAGCTTATGCTCCCACCAAAAAGCAAATTCAAAAAGCATTCAAAGAACATATTAGGCCTATGTAGGAGTAACAGAAGAAATTTTCTCATGTAAAAAATTGATACTGAGCGTCTTTGTTCTAAGACTGTTGGGTTTCTAGCCCCATCATTTAATGTATTTAGTTGTAGAAGGCTGGAGAAGTGTTTTGGCTAAGTTATTAATTAAAAAACCATCTGGAGCTGCAGAAGACTTGCAAAGATGTATTAGAGTACAACGAATATAATATAACTTTCACAAAACCAGCAATTTTTTCTGTGGGTTGCTGTTGGTTTCTTTCATTTTGTATGACATTCATAGTGAACACAGCTAATTTTTTAAGGTTTCTGCTAATTGTAATTTTGTACCTCTAGAACTTATTATCTATACTATGAAAAATTACCAGCATCCCCATAGATAAGGTTTGCTCTATAATACTAACTACTGTATGTTGACTTTCTTTTTCCCTTAAAAAGATTCCAGCTTTTGCTTCCTGTCCCTGAATAATGTCACTCTGTGAGAAAAGAAAAGGTTTCTGCCTTATCTTTTGTTTGACAGGATTTAGGGGAGTTTATAGCATTACTTCAGTTCCTTGAACAATCCCCACAGGAGCTCAGACACTTACTTCAGAGGCTGTGTGAACGATTCTCACATATAATAGGAGGAAGTAGTGAAGACAAAGATGGAGAGATGAACTTTAGCTTGGATCTTGGCTCATGTTTCAGTACTACTGAATAAAAAATCTGTTTACTGTGGCATCCAGTTTTCAGTTTTTTTATGGTCCTTAACTTTGTGACATATGTATGATGTAGCACTGGAAAAAAATAGACCTGCAGAAGTCACCTGGTTGCATGGTTATTGCACCAAGATGAACAGAGGCATAATGTGCTGCTTAAGAAAGCTTGTTCCTTTGAAAGTGAGGTTGGGTTTTTTCCCTCATTATTTTCCCAGGAAGTTTCTTTTGGCAAAGTGTTCTCTGAGAGATTGCTATTACCCTTATTAAGAACAACTATCTGCTGGTGCTGGTAGCATGTTCTTATGCTGTAATATTGTACAAATTGTAAGTTTGGGGTTTTTCTATCTTATATGTTATTTCAAACAAATGTCATCCTTATGTTAGCTTTCAGGAGTTTGAGCTACTAATTAAATTCAGCAAATGAGATATTGGTTCTTCATGTAGGTATGAACCTCAAAACAAAATTTTGCTCCAAATAAAAGATCCAAATAAAGTATAGTGTGTTTCACACAGTTAAAAATAAATAGCAAAGATAAATACACAAAAATTTAACAGACATGCATTATTTTTATCACTCTCTTCATTCATACCTCCTTGTCACTAAGTTATTCTTGGTTTTTTCCTTTTAAATTTATCTTCTTGGGTTTTTTTATATTTTCTTTTAAATTTATCTTCTTGGTTTTTTTCTTTTAAATTTATCACTCTCCCTTTAGTTCTAGTACTTTCTAGAAAAAGCCTGCTCCTATTGTAATATATAGATTCATAGTGTATGATAGTTTCTGTTTTCAGGTTTTGTACTGCTGTTCTCTGCTGAACATATTCATTTCCCAGCACAATTGTATTCATAAAAAAGTCTTGCTGTGTAAGTTGTGGTACATGTGAAGTAAACAGAAGCAAAATTTCCTGTCTATCTAAAAACAATAAGTTCTTGGCACTCACATTTCAAAAGCATTTTTGTGACTGTTGATGTAAAACAAAGTGTCAACAGCATAGCAAAATACTGGGCAAACCATTCTGCCATGTTTTCTGTGGATATTCCTTGCTAAATAGTAATTGGTTTCTCTACACCTCTTGTGCCTGCTTTCAGTTCTGAAATCTGAATGTTTGATGAATGCAATATTTAGGGTCTAGCCAGTAGCTGAGAGCAGCACTGTGTGCTTTGGCTCATTACATAGTGTAATACATAATGAATCTCTTTACTAAAGCAAGAGTATCCTTCAAAATATAATGGTTAGTAGTGTGTCCTTGTATTCTTTATGTTGTTTGGGTTTTTTACTCCCCTAGTTTTCTAGACTGCCTTCAAACTGATTTTTTATTTAGACTTTCTTGCCTTGGGTATCGTTTGAGCTGGACGGAATTACCTTATGAAATTCCCGTTAAATGAATTTAGCTGTATGTTGTATTCATAAACATTTCTAAGTTACACAAAGAATATAAAAGCAAACTAACAGGTGTTTCTTAACCACACTGTTTGCAAACAAAGTCTGTGTGGAACAGTCTGCAGTGAAGCTGTAGCTAATTCATTGCAGAAGAGGAAAACATCCATCAGTTCAAATTTGGCAGGAAGCACAGAGAAAGCAGTATTGGGGGGGAAATGAGAAGCAAACAAATAAAACCCAAAAGTTTATATGGAAATACAGCTATTTTTCTTTTTTAAACTGAATTGAAGGTTTTTATTGCTTCCAATTAACCATACAAATGCTGTCCAGGAAGCATTGCTCTCCTGCCATTTAAACTAGTATTACAAATGGAAAATACAATGCTGGCATCTCATTTAGTATTTTATTGATTAAAATGTCTGTGCTTACTCTGGTGTGTTTGGTTTGGTTCCAAAACTCTCAAACATTTGATGCGGGAAACTAATAATTGATCTGACAGCAAATGTACTGGAAACATATTCCACTGCTGCACTTGGGTTCAGCCTGTGTTGCCTGGCTCCCAAGCTGTACTATAACCTGATGTATGCATGCAAGAGAGGGTGAAATGATAGGAAATTAATAAAAGGCATGTACTATAGAAAAACGAACAAACAAAGCAAAGGGAGGTAAATGACCTCACCTTATTTGTTTGTTTGTGATGGTCTGAGCTGCATTTAGCTGGAGCACACACCCTCAGAGAAGTGAGTTCAACCAACTCCTAGAAGTCTTCATGTTCACCACCTCTGTATGGCTCATGAGTTGTCCCTAACATCCATGGGCAGTCACTTCCTTCCTCAGCTACCAGCTGCAGTGTTGTGTTTATGATGGCTGGAGGTGAAACTTGGAATTAAGAACCTTGTTTTTTTCCAAATTGCCCATTTTTGATCCCTTAGGCATTTTTGTGTGCTTCCTGCACCACTGGCCCCAGCCAGAACCCAGCCAGGACTTTGGCAGACCAACCTCACTGCTGGCCATAAAGTCCCATCTTCTGGATGTTTCCTTGGCTGGAGTGCTCCCAGTGCACTCAATAAGCTGAGCTGTTTGTTGGCTGGGGCCACTCCTTGTCATGCTAAAGGTACTGGCCCTTTCTGCCAGTGTCCAGGAGTTTATCCCTTGTTATAAGATGAAGTCTCTCAGTACCCAGGGTGCTCTGAACAGTTTCCTTGTTGGGAACAACACCAGCCAAGATGGGTAAATGTTTTCAGGACACCTGTGAAGGATGGCTGTGATCCATAGCTGCTGTAGACATATGCAGACTTTCTTGTGTTGTTGAGACTTCTTCTGAAACTAGACTGGTTAGGATTCAAAGGTGTAGCATTTTCACAGTCAGCTTAAGCTGTGCCCTCAGCCTGCTGAGCTCTGCTGCTGAGAATGTCAGGACTTGGTTTGGCCAAATGCTAATAATACTTGTAAGCTCTTTGTGGAAAGGATCATCTGTTAGTCTGTTTTTGTCTAACACCTCACCCCATGAGTCCTGCTCCACAGCCAGGACTCCTAGACAGTATGTTAATACAAATAATAAATAACAGCTACAAAAATATCACAAGCATTCCTATGTCATTCACAGTCTCATTTTAGACTGCTCTTCCAACACCTGTGAGTTTAATCAGTAGGTTTATAATTAGCTTTATTCACACTGAATACTATAGAACATTAATATGCAAATTTGGAGGCAAGGGGAACTGTTTCTGTGATAAAACCTATAGAGGATGGTCACTGAAGATGATGTCCTTTTTTGAATGTTTTTTTTTTGCTGTATGAAGACACCCTTTGCTTGCCCAGCCTTAGCATGCTTTAGGAAAAAGTGTTTGATTAAAAGCAGAGTCTACCTATTTAGGGCTATCAAGTGACTTCTCAAAGATGTTATTTATATAATATCATAATGATTGTTTTTTGGGTATTTTGGTATGGGGTTTTTTTGGAGATTTTTTGTTGTTTTTTTTTTTTCCATAGGAAGTTTAGTAAACTGAAGGATTCCAGGGATAACATTTGAAAACAGCAAAAAGAAAAACATTGCTACTGATGAAGTGATAATGCTAGGCAGCTGAAATGTAAATTTGACCTTATGATTGCATTAACCTTTACTATAAATGACAGGGTCTTTCTTGGTTTGGGGAGGGCAGCTGACTTCCAGGAAGAGCTCATTTTGTAGCCATGAAAAATGTAGGTTGCCTACTGGAATAACTGCTAGATTTGCTTTTGGATGCTGGAGTCCTTCTGCAAGTTCAGCCATGACTTGCATTACATTGGTTTAATGACCAATGTCAGGTGAGTGAGTATTTCAGAAATGGCAAGATTTTGAAGAATAATCTCTAACTATCTGTAAATATCATAGTTTAACAAACCAATGCCATTTGCTTGAATGTCCACTTAATGAAGTGAAGGATCAGTGCATTCTTGAGCTGCTGTCCTGGAAACAAAGAGCCTCCTGAGCAATGATTTATACTCTCCAAAACAAATCCCACTGTTGAAGCTTATGACTTCTCTTAATAGTTGAGCAAATACCCCATGCTCTGGAGACATGTACCATCTTCAGGGGTTTTCAGGGAAGGAGTTGGATGCCCTGAGTCTGTGAATGGGTCACCTGTGTCCTGTGGGGAATGTGGCACTGTTGTCGTTGTATCCAGGCACCTGCAATTTTTGTGTGTCTTCTATTGCAATATTGATTAGTTTGCAATGAGGATATAAAGAGAAGCACTGAGCTGGTGTACTGCAAGTGTTTAGGCCAACACACATAAAATATGCAGAGCTACAACTGTCCATGTCTTGAAGCTAAATAAGTATCAGCTTTTGTCCTTAGCAAAGAAAACTAGACCTGAGGTCATGGTTGCTTTCAGCTACCCTGAATTTGGCATTCCTGCAAATGACAGCACTGGCTTTCATATTAGCTGGAGTGGGCAACTGACCTGGCTAAAAAATACCCTTCATGTTACAGCATGAACAGAAATGCTGGCAGGAGGGAAGGAGGAGGCTCACCAAGGTGGGAAAAGAGGTGTCATTCCATCAGTTTAAAATAGTTTTGAAACTGCAGCTACAGAGTTTAAACTTAGATGCACTCCTTAAGGTATTGGTCAAAAGCAAAG
The DNA here is from genome assembly GCF_027477595.1 of Haemorhous mexicanus. Taxonomy (NCBI): domain Eukaryota; kingdom Metazoa; phylum Chordata; class Aves; order Passeriformes; family Fringillidae; genus Haemorhous; species Haemorhous mexicanus. The sequence goes on along the minus strand of NC_082344.1, from coordinate 53,697,995 downwards.
GACACAGGAATCTGGGAAAGTCTCAACCTTAAATCTTTCATTTAAAGGTTGTCTGTGTTTAAAATTATACTTAGTAGTATTCTCACTCCCTAATTCTGGAAAGCCTCTCACAGGTTGGAGTCTGTAGGTCTGTGCTATAAATACCATCTCTGATCCCCAACTGTCTTTTTCAGTGACATGTAGCCTCTGTTGCAGGGAACAGCTAGATCAGTGTTGATAACCAGATAACAGCAGCATTGGAAGTGTGAAAAGGGAGGGTACCTTCCCAAAAGCTCTTAACATGAGAAGTCCTGGGATGGCAAGCAGGAAGAATTTTCACAGTATAGTCAGACCAACAGATTGGCCACCTCAAAATGGTCCAGGGAAGCTCAACCTTCCTTGACCTTCTCTTGTGAAAAGAGAGCAAGCAACAGCTTGTTGTGACCCCAGCCCTTGGGCTGAAGAGGGTGGCAGAAGAATGCTGTCTCTAATCCCCTCCCTGGCTGCAAACCAGCTTGATGAAGGCTGTTGCAGTTAATGTCTGCTAGCAACTGTTCCTGCTGTTTCTATGCTGAAAACCTTTCCGGGTACTCTTAAGTGGATTTATTTTAGATGATGTGCATGTTGCTAGCAGGAGCCTACGTGCTGAATGCAGATGATGGAACGTGTCTTGCTCCAAAGATCACATTGCAGTTGTTTCCCTGACTTAAAGCAAACAAGCAAAAAGGCAAACTAATGGAAAACTGGTGGCTTAAAGATCCGTGCAAAGCGATTTCTTTAGTTTAAGAGCCCAGTAAAATTCTATAGTCTGGTGCTGTGGTCAAGAATTAATAGAGGTCTGAAATACCTGACACTGAATTCTCCTTGTCTCTGCATTCCTCACTGCTCCTGGATTAAAGCCACTTGCTTCCTGCTTGGCATAGTACTTTCCAATTGTAATGCATTTCCTCTAAATGTCCAGAGGTCTAATGATACTATTGTAAACCTGTTAAAATTAATGCTGCAGAGGAAACAGCTTAGTTAATTGCTTATGGAAAATACAGAGATAGGCTGAACTATCTGATTGAGGGACATCAAAACCATTAACTATTAACCTTTTGAAAGCTGAAAAGCCTTGTGATATCATGTGCAAATCTGCCCCACAGCTTAGCAGGAGAATTGCACATTCATTTATGGATAAGCAATATAACTAATGGTCTAGAAAATTAATATTGCAATACAGAGGCAATCCTCACCTCTTTGGAGTTGTGTCCTTCTGTTAAAGTCCTCACTATTTCCAGGTATTTGTTTGTTTCTGCCTCCTCATTTTCGTGTGGGAAGCACTATTACTTCAATGGTGAATGTCTGTTTTTTTTGGAGCAATAGTGCACACTGATTTATTACTGCATGGTGTGTGAAAGGGAGTTTACAAGCTTTTCAAAGAGGGGAGAGTATTGAACTTGCTAAATGTGTGCATGCATCCAAGTGTGTACTGAGTTCAGCTCAGCTTTTTTCAGTTCATTCTGTTATACTATTTCATTACCTCTGCTTTTCTCCTTTGAACTGTAGTAGTTCTCATGTGCAATTTAGAACCAAGCTTGTGTTACCCCATAAGGCCAGTGGTAAACATGATGCTTCCCCCCTTCCCCTTTCTCTTCTTTTTTAGTCATAATGTTGGTATTTTTGGTCTCCTTTTACTGCTAAAGAGATGTTACTCGACTTGATATGTTGCAAAGCGGCATTGGTGTGTTGGGAGGCATGTTGGACTGAGTGCCAGATTGCGACACTTACCCTTGCACCTGTTGTGGGGCAACAAATTTCAGGCCTTAAAGTGGCAGCCCAGGCTGCTGATGCTCTTGCTGCTTGCCATTTACTACTGTTGGGTTGGATGGGTGCTGTGTAGCTTGGCTGCACAGCCAACAAATCCTGGGGGTGTTACCAAAAGCTCCTGGATATTTCTCATACCTTTTCTTAATGAAAGCTGCCTCACTGCTGTTGTCCTTTGAATACCATTTCTCCTTTGGTTGGAAAGAGGCTTGCTGTTTTTTCCAAAACCAATCCCAACTTTACCACTCTTGCCTAGCAACGGCATTAGGGATCTTAGAGCTAATGCCTGCTGTTGGCTAAATTACCTAAGTTGTCAGTTGGTCATTGAATTGTTATCTTTCCATTCAAGCCCTGATATAATGAAGTTATAGATGTTCCTGTGAAGCTGCTTGGTGAGTGCCTTCAGGGGGAAGCTGCAGGCCTGACTTGCTGGTAAAGGGAACAAGAAGATGCAGCACAATAAAAAACTTAAGTGTCAGTGAGACATAGGCTTACCCTGCAGGCAGCACCCAGTCTTTGGCTGACTACAGGAGGGATCCAAGGTCATTTTGGCAACTAAAGAGAGCTGAACTGTGAAGCAGGTCTGTATCCTTGGCCAGCAGTGCATGGATCAGGAATGCTGGTCAGTGGTTTTTTGGTTTTAACCTTCCTCTTCTTCCTGTCTCCTGGGTCCTGCAGCCCACAGCAGTGAATAGGACCATGCTGCAAATGCTCTCTGCCTCTCAAGCCCTGGTTTTCTGACCAAAGCTGGCAGACCTGCTAGATAAGAAGTGTGACGTTTATGTATTAATTTCTGGAGTTACAGGGATCAGCCACAAAGTATTAGCACCACTATACAGTATGTCCTCTGTTATTTAAAAGGGAGGATAGTGGATAGGTTCAGTTATTTGAGGTTTCAAGTAATCCAGGGCAATTTTCAGTGTAATTAATACATGTCAGGAATTTGACCCTTGTGGGGATAACACGAAGTTCCAGATAACTGAGGTGATACTGTAAACAAGTTGTGAAAATTGTGCCAGCAGACTGTCTGCACAGGTCAGCAGCACCAGCTAATAAAATATCTCGACTTTTGATCTAGAAAAATATTTAATGCAACTTTCACTTGACATCTGCCGAAGCAGAAAAAAACCCTTATTTTTTTACAATTCCTGGATGTTTTCTTTCAGTAAGTTTCTCCTGTTACCCCTGAGGAGGTCAGATAGTAGTTTCTTCTAAAACTATAGCAACTGCATGAAAAGGAAAACTTGAAATGTTCTGAGAGTGCCATATGCACCAGACACAGATGCACTGTTCTGCTGTGCTGTTTGTCTCTTTTCAAAGAAAAAACAAGCAGATTTTAAAAAATTAATAACTACTACTACAGGCTTGATACTGTGTATTGGAAACAATGTATTTTCTGTTATTTCAGAAAACAAATTATGAACAAATGCAGGAATTCCATCAATTATTGGCAAAACTAGTTGCAAACTGGTAAATAAAACAGAATGGTTCCCAGGGAGTGTTGTCAGAGCTCGTAGAAAAGCCTCTAAAGATTTAAAGAGAAGTACGTACATAAGGAAATGTTGTGGGCCAAAAGAACACATAAAATTTGTAACTAAATTCAGTGCTTAGTGACAGATGTAATGTAAAAAAGTAGCATGACATAAGGTTTGTCAGAGGAGACTGAGTTTTGTTTTGCTCTCTATGTTTTGAGAAGTCAGGCTAGATTGGTCTTCTCCCTTAGTGTACATGCCTGTATTTTATTTTTATACTGCTGAATAGTGACTGGGTGGAATCTGATATGTCAGTGGGCTAGAATTTTAGACAAGGAAGAAGCAAGATGATTGCATCCTATTGGACAACTGGTGCAGTCCAACAAAAATTTGAGTAAGCAAGGTATTAGCAGAACTATTTTAGAATGGGTGATGACATATCTTCAGCAAAAATGCAACAGTTTTTCCCTGTTCTTTCATTCTATCTGAAACAAACCAAAGAGCAAAATTCAATCCAATATTATGATTAGTTTGAAGGGAGTTTAGGAGCTGTATCTTCAGACCTGCCTGGCCTCCATTTTTGTGCATCTCAGGTCTTTGAATGACACAGTTAGCACTGACCAAAATCCATTTTCCTCTAAAGTATCACCTTGCTGATATGAATCTCCTCTTCCCTGTTATGCTTTATGGCACCTCAAGTTGATTCAGGAGTTTGTAATTCAGAAAAAAACACATAGATGCAGTAAAAAAGAACAGAGGAACAAGGTACTTGTCAGCACAGTGTTATCAGCAAACTCAGTATCTATCTGCCACTGGCATTTCAAAGGCATAACTACTGCAGAATTTTGGGGAGAATGATGGAATAGTTCTAATGAAATTTAGAGGAGCCTACTCATAAGCACAAGGACTGTGTGTGAGAAAAACCAAAATCTGCCTAGAGTCAGCACCCACAGTATTAGACTAAGTTGGCTAGTTCCCAGGGGTGTTTGAGACCTTAAATGCTCTTTAGTCCTTACCCTCTGGTTGATCAGAGATTAATCACTTGCTTTTTTAAATACTATTACCCAATCTCTTGAGCCACCCAATCCTGATTAAAATTTACTTTCTATATTATGATCCTAGAGAACTGAAACTCCTTGAATTCCAGACCTTTACATATTTTTTAAGAGCTGAGGGTTCTTAGTGTTCTCACACTTGCATCAAAAATTCTTGCAGATAGTTTATCTTCCTAAGAGTAGTTCACCTTGCTTCTTTTTAATTTGGCTGAAATTTGATGAGCAATACTAGAACTCCAGCACTTAAACCTTAATATGAACTATTATGTAAGTAAATTACACACCAAGAACTTCAAAGATTATGGCCAGTGTTCTCCATCATAGCTTCCAATATGATTTATTCTTTTTAAAGCAGCATAGAAATATTCTTGTCTTCCATAACTTTGCAAGTTGGAGAGATAGAAATGCCAGACTGAGGATGGGAAGTAAATAAGAGGAAAAAACAGTCAAGTACTCTATTCAGGATAATGTAAGGTGGAGTTTAGGATATGCCAGAGAATGCAGAACCCTGGATAACCTCTGTGGTGTGGGTGTGGGCAACTCACTGAACAGTCTACTTGGCTTTGGCAGCTCTCACCCTTGCTCAGGACAGCCACATCAGCTCTTGCAGGAATGCTGCTTGATGCCAGTGCCTTTCCCATTTGAGGGCAAATGGCCTTAGCTGTGCAGAACAGCACATTTATGGATTTCCAAGTTGCCAAAAAGCCCCAGAAAGTGGATGCTGCTCAGGTGCTAGCTGGCTCTCCAAGGTCTCTGCAGTCACAGGCATGCTGAAGCCCCTGAGCAGCTCTGGGCTGGCTGGCATGTACACAAAGAGCATGCAGAACTTGTATGACCAGGGTCTGGTGCCTCCTCGGTGGGTGGGCTGTGCAGTGCAGTTTGGGCAGTGTTCCTGCATCACCTAAGGTGTTTGCATAGCTCTGTAGCCCCTGTATTGGATGGGGCAACATCTCTTGACCTTGTAAACCCCAGGTAGCTCCCAGTAGGGTCTCCAGATTTAAGGGTTGATTGGCTTCAGCACTGAGCGTCAGCTGGGTCTGTGCATCGAAGCAAGGCAGTCCTGTGTCTGATGAATGTATTCCCCAGTCTCTAGGAAGGGCAGTGTAGAAGTGCTTGCCAAAGCCAATAAGTCCTGCTGGCCTTGAGCTGATTTCGAGTAGCCATGTGTAACATTTGCATTCTCCAGAAATCTGCACCTGTGGGAGTGGTTTGGAGATGCAAGCTGGCTGGGGACTGGGACTCTGCAGTGCTTTAAATCAGCTAATTTGCTGGCAGCTTCTTATTGGTGCTGGAGCTAGTACAGCTGCTTTCATGGTCTTCGATGCCTGGCCTAATAATCTTGCTAGACTCTACTGGTTCTGCTGTCTAGATATACCTCTCTCTATCAACTCTGAGTCTTGTTCCTTTGTTGGGGAAAGGAAAAAATCATATTTACGTTAAATTTACTATTTTCATTTATACAATCTCATCAGCTAAGTTTTATTGTGTTTTTTATGTGGCTTCAAATTGAAACAGTTTTCAGAATTAGCAGGTGAGGAGTTGGAAGCTTGTTGTTTGATCATACATGAACATCTCTGCTGGCCTTATTTGTGACTGTTGTGAGCAGGAGCCACTGGTTATACCCAGGTAAGCTGAATTATAAGCATGATTGGCTCTTCTAACAAACAAAAGTTTATCTCAGGTCTGGCAAAGACAGAGGGTAGGGTATTAACTGAAGTTTTAAGAATAAATTATCAGTGATAGCCAATTTCTTTTCTGTTCCTTTCATCAACAAACAGTGAAAGCTATTTCTGCCATCTTCACTGCTTAGATCCTGTTTCTGAAGACTTGGTGTGGTCCTTGTGATGAACACATCTTCCTACCCTTGTTGCTTTGTGTATTCTGAGGGGAGAGAGAGTGTTGTAGTAGTACACCTCTAAAGTGTAGAAGAAAACTGAACAGCAGGGATCTCAGTCCTGTAAGAGGACACATCCTTTTCCATCCTCTGTTCTTCTGTCCAGAGGAACCAAAACAAAGACATTGTGAAAGAGCTGGGAAAATGCTTTGCAATAGGAATGCACTGTATTAAAGAAGACTTCTGTTCATTCTCTCTTGCTTTAATCATTGATTTTATTCCATTAATTGAAGGAAATTCTGCTTCTTAAATACATTATACTATTGTACTATATTTTATTTGTCCTGAAAGCTTACTCTTCCCAACTGCAAATTACACTGGCCTCCAGATGTAATCCATGAATTCCAGTTTCCAAATGCCTCTTCAAAGGCATGCTTGCATGACCACTATAAATGTAGTGAAGAGTAGCAATTTAAGTGATTTATGTAGGCTATTCTTTGTGGTTAATATAGGTTTGCAGTTACAATAGCTTTAGGAATAGTTATGCTATTTCTTGGGTCTAGAGACTGCTTACTGATGGTGGAAAAGAAATCACTGCCAGAATATTGGGTAGCTCGTCTTGCCATGAATATTTACCATAAAAAAAACCCCACCAAAGCTGGAGATATTCAAGATCACTGATAATTATGGCCGTGCCATCTAGACACCAAATGTATGTTTTCATATCTGGGAAAGAAACAAGAGATACATGGATATAGTACTGGAGTACTCAATAATTTAAGCTGTTATCTTGTTTATGGTCAAAGTCACGAATGGGCACTGATGAGCATATTTTGCACAGATTCTTTGATTGTCTGTAAAATTCACTTGCAGAAAATTGAAAATTATGCATTTTCTTCCCCTTCCTTTTTCTCACCAAAGTAATTCTAGACACCTAAATATGAAAGCTTTCTATTTATTTTTTTAGTGGAAGTAAAACCAACAAGGTAGATTTTTCATGGGGAATGTGCTGGAACTTCATTCAGTAGAAATAGCCAATTTAAAAAAAAAATGTAGTTTTTGGACTTGAACAGCTTCTTTTAGAAGTGTTTTAAGGAGACCCCAACCTGTACATTTAAGAAGTTCAGAATGTTTTATGTAATGTTGGCATGAAAATGCAAAGCTGTGAGTGGGGGGAAAATGTATGTCAGGTATCGTGTAACAGCAGCAAAAATATTTCTGATGTTTATCAAACCTTGAACACCACAGATTAGTAAAACATATTCCTTGGCAATAAAGAGTAGATGTTTAATTTGAAAGGAGAAGTGGAATTTGTTGCTTTTTTTGCAGAGGTCATGAACTGACCAGGAATGAGTCCTCCTTGGCGGTTTCACTGTTTTGCTGTTTGCCTTGGGGAATAGAGATTTGGTCTGATTTTAACAGCTACTGCCAGGCCCCTGGCCCCCACAAGCAGCTTTCTTGCATCTTTTGAGGCCCACCTACAGCAGCTGTACTTGGACAGAGGGATGAAGAGGCCCTCCAACAGCTCAGGATGCAAAGTGTCCTGATCCCTGAGCTGGATTGCTGTCTACTGAGAGAAGTCCAAATATTGAGAAGTGTTACAATTTTCTGGCTTTAAATGGAAGATAGCTTTGCTTAATATACTAAGCAAAAGGGGACACACCATGTAAAAGAAAAGGGGCAGGAAGGTAAAGTCATGCTTGAAGGGAGTAGATACTGCAATTAGAAAAAGTGTTATGAAGCTGCCAGGTGGTGGTCATACATTCAGTTTTAGAGGTCTAATGTCATATTGCTTTTAATTTTAGGTACTGATTTCTTTTGTACCTTTACAGTTTCAGACCTAAAAAATAAACTTCAGAAAATTTCAGCCGTTCTCTGGCTCTGAATGCTCAGCTGGCCCAATATCACTGGATGTCACAAAACTTCAGACTGTGTTAATCATGCACATATTTTCATTAAAACCTTGTATTTTGGGGATTACACAATTTTGATGAAATCTGCTTCTGTGCCTGATGGGGAAGACAGCTAATAAATTACATGGAGGAGATAAGAATTGAGGCTATACCTTCAACACAGTTTTGTGTCTCTAATTAATCAGGTTCTTGTGTATCAGAAAAGCATTATGTATAATTCTCACTATTGCTCATTTCTGTTTCCTTTATTTTTTTGTCCTTGCCTTCTGCTTTGGATGTAGTGACAGTGAAAAAATAAAAGCAGTCGGTAGGGATCACAGCTTGAGAAGTATTTTGTCAGGTAGTAATCTCTGAAGATGCACTGATTATGCTTTGTGTTACCTGTACTGGTTTATAATAGAGGATGCTGGTCAGATAATTAATAATACAATCAGACACACCTTTTCAGGTGGACAGGCTCATGAGGCACAGAATTTTTCCTCATTTTCTTCTCTGCAAGACCCACTTCATCCCAAAGGTTTTTAGCAAGCTGAATCTGATGATTTCCTGGAGCTGGGTCCCTCGAATAGTCAACACTGCTCTTCCTGGAAAACAAGGTTATTTTCTCTACAGTCAAGTCAAAATATAGAAAGCAGGTGTTGGGTATCAGTGCTCTGGGATATCAAATGGGATCAAAGGGATCCCATGAAGCTTGGACTCTGCAGGCAGAGAAAAGAATGAAGGTTATGTAAGAAAAAAGTTATTATCTTTTGTAGGCTTGCTATTATAATTAAGGAAAGCATGGAATAAATCTTAGCACATATATTTGCTTTGCATAGGTAATCATCTTTACCACCAAAATACCCCTCTTAGTAGAAACACATAAATAGTTTTTTAAAAGTATGTGTTGTGCCATGGCTTAACACACAATTGCCCTGACAGCAGTCTGGGAAGGCACAGGTTTATTCAGCACTGCTTGGTTTAATTGATGACTATATATAACACATGAAGGACTTGTGTTGGAGACTAAGCTATTTGTGGTGCTCCTTTGGGTATATTGCTGATGAGGTAATTCACCTTTATTTATCTATGTTTTTTTGGTTTTGTTTTGTTTTGTTGTTTTGGTGTTTTTCTGTATGCAGAGTGATAAGCTTTAACACTATGTCTAGCAAAAAGAAATAAATAATACTCTCCCACATTTAATGCTCAGGTTAATTTCTTTGGTGATCTCCTTTACTTAAATTTTATTTTCACAATATCTGCTGTAGTGGTTCTTATGACTTAAAACCTTAGAAATAAAGTTTATGTATTTCTGTTTTCTTTAAGCAGTTTGTTTGGGATGGTTGTCTTTTAAGTACTTATAAATCCACAGTCAGACTCTGTACTTTCCATGACACTTTGGGTCTATTCTAACCACCAAACTTAGGAAACAGCATGTCTCCTAAACTTAGTTGTGAATTTCTTGCCCATTTTTATATTTTGCTGTAGACCTCATTTGTGGGGACAACAGTTGCAGGGATGTGCTGAGAAAGCAAAATGTCCAGTTTCCCCAGAGGATGTTCTGACAGAACCATTGTGGCACTAGCTGTGGTTTCAGGGTTGAAACTCTAGAGATCTGTGTTTAGGTTAGTCATACTACTGCACTCATAATGTGAGTGCAAATGAAGGTCAAATTTGTCTTTAGGACCTTTCTTCCTCCTCTTCAGTCAGTCAGCACAACTATTGCCAGGAGGATGGAGAAGTAGCTGTCACAGATGGGAGCTCAGGTTGCCCTCAGAGCATGATGTTGTGATGTTTCTTTCATTCTTGTCTCTTTTGTAGCTCTTTACCCAACGCACTCTGACATAACTTTTCTATTGAACCACTTCATAGCTGCACCAAGAAGGCAGAGTGAGATAAGTAACAGTCCTTTCCATCACAGCAAAAGGAAGCATGCCTTATGTTTTTGCTGGTTTTGTGTTTTTACCCATCTGGCTCTGGATTTTCAAGGGGAATTCCCATTGGCTTCTAGGAGTGCTTCTCTACAGTTCACTGTATGAGTACTTGTTTTTAACCCTGCGCTTTGTGAACTTCTTTCACCAAAAAAAAAAAAAAAAAAAAAAAAAAGAACTCATAAAACTGAGACCAAATCCCTCACAAGCCAAATGCTAGCATCTGGTATTAAAAAGCTGAGAGAGTGAATGGCACAGAAGGGGTGGAAAGGAAATGTTATCCTGTTCCTTGGCCATAGCGTGGCTGTTACCATAGAATATGGCATCAGATAGGCATCCCCTCTTCATGACCTGGTGAAATCTAACATCTGTTTGACATCTGGCTGTGATTTCATCAGCATCAGAGCCAGTGAATAGCCTGGAAATGTTTTGGGATTTTTCCCTGCCTGCCTATGTTCTGTATTCAGTGCTGTAAACAAAGCCATCCTTAGGGTGTATCTTGGGTTTGACAAATCTGAGGGAGTTCACATCATCTGATCATCATCTGCTCTCTCCCCCAAAGACATAGAAGTTGACTGAGCCCCCATTTGTTTAAATGTTTTATTCATGCCTTCAGGGATAATGACCTGATGTAGCAAGGGGTAATATCAGGACCTACTTCACTAGTGAAGTCATAGGGTCAGCCTTGTGTTCATGCTCTGCGCACCCCTCCCACCCTCTCGTGGTTTCCTTTTGCCTGTTGGGTTGAAGTTTGCTCTTGCTCATGTTCTCTCTTCTGCTCAGCTTCCATTCATATTATTGAAAAATTAAAAGTTTTTATACAATCAATAGCAGCTCAAAGCTGTGCACTATCTTCTTGCTCTAGGCACTTGCAGGTTTCTACCCTAGCAAGCCTGGCTAGGAGCAGCAGGATCTAAGCACCTTGGCAGTTCCAGCTAAGTTATCTTTGGAGTCAGGTACTGAGACACCCAGAGGGAGTTGGGATTGTTTAGCCTGGTGAAGAGAAGGCTCAGGGTGGACGTCACTGCTCTCTACAAATTCACAAAATGAGGTTGTAGTGAGGTGGGGGCTGGTCTCTTCTGCTGTGCCTACAGTGAGAGGACTAAAGGACATGACTTTAAGGTGAGACAGGGGACATTCAGAGTGGGTATTAGAAAAAAAAAAATCACTGTAGGATGATCAAGCATTGGAATAGGTTGCCCATGGATGTGGTGGAATCACATCCCTGAAGGTGTTCAAGAGCTATCTGGATTTGGCACCGGGTGATGTGGTTTAGTGGTTCAGGGACCACAGGGGTACTGCTGGATGGATGGTTGGACTGGATGATCTTGAAGGTCTCTTCCAACCTTGATGATTTTATGATTCTATTATTTTTATCTTCAGGCAAACTTAGATATTACCTGAAGGCAATTCAATTACATTTCTGGTTTCTGGTGTGTGTTGTGCAGTTGAACTACAGTACCAACTGGCCCATTTCTTCACACCATTTCAAAGGTGTTTTTTGCCTTTCTGACAAGAAAGCCGGACTGTTATTGAAGGAGACACATATTTTCCCTCTTGGCTGCCCAAAAAGAAGCAGAGGAAGGCTGGGTTTCCTTGGCAAAGGCAGCCTTCACCAGCTTCTCAGGGGCGCGCTGGAAGGCTCTACCTGTGGAGCCGGTCAGTACTTGCCCGCCCGGTGATCCCTGCTCCTCCTGATTCAGTCTGAACATCGCGGTGTTTATTCTCCGCTCCTGCCCCTTGCCTTTGCGCTCACCCGATGCGCCCCGGCGCTGCCTGTCCTCCCGCGCCGGGTGCGGGGCAGCGCCGCTGCCGGGGGTGGAGTCCGGGGGAGTCCGGGGGAGTCCGGGGGAGTCCGGGGGCTGCGGCTCCGCCGGGCCCGCTGCCGCCCCGCCGCGGGGTCGCGGCCCGGGGAGGCGAGGATCGGTCCGGCTGACGGGCTGGTAAGTCCTGCTGCCCCTCCCTGCTCCCAGGGATCATCTTTTTCTCGTTTGGTTTTGGGGGTTTTTTGGGTTTTTTGGGGTTTTTTTGGGGTTTTTGTTTTGTTTTTTTTGTTGGTTTGGTGGGGGTTTTTTTGTGGTTTTTTTTTCAGTGGGTTTTTTTTTTTTTTGTTTGGTTTGGTTTGGGGTTTTTTTGTTTTGTTTTTTTGCGGGGGGGGGGGGTTGTTTGTTTGTTTGTTTTTCCCACTAGCATTTAATTTTCGTGGGTGAGGCTATTGTGTGCCAGAATCCTTTGGGGATGTAAGCATCCCTGTCTGGGAGGTGCCTTCAATTCTGGTGCGCTGTCAGCCTTCCTCTTCTGGAACCATCCTCAGCTTCTGAGTGAATGTGTCCTAACTATGATCCATGTCCTTCCAAATCTACTGATTTGGGGTTTGCCACAGAAAACAATCTTTTATGTAGTTTTGTTGTATATATACAGCAAAGGATATTGGATGAACAGTAGAGCACACATGCACACACATGCAAACACACACACACACACACACACACACACATATTGTTAAACATATGTATATAGTTAAAAATACACAGAAAAGTAACTTGGAGAAATAGTAACACATATATACATATATGTGCATGTGTGTGTGTGTATATATATATATATATATATATGCATACATATATATAGAGAGATTGATTTTTTTCTCATATACATATATATATATATATATATATATATAAAAGAAAAGTTCCCAGTCCTTCCTATAGAAGTTTTTTTCCTGGTGGACTGGAACCGAATATTCCAATATTTCTATGAACCTATGAATCAGGCAAGATCCACTGCTTTTATATAGATAAATTATCACCACTACTTACTTAAAATGGAAAAATAAGGGAATTAGGAAGAAATGTTGAGACCAAACAAAAAGCTTTTAAGAGTCTATTAGAAACTTCTCCGAAAAGCAGTTTGGAATTTTTTTTTTTTTTTTTTTTTTTTTAATTTTATTTTAGAGATCTTCTCATTTATTCTGGAGCAGGGAAAATATCAGCATTCCAGAAATGAAAGAGGCCACCTGTTTGTCTGCAGCTGTCCTGCAAAACAGAGCAGTGCTACTGGCAGCTAATAATATCTCCAGCTTGCAGAAGCGGCATGTATTTGGCATTTTATTCAGTATTCTGGGCAGATATACAGCTTGGCTTGCTCTTATTTTCCCCAAGTTTATCTGAATATCTCATCCGGGCCATGCAGTAGCACATCTGACAAACGATGGCTCCACAGTGCTAAGCTGTAGAAGTGATTTGCAGTGCGAGTACAGTGAGACTGTTTTGTATGCATTGTGGCGGATGAAAGGAATGGAAGTGGGCCAAATTCAAGCTGTTTGCCATTGCATCTGATCAGCAGATCCTATGGAGAGAATTTGCCTGCTGTGAATATTTGATTGTCGCTAGCTTGAACTGTCTTGTGTGTTGGCAGTGCTACTGTGTGAATTTGCAGTGGCTTTCCAGGGTGCCTGTCCTACTCTACTGCCAGTTTCTGGGGTTTTTTTTACAGGGTTCAGGATTTTGTGCTCTACTTCGTGCATGAGGAAAATTACTTAATGCTATACAGTGAACATTTTTTCATATTTATAACACACAGGTTAAACAAAAAAAAATTAGAAGTAAGTAGTGTGTCATCTTTTCCCCCTCCTGCCACCTTCATAAAGGCATAAGCCCTCTGCCACCTACTCTCTCTGCATTATCTTCAGATGATTGTCCTGGCAAGGTGATTTCGTCGTGCAGAATCAGATTACACACCAGAAAGAATGAAAAGTTAATGGTGTTGAAATGCAGTTGTAAGAGAAGGAGCATTTTTCCCTTGCTTCCCATGCATCCTTCTGAGTAAGTTCTCAGGGAGTTGGTGCTCTGCACCCTTATCTGTCCATGACCCTTCTTACTGGTTCATGGCTGGCTTGCCTGGGAGTCTACAGTTTTGTGTTGATTAATTTTTTGTTTCTGAAATTCAGTATAGTGAAACATTTACATTAATAACTTTTGGTTTTCATTACTCACAAGTAAATGACATTGCTTGTAGTGCTGATGTAACAGTAACTGTCAGGACTCTGCTGAGGCAAGCAGAAAAGGCTTGGGATTTAACCTATCAGTGTATCCTGTGTCTGTCACCATACTGAAGCATTTATCTTCTCTATACAGCCTATTTAGACTTTCTGTCATTTTATAGATTAAGCATAGATAAAATTGTATAGCTATCTCTGAAATCTATAGATTACAGATTTATAATTTATAGATCTATATAAATATAGATATTTATGGATATAAAATTTTATATATTAAAATGATAGAGAAAATTTGCAAAATAAATTTCGACTGTAACCTATCAGCTTTTTCTTCCTCTGTGTGCATGAAGGACAAAAGCCAGAAGAAGATTTTTGATTATACAGGGGTGTGGGATAAAACCAAGAGGAGCCAACAAGAGACAGTTGCAGATCCTCTGGGGCTGTGGGAAATGATGTGCTGACCAAGTGACCAATTCTCTGTCTACTCCAACACTGCAGCTGAAGAAAATAATGGCTGAGAGAAAAGCAGTATCATTTCTATTTAAGATACTGAGGAAATGGTGTGATAGTGCCTTGTAGGGGCTGCCAGAGGGACCAAATTCTGGTTGTGTGTCTTCTGAGACCACTGTAAAAGATAGCTCTCTGTTAGCTGAGGCACAGCAGCTGGCCACCCTGAGATCCTTGCCACTGCAGTGTGACCCATTTGCATGACCTATTTAACTCTGCCAAGTTGTAAGGAGCTGGGCAGGCACATTAAATGTTTCTTTTCAGGCACCCATTCAAAGTGAGGATGGTTTTTATACCTTGCTACTTGTAAACCTGTTTTTTCTGCTTTCTTCAGTTTCTTCAGCAAAGAGTGGCATTTTTTGACAAAAAGTGCATCATTTCAGCTAACAGACACTGAACAATAAATCCTCTTGAAAGATAAAAGCAACATTTCCTGAGAACTGAAGAAATCAGGACCTGGTCAATGCAAGGTGTAGTAATCCTGAGAGAAAGCTTTGCTGGGAGCTGGGTCTTAACTTTAAGACTCCTTTCTTCTTTTAGTGGCTTAGGAGTGCTTTTCTCCAGTGACTCAATGGAACTAACAAATGTGAATTTCATCTGTACTAGAGCAAACCAGGAAAAGTTTCGTTTTGCAGTAGTATGGGATACATTTTTTGGCTTGGGGTTAGGCAGCCTAGGCAGGTGTCCTTGAGTAAATAAATCACTTGAAAGCATTTTCTTTGTTGGATTTTTCTTCAATCCTTTTAGACAAGTGCCATTTTTAGAACCATTGGGAAATAAAAATTATGAGATTTTTAGCAAAAGCAGAAGCTTCTTTCAAGGGTCACTGATTGCATCTTGCTGGCACGTGTGGTTATTTGTGCCCATACAAGATACCAGCTTTCTGTGGAATTGTTGGGGTGATAGTGTTAGTGACTTGGCAAACATTATTCATATGATGACCATCAAAATAAAAGCCAACAGGAGTAGGTGACACTGGCTTTTTGAGAAGCAGGCATTTTTTCATCAGCAGAAGAACTGAGTTTCCAAACTCTGTGGCTGCCAAATAACTGGTATTTTTGTTACTGCTTATCATAACTCAGATGTGAATTTCTGGCATAAAGATGGGTGCAATTAGTTATCTTCAGCATTCCTCCTCCTTGGATTGTTTTCTAGGTCTGTTAGGTTACTATGATCTCTATGTCCAGTATATTTTTGTTAAATTTGGAAATGCTGTTAGGAACTTTTTTTGAATGCTTTTGCATTTTTATTTAATATATTAGATTTACACATTGCTCCACCAGCCATTTGAGAGTGACCAGGACTGTCCTCCATCAAAGACTAAACATAAGAGTTATTCATGATGCAGTTGGAAAAATTATAATGCAAACAGTAAGCCAGATGGAAAATTGTACAGGCATCTTTTCATGTCATGAATGATGCTGTCTCTCTGGGTTATGGGCTCTCTGCTCTCTCAACTGCTGTTCCTTTCCCCCCTGGCTCCCCTCCAGAGCTGTTAAGTTTCAGCCAGGGAAGAAAGGGAGATTTGAACTCCTCTGAATTTCCAAGTCTCTGTTTTCTGCAGTGTGGCTGGCGAGCTTTGTGTGCGAGAGTGTTGGCATGCCGAGAGCCACGGCGATTTGCATGCTGCTTGCAGAACAAACAGGGCTGCTCTCCCCGAGCCCCAGGAAAGGCTGGGAGCAGATGTGGGAGAGCCTTGCTCACCAGTCCTCCTCTGTCATGCAGAGTGGGTAAGAGCTGAACACCACCAGGCTCCTCTGCTTCCCAGTTTTTATGAAAACAGGTCTCCACCACATGCTGTGGTTCTGCTTCTCTGTAACTCTTCATGTGGCAGCTTAGCTTTAGGTTTGAGATGAGATTCCTCCAAGAATATCAAGCTGTACATTGTATCTTTACTTGTCCACATATCTACCGTTGCAGTTGCTGGTCTAGAAATGTATGTATCTAAAAAAGTATTCTCTACTAGCTGCAAGATTTATCCATGTAAAAACAGATTCACTGCTACTGTAACGGGGAGTGGTGTGCATGCATATGTATGAAACCTGTATTAACTGTCTGTGCACACATGCAGATTCAATCTCCTTGGTGCAAACTGAAGTGTCATCACCTGGACTTGGTTTGAAAGAGATGTATCAGTTTTCACTTGGCCTTTCTTAGCCACTGACTTTTAATTTTTGCACTTTGCAAAGAGTAAATCCTCCATAAGAAGTGTTACAAAATCGGGTGTTGTTTCCTCTTAGAAACAGTGGCCATGTGAAGTGTAGCTCCAAGGTTTTTATTTCAGGAGAAAGCACCTATCTCTTTTCTCAGTGGCTTCTGACTGGTTACCTTTGGAGAGGCAAGAGAACAGTTGTGTTGACTGGCTTGCTCATAGCTAACGTGCAAAGTGTTTTCTGAACAAATTGCTTGTTTAAATGGTGGCGGGCTTTTTCACATCTACTCTTCCTGCTCCCTTCAAAAATCCTGCCTTTTCTGCTCTGTAACATGCTGAGGTTGTGTGGCAGCCTCCAGGTGGAGAAATCAGTGGGCCTTTTTCAGTTTAAAAAGTTGCCAACATCTGTTTTTGAAAAGAAGTCAACAAGCTTGTTGTAGTTGTATATATCTTGGAAAAAAGAAAGAAAAAGAAAAAAGTTTCATGCATATGTGGTTTTCAAACAAAATCTACACTGACCTCTCAAATTATGTGACTGGAAATATCTTTGGTTCTTCATTTAGCTAATGGTGGGATTGTTCATGAGCAGTTACTGAATTAGGGAGAAGTTGGTCTGGTAAGATTTTTTTTTTTCTTTAAGGGGAGCTTAAAGTGTTGAGATTTTATGCTTTTTGTCTCTTTTCAGGATAATATCATATTATTCTTAAGAGGCTGCAAGGAACTGGGACTTAAAGAATCTCAGCTTTTTGATCCTGGTGATCTGCAGGACTCCTCAAACAGAGTAACCATCAAGTAAGTAAAACTTGATGTGACTAGCAGTTTGTGACTAGCATGCTACAGCCTCAGGTGCATGTGATGCAATAGTAAATATTTAAGAATGAGCAAAAAGGCTACAGAACTGTAATTAGTGTAAGGCAGATAAGAAGCAGAAGTTTGGGAAACTTTCAGTGTTGGGATGAATAGATTGTTCTTTCAACAGAGACATCAGCCACAGCTCTGCAGAATAGGACAACACTTGGAGAATGCTCTCAGGCCCATGGTGTGACTCTTGGGGATGTGCAGACCTAGGAGTTGGACTTGATGATCCTTGTGGGTCCCTTCCAACTCAGTTTATCCTGTGATTTTGTGAAAATACTGTCTTAGTTAGGCAATGAGATTCTGAGGGACTTAGGGGTTTTCCTAATCTAAATTGACCACATTCTTTTTTTGTCTGTCCAACTCATAAAACATTGTAGTCTGGTGGAAAAGAAGTCACAGTTCTGCTATGTCAGATTAAATTGTTTTGATGGTGAAATATAGGACAGTTAGATTCTATGAGATGCAGGCATAAGCACGGTCTCTTAACTTCTCTGCAAGAGCTATAGCTTGAGACACAGTAATTGGACTGAGGAAGTCTGTGTGAACTGGAAATGCCCCAGTTTAGATAGTTTTTCACCAGAACCACACACCCACTACCACACAAATTGCACAGGCCCCCCAGCTTTTATAAACAAAACCAGTCCACACTTTCATAAAATTAACAAAATTTTTAATTGGTGTTTCTTAACTTCTAAATTGGTATTTCGAAGTTTTCCTAAAAGTTCTGGGTCTATCATGTCATGTTACAGTTATAACAGAAGTTATTGCTCTAATGACAAGCAAATGCTTGAATGAATGTTCATTGCATGAGTTGATTGAATGGTCTAATTTCACTTGGCCAAAAATATCACTAATGAAATCCTGATCAGACATATCTATTTTAGAGAAGTATATGGAAACAATTTACTAAATTTCAGTAGCTTTTCTTTTTTTTATTATTCCTTTCTGGCAATGGAAGCTGGGCAAGTTTTCATAGTATTCAGGCACTGTCTGGGAAAATTCAAAGGCTCTGAAAATCAAATTGGCCAGTGTCCTTGTTTTAAGGTATACCATTTTTTGCTCCTTCCCAAGTTTCTGACTTTAGCATGAGGTTCTTCTTGCCCTCTACATGGGAGTGAGTGGAGGCTATGTCATGTATTTCTTCTAAATCTGATAATATTTGGATAAAATTAGTTCTTCATGATGTCCTGTAAAATCATTGAGATGATTGACTGGAGAGAGTTGCAAAACAATCCTCAATCTTCATATAAAACCCTAATCTCCATATGAAACCAGAGAGGAAGAGTCTTTCTGATAAAAACCTTCATCTTTTGTGGTTGAGGATAGATGGAGTACCTTGGTGGAGGCAGTTTGAGAGGCTTTGACTAGGGTGGAGCTCAAAGCAAAGCTGTCACCAAGTGAAACCTGGCATCATAAACCCTGCAGAGCTGGCCTGGGCCTCCACTGCATATGAGGGCTTCAGAGAAAGCAGCTGTGGAAATGAGCCAAATGTTTTCCTAGCGCTGTCCAAGTTCACACTGAGTAACTGAGTTGAGGTGTACAAGCCAAGTCCATGACTCTTTTAGAGAAATATGTTGAAGGCTGTGTTCTGCTAGCTAGTTCCCAAAGCATGAAGGTGATTTTTTCCCTCTTTGAAGACTTTTGCATTATTTTTTTAAACATGGTGAAAATATTATTTGTGGTAGAGGATGAATATGACATTATTGCACATGCTTAAGATCGTGACATTTTGCCCTTTTTTTTCCATACAGATGTTAATTGAGGCATGTATTAGATCTATTTTTTGGATCACTCTGCTTATAAAAGTTATGAGCTAATGCTGTAAGGAATTTTTTTGTGACTAGTTAAGCAAGTCTCTTTTCCACTATTATTTTACTAAGAAAAAAACCAGGACAGTTCTATTTTTCTTATTGTGTGGGTATTAGTGGACAAAATTTTGGCTTAAAAACATGTTATCAAAAATACTTTGCTTACCATTGCCTATATTTAGGGTTTTGTTGTTCTAACAGATTTGAGTATATTTATTTTTGGTTTTGCCAGATAAACTTTAATGATGGAGTGGTCTTACTGTTAGAGTAGTAGACAATTCCACTGTAAATAATCAGGACACAATCTTCACTAAATCTCAGATAGTCTTATGTAGTTTTTAGCACCTAAATGTGATATGCATTTCCTTCTTTTTTTATGCTTTCTTTGCTGAATTTTGAAATGATGTTTATGTTTACACAAACTCTGTATCTTGTTGTTTTAACATAAAACTACCACTCTTCCATGAACGTAAGAGAAAAAAAAATAAATTGAGAAGGATGATGCCAATGTTCAGTCTGAGTCCTCAAGTATACATTTAAAAAATAAATGTTTTCCATGGCATATTCTGTTCTAAATGGCAGGGTCTTTGTTGCTTCATCCATTCACTTTGTTCTTTGTAATGTTTGTTTCCACAGAAGCACCTGCAATATTTCCTCAATGTTTGCTGATGCCTCTTATGCTTGTTCATTTGCTTCCAGAATCTGTATGGGTTGCAGAGCAGAATCTGACTGTTGGATAACTGCAGAATGTATTTTAGCAGTGAGGACTTTTGTCTTCCTTTTCAAAGAAATCAGCAGCTCTGTTTAAAGGAAATATTTTGGCATTGTCCTACTTTACTGTGGGAGCATTATAAACATATTTTCTTCTTGTACTTCCAGAATTCTAATTTAATGATTGAAATAATGGTGACAAAATACTCCCATGTTATGAATAAATGAATGTGTGAACTACATCTTCTTAGCTTTCATGTATTTCCAGACAGCAGAAGCATTCAGCAGGCTTTTGTTAGGGAAAATATGATCTGCTGCATACAGCCTCTTGGAAAGTATGTCTGCTTTCTGATTTTTTTTTCCTTTTTTTTTCTTTTTTTTTTTTTCTTATCTTTGTATGTGTTTGTGTGTGCAACCAGGAACACTGACTATAGTAGGAAGCTGAAAAATGTAAGTACATCGTTTGGAGTTTTTCTTTTTGTCTGGTTAATTCTGTTAATGGCCTGATCAAAAATATTGTCAGTAAAAATTGAGCACATGAGTATTGCTGAAAAGTCCTTCTGAATACAAACCAAACTGGGTTCTGCTGGAAATTTAAGTAGATTTGCTATGGCAAAGCAGCCTTACAAAAGAAATAAAATGGAGAACATTTGCCTCTTCTTAGATACTCTTAGATGAGTGATAAACCAAGTGATTTCTGTGCTGTCCAGTGTGGTGTTTGCTGGGAATGGTCTGGTTCAACCATGAAGCCACAATTTTGTAGCCCTTCCCAAATATATAGGCATTGAGTACAGTTGCACAAAGCATTTAGAATGAAGCAAAAGGCCATTAAATTGGGATGCAAGACCTTACTATGAAGTTTGTTAGCTTTCTTGTTGTTCTTCCAAATAAATTACTGTTTCCCCAGAAAGACTACTTCCATTTAACTCCAATTTCCTCTTAATTTAAACTAAGGGCAGTGGTATGGATCCTGTGCTTGTTAACTAGAAAAGAAAATGTCTAAACTTTGCTGGTCTCAGTTTAAAGCCTAGCAAGCTGTCTGTCCTTGGTTAGCTGTAAACTGGTATAATTTTTGTTTGGCTCACATATATCCTGATAGGAAATGCCAAGATATTTTTTAATAACTTTGAAAACCAGTAATCATAACTTCCATGACTGGTGGTAAAAAAATCCCAAACCCAAACAACACCAAAACCATCCCTCCCCCAAATTGTTTCATCCTGTCTTTCCCATCATCAGTAGAGTAGTATCTTCTGCAGCCAGCACACAGACTTTTCGGGGAAGAATTCAGCTTTGGTATTTTAACACTCTTTGTGGGCACTGGCTAAACATCTTTGTACAGATGTGTTGCTTTAAAGGTGAAGTTTCAAAAGTGTCCTCCATAATGTGCTTGTAGGCAATATATGCTTTCCAGGTGCATGATCCTGCAGCCTCAGCTGCCAGCCAGCCGGAATTGCTTGCAAATGTGAAATTTTCTGCCTTTTTTTTTTTTTTTTCAAATAAAGAGAGGAAGAAGAGAGAAATTGATTAAATGCTTGCAGAAAAAAATAAAAATACCAAAAATACCATAACCTTCATCAATGAACTCAATGGCAGTTTCCTGGCTACTAGAAATACTGTCATTTGCAAATATTATCATTTAACTTGAGGACATATACTGTAAGACTTTTTTGCATTAAATTTGTCAAGTGGTGTTGGTTGAAGGAAAACAGTTCAGATAAAGGTTGTTTCAAGACAAAAAAAATCAGGACTAGCAACACCACCTCCCTTCATTCAGTACAGTAGTATTGACTTTGATGTAATTTTTTTTAAAAGGGAAAAGTTTTTGAACTTTATTAAAAATGTTACTCAGTTATTTCATGACATGTATACTACTTCTAAACTGAAGAAAAATATAAACTATATTTTTATATAAAATACATATTTTACATTATATAGCACGGTTGTTATTAAACAGAAGGTCTGTAGGATGCTGTATCCTTTTCTGACAGCACCTCAGCTGCAGTGCTGCAGAATTTTGAACGTTACACTTAAATGAAAAATGGGGATGCTAGTGCAAGTTGATAAGAAAAGTCTAGCATGTTGCTGAGGAGTAATGTGGATGCATGTTTTATGGAAGAAGAGTCCAAGAGATGTCTGTTCCCAGTGGAATAGAGCCCCACTTTGGGATTTATGCTAGTTTTGTTTCCTTTGGTTCACTATATAGCATGAAGTATATGGCCCTGTCCCATCAAAACATAAAATACTGTATTTCAGTTTATCACTATTTTTGATACAGTTAATGATAACTATTCTTTATTATTGGTTGCATCTCTTTTCCACATCAAAATATTTCCTGTTCATTCTGCAGTTAAATACTTTGCAATGACATGGAATATGCCGAAGTAATGAACATTAAATGAGAAAAAGCCCTAAGTTCTAGGGTGATGGTTTGTCATTTTTAACCAGTGCAAAACACTGAATTGAATTGCCTTTGATGAGCAGTTTCCAGTCCAAATAGCTGCTGCACAGATATTAGTAAAGACATTGCTCTAAGTGGATACATATGTGATGCAGAAAAGGCCTTTCCTTGCATGGTATAAATGTCAGCATTTTTGGATGTATTGGATTTGACCATCCTAAGCATCTTAATTTCTCATTTTCTAAAACAAGTGCAACACCAGCAGTGTCAGGTCAGATATCTTTTACTTGCAAGAGTAATTCTTGGTCCTTTTCCCTCATCAGTTTTGAAGGGATTTTTGAGTTATGGAGAGGTATCAAGTCAGAAATTGAATGAAATCACTGACTTTTATGCTGTAGTCTGATAGAAATGACAAGATGCTCATGGCTTTTGATTAATCTTGGGCTAAGGAATTCCTAAACTAGCAGAAGCCTGGAAATAAATGTTCCTGTGTCATCTGGTTACTTACATTAAGGTGATTAAAAAAGGGACTCCCTTTTCTGTCCTTGAAATAGACACATATTCGAGATGCTTTTAGGCAGGCAGACATTCTAGGTACTTTATTACCTTGGTCTGAATGGTTTGCATTATTGACTACTAATATTAGTAGTCTTTAGGGAGTTCTTTGTATTGAATTTGCAAACAAATGTATTTATGTGTGCCTTCTAGAAGTTTCAAATCTCTTTTTCTGTTTATTTTTCCAGGAAGACATAACACTTTTGTTATTTTTATTTTAAATACCAGGGAGATAATATGTGAAGTTGCATATTTTTTAGGACTGTTTAAATGTTCATAGTTGCCTGGTGTATTTATGTTTAACCTTTGACAGACACTTCCTTTCAGTTCTGATTTATAAAAAAATCTTGTGCTACTGTGCAGTTTAGAATAGATGAGGGATGTTGCAGGGAAGTAAATTTAGCTACAGGACTGTGTAGATGGCTGAAATTAATTCTTATTAACTTCTGCAGGTATTAGTCACCATTTATTGGCTAGGGAAAGCAGCAAACAGCTGCACATCATATAGTGGATCGACCCTGAACCTGAAGGAGTTTGAAGGCTTCCTGGCACAAATGAGAAAGGTATCTTTTTGTTATGTTTTGGGAATGGAAATTTACTTCAAATTATTGCTCTTATAAATAAACTGTTTCTTTCTAAATATGTGAGAAGGGGGGCTGGAGTGCAAATTCCTTAGTAAACCTCTACTTACATCAAAAATGTTTCTGATTCTACCAAACTGAAAACCACTTTGGCAGCCAGCTTTGTCGTGGCATCAGTGATGCAGCAAGTGATGTCAAATAAGGCTTTAGAATTGTCATGTGGCTCTTTCATCTTAATTTCCATGTGTTTTGGTTTGAATTATTTTCATTTATGACACCAAGTTTCAGCTAGAAGAGCTGAGATTCAAAAGTAATGTGGTAGGACTCAAAAAAACATAGTTTTTTTCTTCTTTAAAGCATTCAGTCTCATGGGCAGCTTTTTTGGTTTTGTGTTGCAACATAAAACATCAAACCAAAGGATCTAAATAAAGCTGAAGTGGAGGACAAGGAGATTATGTTTCACCAAAGGCATAGTTAGGATAAATCTGTTTTTTGCCAAGCTCTAAATTCTGGTTGAAATCATATTTGGTGGTTTATGATGAACTGTTCTCTGTTGGAAGAGCAAAGTTGTGATTGCTGCAGGGTGGTTTGAGGATTTTTGGTTGAGCATTCTAGCATGCCCTGAACCTTGACATCAGACACTTAACTTCATGGCTAATGCTAGTGGTTAGCACTGATAGCCAAACCTGCCTTTCTTTGGGATGGAAGGGGCAAGGAGCAGGTGTGGAAGAAGATTGGCAGCACCATGTGCTGGCACCACGTGTGTTGGACATAGTGCTCAAGAAAGGCTGTGCAGACACATTCTGCAGTCCACAAAAAGCCTTGTTCCTGCTATTCCTTCCCCACCTCAGGTAATGGCCATGTCATCACAGGCAGTAGGGTTTGGGGACCGTGGGAGACTCTCCTGACTTAAATTCTCCCTCAGCAGTGTGCTGCTGCAACTGTGCCAGCTGCAGGTCTTCATTCTGGGATCTCACAGGGCCAGCACCACTGGAGAGGAAGAAATGCTTGTCTGCTGATAGCAGCTCCTACACCCTGGTGTGACAAGAGAACATTAACTAGATGGGTACAATTCCTGTTTGTGAGCCCACTTCTTCCGAACAAGCAGGTGAAAATGGAGAGGAAAAAAGAACTTCCTGCTTCTCTGGAGAAGTTTATTTTAGTCTTGATTTTAATGACCTGTGCTTATCACTTGGGACTTTGGGACTAATGAGTGATATGACTGAGTCTGAGCAATAAAAAGATAAAGTTAGTAGTTGAGTTGTTTACAAATAGAAGATGTGGGGAAGGAGCAGTTTGCACTCCAAAGGGTCTGAAAGGTGAAACAAACCCAAAAAAGGGAGCTAGCACACAAAAATTGCCAAAGTGCAGGTAGTCACAATGTTAGTGCTGCATGGTATCATGATTTATTTTTTAATGTTTAACCTCACACAACAAGGCTCAGTTTTTTTCAGGTGATATTTACCCATGAAACTAATCACCAGAGCATTTTGGAGGTCCTATCTTGAACCCTTTTGTGGGATGAAATAGGCTGGGGACAAAAGGAAGCGTTCTCCAGGGAGCTGGTGGTCGTGAAGCGCCTGGCTGGGCATTGCAGAGTGCTGCAAATTAAGGACATAAGCAAAAGGCTGGTACTTGATTTGTTGCAAATGTGGGGAGCTGGGAGCAGAGTAGAGGTCTCATAAGAGCTGAAAGCTATATATGCCTTTAATGCATAAACAGAGCATTTTGCAGTCCTGGAAAGTCTTATTTAGGGTGATGCTGCTGTGACAGCTGCTGGTGACTTCTTTTACCATGTCCCTACTCTTGTATCCCCGCAGTATTTCCCACTGGCAATTGTGGGTTTGTATATTACTGCATTTGAAGAGGATTTGGTTGTAAAATATAACATGTTAATCATGCTGTGCAACACTCTGATGTTCTTTATAGCTGAGCTCAAGTGATGAAAAGACACTTTATCACATTCTCTACTGGCATTTTTTCCACAGAATTTAATAACTAAATCGACCATAAATTCAGTGTGGTTTAGTTTTTCTGTTGTAAATCCTCTCTGCCCTCCTTTTTTAATAAGCAAATCAAAAGACAGCTCTGATGTAAGTTGTCTTGGACTCATCTTTTTCTACTTCACATGCTGAAGGGGATATTAATTTCTAATTTTATTCATGCTATTCTGTTTTTAATTTCCTTAACTATTTGAGTACTCATTCTTCTTTACTTTAAAACTAGAAACTCCCAATGACAAAACGTCAATGGCTTTTTGATTATGTTCAGTGGGTGGAACTTCCTGGACAAATGCATCTTGTGTTTGGCAGTCACACTTTAACTGCTGCTCTGTGGCACACTGTGTTTTTAATTAGATAATATGAAAGACTAATGCACTGCTGTGTGTCATGCCGTGGTGTTATCAGTCCCACAGATAAGCACATTCCCACTGATAGCATTTGGGAGATGACGTTTGCTCAAGGCAGGACGAGTACCCGTCTGTGTGACGGCATTGTGTTGTGAGAGTGTCTTTGCCAAGGGGAAAGCTGTAAAGAACATGTTTACAGAAGTCTAGGATCCTGTCCTGGTGCCTGCCTCCTAATTCCTAGTGAGCAGCATGCAAAATTAACATAAACAGGCCATTGAAAGTAGGTTCTGCAGAACTCATTAGTTCACAATTGGACTGTTTTCAAACTCTGGGAGATAGTGAATGCGGGATGGGGCTTTTTGCCCAGTTTAAGTCCCTGTAGCTGCTGAACAGTTATGTGTCATTCAAATACAGTAATTTAGGAAAATGGAAGTGTGCCTAAAGATTGAGAATAGCTGATTGGTATGAAGGGATGAGCGGATTTAAGGAATTTGGATTTTTTAAAAGATTTTTGGATCGTGTCACAAACGGGATTTTGATAGGATTTGTAGATTTGTTCTTGGCTGTGTGTAATTCATGCAGATTTCAGAGAGACAGATTTTTGTTGTCTATTGCTTCTACCAGCATTTTAGTTGGGAAAGGAAATTACATAGTATTCCTTACAACTTTTTTAGATGCATTTTATCTGTTTTTAGAATATATTTTCACTTCTATTTACTGTGAGGTTACTTAATGGCATTACCACAGTTTAGCTTGGCCTTAGGTGACCTTTGCCGCTGGCCTTAATGTGGTATTTTGGCAGATTAGTAGTGAGTGGCACTAATTAGGCCTTCTTCCTGAAAAGTTTGCTGGGCATTTGGTCTGATGTCTCAGTCCTGTTTCAAGCCTCCCTCTCGTTCGGCAGGGGAGTGTTGGTGAATTACTGCAGGGCTCTCCACCCTCCATCACTTGTCTGGCAAACCTGCTTTTTTGTGGAGGCAGCCCACCGTAGCATACTGTGATACTCCTGATTGATCTTCTCATTGGCAATACTAGTGATTGGTAAAACCTTAGCAGTCAGGGACAGTGGGAGCTCTGCTCAATATAGCCATTGTGCTTCAGCTAGTGGTAAGCAGGGGGTGCTTCTTAATTAGGAATTAATATTCAAATGCTTCTGGGAAAAAAAAAAATCACATTCCAGCCTTTTTGGGTCACAAAATGTCAGTCTGATAATGGCACCCACATCTCTGACTTTACTTACTGTCGGGGGAGAACAAAACAGATTTATCGCTGAACAAATTAGTTATTTTTGTTTTTTCTCAGTCTGTGCAATTGTAATTAATATTAAGACACTCTCTAAAACAAGGAATTTATTATAATGCAAGAGTGAGGATGGCTTCTATTGACCTTTCCCTCTGCTGGAGTTTCAGTGTTTTAGTATGTGCTGCTTGCACTGGAAAGAATTTATAATCACAGGGCTGTCAAAGACAACCATTGTTCTCCCTGCTCTGAACATGTGGGTCAGCTACAAGTGCTTTCATATCCCCCAGAGCCAGGAGCTGGCAAAGAGTAAAGAGCACAACTGAATTCTTCTGAGGCATCGGGAAAAGCATTTTGCATATTTTTCATTGCTGATTGCTTGAGAAAGACATCCCTCTTTCATAACAGGAATTTCTCTTCAAGGTAGACGGAGGCTGGGGCACACTGCTTTATTATTTTGCCGAGCCGAAGCAGCAACAACAAATGCTGTCTGCTGGGGTCCTGGCCAGATACAATAGATGGGCAAGGAGAGGCGGGGGGATCTTTTGGAAAGCAGCAAACTTAAACCTGATGCAGGCACGATGTTAAAATTGTAGTGCCTTTGGCTGTGCTATGGACTGTGGACGACAAGTCAAGTTTCAGGTTACTTTCACTTTTGATCAGTTTATTAACTGGTCTATTGGAACTTTTTCTCAGTTCATTGTACTAATCTAATGAGAGGAGTTTCTTCTTAAACGGCATAAAACTGGTTTATTGCAAGCTTGCACTTTGTTTTGAGGGGAAGAAGGGGCGAAAACCAGGGAAACCCTTTTTTGGGGAGGAGATTTTTAATATTTGGGAAGATGCTTTGTTTTTTGGTGTGTAATGCATCTCACGAGTATGTCAGTGCCTTCTTTCTGAGGAGGTTCCTGCTGTATTTCCATGTAGGAAACAGAGGATATTGAGAGCCCCAAGCGCAGCATTCGTGACAGCGGCTATATAGACTGCTGGGACTCTGAACGCAGTGATTCCCTCTCCCCGCCTCGCCACGGCAGAGATGATTCCTTTGACAGCCTGGACTCCTTTGGCTCCCGCTCGCAGCAGACACCGTCTCCAGATGTAGTGCTCAGAGGGAGTAGTGATGGTAAGTACCAGTCACAGCGCAGCACATGCATAACATTGTGACATAGGAGTAGCGTTTCTGGAATAAATGTGCCATTCAGAAGCTGCACACAGCCTCTGAATCGGGCAAATCCGGTGGGAGAACTTCTCTGTGAATGCTGATCTGTGCTCCCTGAGGTGTAGATGACCTTGCCAACAGCTTACCTGAAGTTTGTCTCAAGATAGTGCAGCATTGGGAAATGAGTTACATCATTGCAGGGTGGTTTTATGACTACACTGAAGTGTGTTTTTCTGGGTTTTGGTGTAAGAGGATGTTATGCAGACTCATTTTAACTACAAACTAGGCTGAAGCAAGAGCTAAAATTGCAGGAACAGGGTATAGTGAATTGTAGTGTATAAAATGTTTGCTGAAGTAAATGCAGGGCAGAAAAATGACATAGAAATATCTTGAGAATGTCTGATACTTGGCAGAGTTTTGAATGCTGATGTACAGCACTTTATCAAATGTCATATATCTTTTTATGGCATTTAGAAAACTGGGTAAATTATTGCATCCCAGCCTCAAAGCTTTGTACAAATTTGTGAGAGGACAGGCAGCTCTGGGCATACAGAATGGCTACTGCTTCTCTGCCTTTCTTTTCTGATTCCAAGAGGTTTTCAGAGGCTTTTAAACACAGCATGCTGGATGAAGAAGGATTTGCTATGAATAGGTGTGGAGCATGCGCTCAGGTTACCTGTCATGAGTAGGATTCTGGTTTAGGACAAAAGGATGCATGATTGAGGCTCTTTCTGTGCAGTTACATTCCTGATAAACAGATTAATAAGTCATACTTCATCAGATGAAGTTATGTTGCACACATGAATCACTTCTCCTTAGTAATGTTGTTTATTTAATTTAAGAAGGAAAGGCAGGAAGATTTTTTTGGTAGGAACCAGATGTTCATACTGCTTTTGCCAGTTTGAAAGAAACTGGTGCTAATCATAACCGGACACATGAAAGATTTCCTGAGGTGATGGGGAACTCTTTAGAACTGGAAAGCTGGCAGGGAGAGCTGGTATCACAGTAGAATTATGAAAGAGCCCTGGGAAAATCAGAGCTAAGATCGGCTCTGCTGCTCTGAGTAGCCTGTGGTGTTTAGGCTGTTACTGGTTGACCATCCAGAACTAGCTACTGGGGCCGATTCCCTGAAACAGCCTCATGACCCCTCAGACACTGAGCAGAGCAGAGACTCCACATTATAAAATATATATAATGTATATATAAAAGACTTTTCTGCCTTCTCAAATGAGACAAGCATGGTGTTGGCAAATAGGAACACCTCACCAAATTGGTGTCCTAACCAAAAATTAGACCTTGGGTGCTCAAGGGATGTCCAGCGTCCGTGCTTACTTGGAGCTGCTGGACAGCCAGTTACATATGTCCTGTAGATGCTTCCTGTCAACTTCTGTCGTATTATCAGACGTTAGAAAGGTTTTGTGATTGTTTGCCAGGATTGTTTGCTAAGACGTACTATCTTGTCACATTCCTGAGTCTGTAACAAACACAAAATAAGATGAAAGCACACAAAGCTTGTTCTGAAAAATTAGTCTTTAACCAGGGTGCGTGCAGATGCTGTGTGCACATGTACGACTTGTCCAGCCAACACTTTCTAATTTGTCCTATTTTCCCTGCTTACTACTGCCATAATTTCACAGCTGTCTCCTCCAACAGTTGCAGGTGAGGTGTAACTTGGCTGACCTCTTTTATGTTGAACCTCTTCCTGTGGTCCCAGCAGGCCAGTGTTTTACTCAGCTGTTAGTAGTTTTTGATAGAAACAGTGTATTGGACTCGATGATCTTAGAGGTCTTTTCCAACCTAAACAATTCTATGATTCTATATGCAAAGTTGGATGGAGAAAAACATTTTGCTTTCATTACTTCTTTCTCCATTCAAATAGGAGCTTTATAAACCACATAATATTATTGTGAACTAAAACTATGATTCCTTCCATTCCTAGAAGAAATAAAAGCCTGAATAGACATTATTTAAGTGATGCTAAGGTGATTAGTTTAGGTGGAAGTGGTACGTAACACTACCTTCACAAATGCCATCTGTGATTATTTTCATTGTTGAGGAACTGCTCTGGTGTCCCACGGAGAGCCTGTCCCTTAGCAAAAAACAAACAAAACCAGTGGTAGAGTAGAATAGTTATTTAAAACACAGTAGAATTGCAGACTGAACTGCCATTAGAGTTGCCAGTTAATAAAATGCTCTGCTTGGCCAGCAGTTGTGCATGGATCCTTTTAAGAAGGATCTTTGCATGTCTGTAGTGTATAATTGCTTGTTACTAGTTGTGGAAACTGCTGCTGCTTCTACTTGAAAATGTAGAACAACAAGCTTTATGTTATAAATGTAGAGCACAGCTGCATCTTCCATTTGGTACTTTGGCTTCAAGTACTTTTTTTGCAAATTTGAGCTGAAAATAATTTCATGAGTAAGATATGAATAATTAAAGAAGCTGTTTTTCTTTGAAGTACTCAGCTTGGGGATGCTGGTAGGCACATCAGTAACAAGAGGAATGTGTTTTAATTCCTCTGCTACTGTGGTTATCTATTTCATCCTTTCTGTCTGCCAGTTCAAGACTGGTTTTGATGTGTTACAAAAATAGACACCAGAGCAAAGTCAAAAGCAATCAGAATAGCAAATAACAGTAAGGGATCTTTTTCTTATCTTCTACTTACTCTGTGCCCTGCTTTGTCTAATGACACTGCAGCCCTTCAAACCTCAGCTGTCCTCAGACACCCATGATTCTGTGATGGTATCTCCACTTTTTGTTTAGACATAGATTCAGGGTACCAATTATGGTGCTAGTTGTCAAAGTTCTTAACAAAAATTGTTCACGCGAAAGATTACTGACAAAAAAAATGCATTGTGATCTCTGTCTAACATTCATTTCCATTGTGTCAAGTTTTTTCCTACTGTTCCTTTTCACTCTTCTTCGTCTCTCTCCAAGCAAATCATGAATAACTTAGTCTACTGCAAAAGTTCTTTGCAAATAACATTCCTAACATATTTAGACCTCTTTTTTCTTCCCCCACTTTGAATTATACACAAACTACTTGTGATTTTTATGACTTCATTGTCTTCAGTTGTTCAGTACGTAGCACAGTGAATTAGCCATTAATTACTAGTGTTGGAATTAACAAGAGGGCAACCTGAGTGGCTTCCCTTCACCATAAAAAGGGGAACAGCTAATTGCAGATGCAAGTGCTGCAAAGGGGCCAAGGACCAGAGACATCCAACTCTCCAGAGCTTGGAGAACATGCAATAGCTGATGGCACAAATGGCTGAACACACTCCATTTCATTCTTCAAACCAGGGCCCGTGATAAGGTTACACTGCTGGGAGAAAACTATTTGCATAACTTCTTTGTGAATTATTTTAAAAGGCTCATGATGATGCAGGGAATCTTGGCTTCCAAAATGGGAAGTTCCACACTGCTAATGCTCTTTAGGGCGTTCCTCCAATAATTTGGGAATTTCCAGTTAGAAACTTGCCTAAGTTTCAGTGTTTTAAATACATTGTAAATGCCAGGAAGTTTAGCTCTTTTGAACAAAATCAAGTGGTCGCCCAGCTCTGCTGACCTCATATCTTATTCTCTCAAACTCTCGATTTTTCTCTGTCGCTTTATTTCTTCACTGTACTGATCTAACATATAAATCCTGAGATCACTTCCCTCTGTCCTTGCACCTTTCCATCTGGCTATCAAGTCTCTGTCTATTCTGCAGTGTGCTAGACTGATTGACCAGGCAACCAGTGAGACTGGAGAGAGACCATCGAGCCTTCTGGTTCACAGCAGCAGCTGCTGTGCTCAGGTCTTGACTGAAGCTGATCCTGTCTGTGTTCAAATTGCTGTGTTAATGTGTGTGTAGGAACATCCACATATTCCTGCCATTCTGCAGCTATACAACATGGAACCTTTTTTTCCTTGTGCTTGAGTTAGGCACCTATTAGTCTAGGTTAGAGACTGTGAATCAGATCAGACATGCCCTTATGTACAACTAGGAGTCATCTGGGCTTTAGGCAAATGTCTGCCTTATCTGACAAGTCTGGCTTAGTTTTAACCTAAGGTTTTTTGATGTGGCCTGTGGCTGAAGATGAATTTTTCAGGGAATGATGGAAAAAAGTTTACTGTCTGTGTAGATGTTGTGTCTACTACCTTCAGTGACTGATTTTAAAATACAAATGCAGGTAACAGTGACTAATGTAATTTTTTGGTTGTGTCTTCTCTGATTTATAGTTTAAAAATAACCCAAACAACTGGATGAAAGTGAAAATAAAAAGGAATTTTTTTCTTCCTTCCTCACTAGGGAGAGGAAGTGACTCGGAAACTGACCTGCCACACAGAAAGATGCCAGATGTGAAAAAAGATGATATGTTGGCCAGGCGGACCTCACATGGTGAACCTAAATCAGCTGTGCCTTTTAACCAGTACCTCCCAAACAAGAGTAATCAGACTTTCTATGTACCTGCTCCGCTTCGGAAAAAGAAAGCTGAACGGGAGGAGTACCGGAAGAGCTGGAGCACAGCGACGTCCCCGCTAGGAGACAGACCCTTCAGGTAAGACTGGCCTGTCCACCTCCTCCTCTCCTCACTGATGGTGCTCTAACACTTGCCCAGTTTTCATTCTTTTCACAAGGTGTATGATGCAGTAATAAATCTCTTGCTGGTGTGGTCCTGATAAGTAGTTTTTAGCAATTGGTGAAGCTAGTAGAAAAGCAACAAGTGGAAAATCATTGTTGTGATGTCATTATTTACCATACAATGCAATGTATAGCTTCTGTTTGACAAGATATTGGTTAATGTAAGTAACGTGGATGTTTGACTCGAACCCAAGGCTGGAAAAAACTGTTCTGTGGACAATCTGTTTCAGTTCTCAAGACAATTACTGACAAATGATAATTAAAAGTAATGTGTTATATGTTTAGTCAAAATAGATAATATTTTTGCTGTGGTTTTTTTTGTAAAATAAATTTATTTGTATGTTGTAATTAATACACCAGTATGGTTTATATAGCTGTGACTCTGTGTGTGACTCTGCACGTTGGTTTTGTCAACTAATACTTCACTTTTGATTTGGACTAAGAAACAACCTCCTTTAAAGAGCATAATTATCTACCCTGATTATTCATCAGAATTCATCCTTTGGCATCTTGACTTCAGCAAAATGTGCTTATAACTGTGTATGTTTTAAGCACAGCCTACATTAAACTACCTTGTATAATTCAATAGCAAACCCCACCCTGAAACCATAGAAGAACTGAATGAAACATCAGGACTGTGTGAAAAGGAGAAAGTGGACTCCATGGCTCCTGAAGCAAGCTCCCTTAAAAATCAGTTAGGTGTGAGTCAAAGTGAAGAAAACTCCATAGACCAGTCTCCTTCATGTAGTGCAAAAGAAACATCAGCACCCAAGGGGAAAGATGTGGAAGAGATCAGAAAGTTAAGAAGACTGGAGCAAGCTGGTATCAAGGTGATGTCAGCAGCCCAGCGCTATGGCAGGTTAGCCCAGCGGTGTGGGAAATCGTGCACGCTTCACTATTGTAGGATTGCCTGAAGTGTGGGCTCCCTTGATCTGCTGTGATTTCACATCTTCTAACAAAAACCCAGTCTGCTAAGCACTCACAATTGCTAGTGAAGGTCTTGATTTGAAAAAGCTTGTGATGTGGCAGCTGTGGATTGCAGAGTTGTATGATGCTAACTGCATTTGTGTTGACAAATTTTATTGTTTTACAGTATAATGTAAACAGGCTCCAGGAAAACTA
The DNA here is from genome assembly GCF_027477595.1 of Haemorhous mexicanus. Lineage (NCBI taxonomy): Eukaryota > Metazoa > Chordata > Aves > Passeriformes > Fringillidae > Haemorhous > Haemorhous mexicanus. The sequence goes on along the minus strand of NC_082344.1, from coordinate 53,663,958 downwards.
CTACACAGACTACTTGTCACCTTCCACTTAATGCTTTCTTGTATTTAATAAAAATATTTAGAAATCTACATTATATGCCTAGTTTAGGTAAAAGTTTCAGAAATTTACATTGCTTGTTGCTGGTGGGATGATTTAGTTTACTGGACCACACTTTTTAGGTGGTTGATATTTTTAGCTGTGTTAGTAAATGATACATTTACTTTTAATGGCAGGAACTATAAAAGCCCAGTGCTTGTTAACACATTTACCAGTTTAAGTATGGAGGCATAGTTCAGCAGACGTAATTTGCCTGACTTTAGAATAGAATATATGTAGTTATTCACTTATTGCCTATGTTATTTATTTTTGGATGTTCAATTTGGATATTTCCTATTCTTTAACGTGAGAGCTGAATGATGGCTAGGTTCACAGCCCATGCCTTTCCATCATCTCAATCTCTTTTACTCATGGGGATGACCTGCAAAGGAGAGTTTTAGCTAACGTGTCAGAAGATAAGGCACTTAAAAACAATCAAAATGGTTTGGCTAAAGGGTAAGTATCCAAATATCTTCCTGTCCAAAACATTTTGTTTTGGATTGTGGGGTGAAATCTCCTAACAGTGAGTAGTTTATCAGTTGCTGGTCTACAGTCTGGGCTTTGAAATGTAGTAGGAAGAAATGCAGTTCGTATGTGGTACAGTTTATTGATAGGTGCAGTGAAGCTGGTGTGCAGCCACATAAAAATGTGCCATATGCAGATGAAACAGTGACAGAATATATGCTGTCACATGTCCTCTTCTCAGGTCTACTTCACTGTTGTTGAGCTGTAGTGAACCAGTGTTTATGTCTGGTTGGGGGGTATTACTTTTGACAAAGCCCGGTACCAATGATGAGGAGCTGTCTGGCATAAATTAGTTCTTCAGCCTCACTTAGTGTGCTAGTCTGTTGGGAGCCCATAAACCAGGTGGGTATTGGCACAATGCTATTCTGAGTCCAAGGCTGTAGAATTAATGGTAGCAATGTAGTAATACGTAGCAAAATGTAGTCATTGCTTGTCTTTAGCAGTGCAGTGCATAACCAATAGTTCTGTTTGCATTTGGAGGATGCTCACTATGTTGAGAGACCCTTTTCCAACTCTGTGCTTGATCTGTTTTGATGTCTACAAAGGAAGGATGTGTGAACAAATGTGTAGTTCTTTCCTTGGACAATCTGTTGTCCTTACAGCCCTTACGGAGAAGGGAGGAGAAATAACAAGTAATTTTTCTTCCTTGCTCTCAATGGAAACAAATTGTGGAATTTGGCAGCTGGAAGAAGGAGGAGATGACAGTTTTCTCTTCCAGCTAAGGGTCAAAGAGCAGAGCCTTGTAACCCAAGCATCACTGTAGCAAAGTAAGAGCCTGCTTCTGGGGATTGTAGGAAGAAACAGCAGAAAAGGCACTGAGGACAGAAGTCTGTAAGGAAAATTCTTTGTATGTGAAATCAGAAGAATAGTTGGTGAGAAGGGAAGAATTTAATAGTGACACTTTAGGACACATTTAACCATATTTCTTAATGTCTTATTATTCTTCTCTGAACATCTCCATTTTATCTCTCTTCTTGGCATCAAGTTCAATTTTCCATGCACTAATGGCATTCAGCAATTCTCAGTCTCTCTTGTTTCTGTATTCTGATTTTTTTTCTTTCACCCTTCTTACTCCCTCATCTTTCTCTGATACCAGCCTCTCTTTTGTTTTTTCACCTGAGGTTGTCAGTTTTATTTTAGTTCCTTTGAGTTGTTTGCAGGCTGTTTCCTCTCAACTTAATGACCTCTGGAGGACACCCACTGTGACTTTTGAGTTCTACAAGGCATCTAATTGTTCCTAAAGCTTAAACTCAGCAGGGGACTTTTCTGAGTCCTGAACAGGAAAGATTTGAACTTGTATGCAAATGTATTTTTTGCTTGAAGTCTAAGTGCTTGTCTCCATTGCTGTAGCATGTTCTAGGAAAGAGCTCCTTTAGTTAGCTGAATGAGATGCTATACAAATGCATGCCAAAAAGTAATTCTCCTTCCCAAAAGAGTGAATTGTCTCTGTTGCATGTTGTTTTATTGATATGTGATCCTCCTTGCTTTCTTATTGCCTGCACATCTGTCTCTTAATTACTATATTGTATATGAAAGGTATATTCATGGAGACACTGTAAAAAGAAAATAATTAAGTGTGTTTAAAGAGATGATGGAGAGGAGAATTTAAGAGAGAAATGTGAGCAAGCTTTTATGATATGTTCGTTGAAAAATAACATAGACTCTTACCTTGACAGAGCATAGGGATCCAAAATCCTTCCAATGTTCTGAAATGCAATATAAGGATCCACAAGCCTGTATGAGACCTTGCTTCAGGGTGTGCAAATACCTGCAAGTGACTTTGGAAGCACCTGCTGTGCCAGCATTGACCCATTTACTGTTTCTGAAACAGCTGGGGCTGGGTGTGCAAGAGCAATTTGCAGCTAAATCTACTATTTAGTATTTGCTATCTATACCATGGTAAACTGACCTTAAAAAAATACTTTTGAGACCATCATTAACTGTTTCAGGAGACCCCAAAATGTCACAGCTAATCTTTGATTCCAAGAAAAAAATAGTAAATGAATGGAAAATATTCTCAACCTAGAAAGTGAATACTGAAGTCTAGTAACATACTAAAAGCCCTAAGTTTCTTATTGCAATGACTCATAGTTAGACTTTTGAGTACTATAACTCAGTATTTCTTTGTTGCCAAAAACACTACTCTCAGAAATGCTACATTTGATGCTCTCAAGCTTCACTACTATTGGTGAACATGAGACTGAAAAATCCAGCAGGTTTTTTCTAAATAATCACTTGGTGAGCCAGCTGTTTCTGAAGCTGTTGTGAACACAAATATTCATGAGGAAAAGGGACAGCAGTTCCCATTTGGAATGCTATTGGCCAGTGTTATTCTGTTGCCTTAAGTGAGATTTTGATCCTTCAGAGAGATCTAAGGAAAAATTTGCCTTTAGCTAATTTGAGACCATACTCTCCACATCACTAACAGGGGATCCTGTGTTTTGCAGCATAAGAAGGCAAAGGCAGACAGTTTCATATGTCCTTTGAGCCTGAGCCAGGCTGGTCTGCCAGGGATGGTTTATGGCTTCCCCATAATTTTCTCCAGCAATTTTGTGCAGCAGTACTTTGAAAGGGCAGCTGAGAATGTAAAATAAGTGGTGTATGTAGTGGGCTTGCAGGGATTTAAAATGTTTTAAATGCTTTTAAAAAGCAATCTTTACATTTAACATAGTAGAGAAACTCAGAGCAACCCCTGAGCTATTTAGACTCACTTTCTTAATGCCAGTCTGTTTAATGTTTTGTGATCCCCTCTATTTCGCTTTGTATAGCAAGGTGTGCTACATGACAGAGCAAATGCCTGCAAAAGTACTGCATGGAACAGTCCTTGCTGCCCAACTTCCTAAAATATCAATATCAACAATTAGATTTTTAAGTGTGAGAGTTGCCTAGCTCCTGCCATCTGTCTTTCAGTTTGCCTAAGAGTATTGACTCCTACAAGTTAAAATAAGCTTAATCTTTATGGGTACCAGCTGTAAAGTGTCTTTACTGTCATAATCTTCAGTAACTGCAAGGCTGTGTTGATAGCAGTTGTGTTTCTGACGAAGGCAGGTGGCAATATTTTCTGGCATGCCAATATCACTGGTGTGCTATCATTGGAGCTACTGTATGTCAGCTGGCACAGAGGCATAGAGGGATTGGCATAGAGGGCTTGTTCTGTGGGAAAGGAAAGGTTAATTAGGAAAAGAATCAATCATGGTGCATGTGAGAAGAAAGCAGTTAAGAATACTAGGGTAGACAGCCTCCGTGATTACTTAGATGGGTTTTTGTTGTTTTTTTTTTAATAGACCTATTAAGAAAATGCCAAATATCTGTTATTTCAGGACTCAACAACATTTGCCAGGTTTCAGATATTTGCATCACATTTCTCCCTTTGTTTGACGTGTTCAAAAAGTTTAATACTGCCAGTTATGGTACTACATTTGCTGCATCTCGTATGCTAAAATTTGTTCTTACTTGTTCTTCCAGCTATAGCTAAAATAAGTAGAGGTCCAACATGCTGACTTTTTAATTTAAAGTCTTTGTGGATTTGCTACTTTATATGATAAGTTTCATTTCTAGCTAGGCTTTGTCCAATCTAACAGCAGCTTGGAGCCTATTTGATTACCTGTGCTGTTTTTTTGACCTGGAGGTGAGTGCTGCACTGCCCTCTCCTCTCCTGATGCATCAAGAGCTTTATTTAATTTTGCTCTGTGTCAGTAAAAAGCCAGTATGTGAAGACAGTGGAAGCACCCCAGACATCATCCTTCGCAAGGACAACCCCTTCATGACACATTATCAAGGAAAGGATTCTGGTTCAGAAGATGAAGCAGCCAGCAGAGTTCCTGATTTAGAAAAGGATGACTTTGCCACCCGGAGAGCCAGAATGAATCAACCCAAGCACATAGTTCCATTTAACTCCTTTTTAATTGGACCCTATACAAGTAAAGAGAAAGGTAAACTGGAAGATGGTAAAAAGCCATTGCAGATGGAAAAAAAGGATCATGCAAGGTGTGCATTCATGGTCTTATTCTTTCAATTATAATGCTTAATGTCACCATGATATATTGCTGTATAGGCCTAAAGCTGTCCTGGCTACAAAAAATACCTTACAGTTTAAAGTAAATGCAGATGCTTTATCATAAAGTGAACCAAACTAATTTTTTGTTACAGTACGAGGAGAAGTGTTAATTGGCTGTGAATGTAAATAAGATAAAGGCAGGACACTTTTGTTATCTAAGGCTCATGAGACAGGTCATGAGCATGAGTAGTGGAGAATAAACTTAGAAAATATGTTTTGCATCTCAGCACTTTTTCTGATCACTTTCAGTGCACGTTTTTCGATGCATTTCTTTCATCTCCTGCTCTTTTAATACCATGCATGAAACACAGACCAGATGAGTCTTTAGTGAAGGCCCTGAATATATATGCCTGCTACACTGCACTGAATTATGTTGCACCTGGTCCTAATGTGTGTTATATAGCATTGGTTTGGGAAACGGATCAGGGGTTACAAGGCTTCAGCCTAGAAAATCTCTTCTTTCTTCAGCTCAGTGATACAGACCTTTAAGAAGTAGCTGAACACAAATATTTGCTAGGTAGAGATCTTTTTCAGAAAACTGTTTTATTTGGGCAAGCAGATGTGATTCTAGATAAAACCATTAAATACACATTACAGGGAACCCTGACTGTAACAACTGATATGTTCCGAAAACAACTTCTAATATTTAAGAGCTCTTTTCAATTTTCAAACATCAAATGTGCCATTCAGTTGCTGGTAATTTGATTATATGAACATCTTCTAATGACTAGTTTGACAGGACATCTGAGGAGCACCTAACCAAATTTTAATTGTCCGGTGCTATTAACACAACTCTTAAGATCAAAGAAATTGAGTAGTATGTTTGAGAGAAAAACCTGAATTTGCTGTGTGAAAAATATTAAAATGAAATATTTGTAACTATTTAAGAGAAAGCTTATTGCAGAAATGCTTAATTCAGTAATAACATAAAGATTTTTCTTACTTGAGCTGGGAATAGAAGTTCATGTGAAGAAGTGGTCTCAGTAGTGCATGAATGGGGTAGCGTAGCTGAGAGGTTTGAACTTCAAATGATTCATTCCATGTTTACTTCCTAAAATTCATGTGAAACTAATATTATAAATTCAGTTTTATCTTCTTGAGCTCTGAACCTCTTCTTTTGACATTGATTTATAATTGCTTCCTCAAAATATCTTTCCTTGCTGAACTGGAATGTGCATTAAATTAGAAGAAGATGGGTGCACATGACATCAGTAAGGCAAACAGTTACAAGCAAAGAGAACCCACTTCTGCAAAATGAGAAGATTGAGTCAGAGGAGGAACAGCAGGTGAAAGAGCTTGATAATGAGAGAGATGATTTGGCAAAACGGAAATCTCAAAGCATCCTTCCTCAGCTACAAGAAGATGTGCTTTTTGTCAATGCCTCTATAACAAAAGCAGATCTGGAGACCTGGAAAAGATTGAAACTGTCAGGGGAGCCCAGGTATGGTTTCTGCTTGTGGGCAGGATTGGCAGGCTGGGAAGCATGTTTAGTTTGCCACAACCTGCTGTGTGTGCTTGTGACTTTAAACTTGAAGAATGCCTTGTTGACAACCAGTCCTTACCTATTCCTGTTTTCAGGAGGAGTCCCAAAATCTGTACAGATATGCTATCTGCTAAATGAAAGTGTGTCCGTCATTTAGAGCACTATAGTAGTTTCACAGTCACTTTTCTTGTAGATACTCAATACAATGTCAGGAAGGTCCCTCTGTCATTGGCTGAATTTGCTTTGAAGCTGCTTGAAGTTGAACAGCACAAATTTCCAAGTGGTACCACTAACACACTAGCAGCTACATTGCTCCTTACCAAGCTGTCTTCAGGACTCAGGGTGTTTTCTACCTTGGGACTATTACCTGAGGATCAGCACCTTTGCATTAATGGGTCTGTGCTGTTTTGAGACCTGAGCTGATACATCAGCACAGCATTGTACTCCAGTGCTGTGCAAATACACCACCACCGTTTCTCATTGCAGCAGGGCTTTCAGGAGCCTCACTATATGGTGCTTGTATGCTCTTGTTGTTAACAAAACCCCTACAAAGGGAGCCAGTATAAAGCAGTTATTCTAAGCTGTTTCCCTGTGGAGATGGTCTATAACATAGGCAGGTGATTTGTGACTCCAGGAGGGAAGGATAACAGCTCCTAGCCTTCCTGTTTAGGTGCATGCCATTTTGCAATTAAAGATGGCTGTCTGTTCTGGCATTCTTCTAACAATATGGTTATTGTACGTAATTTTAGCTCAAATAAATCAAAACTCAATCAATCTTTTATCCTGAAGATATTAGCAATCTCTCTGTTACTTTTGAGGTGATTTATTAAAATCAGGATTCAGTCTGCTTGGTTTAGGGTAAGTGAATTGCCCTTGCTAGCGCTCCCATGCCACTGTAACTCCCTCGTGCCAAAGTGTGTTCTAGTGCCATATGGTCACATATAGTGTGGGGTCTGGGTATAGATGAGCAGATAAGGAAACTGTGGCTTTGTTAGGGTGAAGAACTGAATTTGGAACAGGCCGTATGCTACATTCCTTGCCCTTAGGAATTGCTTCCATGGATGTACTCCCCAAGTTGTCCCCATGGGTCTGCAGTATCTTTGCATTTCACGTCATTTGGGACTCAGTATGTCACAGCTGTTTATACCGTTGTCCTTGAATTTTAAAATAAAACCCCTTCAAAACCTTAGGAGCATTTAATTTGTTTTATTCTGAGGGTCTCATGTTGGGGACATTCTTTTATTCCTCATTATGACCAGTGAAGAAGATTTCAGATGTTCCAGCAACACTCTGCCACCAGCTGACACGATGGTGAAAGCAGTAGCCCATGATGATTTTGCTGTCCGCAAAACCAGAGCAAACAGAAAGGCTGGTAGCCCCAAGCAGAAGTTTGTGCATTTTGGGCCAGTAACTGAGATTGATCAACAGAAATGGGACAAGCTCGTTATTGGCAGAGCTTCATCCAAGAGTGGAACAGAAGAGGAAAGCAAGAAAGACGGTGTGGAAAGTCTCTCTGGTGTTAAAAGTTCTTCTTTAACCACTGCTGTCAGTCTTGGGTTGGCTGAATACAGCAGTGAAGTATCTGAGCCAGAAAAGGAGTCCAGGTATTTGGTGTGGTTTAGGAAGTGCTACTGGGCTGCAAATGAGACCTGTTCTTGCCAGATGCTGATCTGCATGGGAGTGAACTGCCACATAAACCGAAGAGCTGTCTACATGCACAGCCTTGGTCAGAAGACATCCGATGTCTTCAGAGTATCTTAACACATTTAGAATTGCGCAAAACGCTGCGCACAGGTCTTGCAAACGCTTGCTCAGAATTTCTGGTGGGCAGTGAAGTCACTGGTATCTCAGAGCTGAGCTATCATTAGTGATTTTTCTGCTGCTTCAATTCCAGCAGCTTTGCTCTGCCTGCTTTCAGCACATTAGGAATTTGTAATTCATCTTGCTGGCCTTACTGATCTTCAAAAAACGTTTTTTTCAAACCTAATGGATTTACTTTCTTTTTGAAGATGGTGTACTGCTGCTCTCTGTTTCTGGCATTTATCTGGAGAAGAATTGTCTTTGTCGTTAACACATTAACAGATCTTATATTTCTTTGGCATTTTTTTGATCACTTAGTCTGTGGCTGCAGCAAGAACTTTCAATGAATGCTTTTAGCAAGCAATTCATTCAGCTAAGTTTGTGTGTTTATAAAACATTTGCAAACTGAGTTAGACTATTCCTTTTCCTACCTTTCATTTGACCTGAGAACGTTTTGTCTGTCTCACCCCTCCTCTCATTCTCATCACTAGTGAGGGAGGAGTCAAGTCAGGTACAGATGACTCTCGCAGGAGAACTCTGTCTCCTGTACCAGCTTCTGACGTCATCTCTGAGGAACAAACCCCATGGAGTTTGAGCAAACAGCAAGAAAGTGCCAAGGAAGAATGTGACAGGAATTTCCCAGATATTGAGAGAGATGATATGTTGGTTAGAAGGATGGGAACTTTTCCGAGGCGTACCACAAGCTCCATTCCCATAAATTGTCCTCCCCTGTCAGTAGCTCCTTATCTGCTGCAGCAGCAGCAAGAGGAGGCTGTAGCTCGTGAAAAGGATTTGAAGACTCTACAGGAAGGAGAAAGGTCAGAGAACAGAAGCAGATCTCTCTGGGCCTGGTTTGTGTGTGGTGTTAGCTTGGATCAGTCAGCAATGTCCCATTCTTCACATGGGCTTTAAAGATGTGTTTTACTCAATCATCATGGCATGCGTTTTGTTTTGTAAAATTACTTACAAGAATGTATCCTATGAATATAAAACAGCCTGTTTTCTTTCATAATATTTAAGTACTTCAGTAGTTAATTGCTGTTCAGCATGAAAATAGTCTTTCACAGTCTTTGGGCGGGGGGGATTTCTGTTGCAAACCATAGTGCTTTGTCTAGATTTTTATGCCAGCTCCCAAGTGAGTAAGTCATTGCATAGATCTGTATGTAATAACCAACTTCTAACAAATCACCTACACAAGTATGGGGTTCAACGTAATTTCCTCCTACTCCTTGTGCTGTGGCTTAAGATGCCTGGTTTGTCTAGTTTCCATCATTCTCAACTTTGTTTTGAGTAACAGTACCTCCCATTGCCCAAGCAGCCACTTGCTGTACAAGTGAGCATTATCATGGAACAGTGTCACTTGTCTCTCTGAGCAGCACTGTCACACAAGAAGAGAGCCAAGAACAGCTTGAAATCCCTCAGCTGCAAAGTGATGGAACAGAAAACAAAATGAAATTTCCAGACCCTCAAAGAGATGACATGTTAGCCAGAAGAACTGGAGCTTTTCTTAAACAGCCTGGGCCCAGTGTTAAGCAGTTCCTTCCCATGCCATTTTCAAAGCAGCAGAATAAGCAGGGCACCGCTACAGAACTTGAAAAGAAAACCACGAGGTAAGCAAGTTATGTTTTTCTCCATCCCTTTTAGCTAGACCTGTGGGCTGTTTGTCAGGATCTCTTTATCAGGAAGATTTGCTGGTGGCCAAACAATGCTTGTCCTCAGTTCTCTGATAATTCTTTCTGCTCAGTAGAAAACAGTTGAAGGTTTCTGGCCCTTTTAGAAAACTCATGTGGAGACTTGGACTGGAGCTCTACTAGATACAAAATTCTAACAACGTGTGGAAACAGATCTGTGTAGCAATTACACTTGTATTACATTTGTAGGGGTTTCTGGTTAAATATGAGGTAATCATTACAAATTATTCCAGCTAGAAATGGAGATGCTGGATGTAGTAGGTTAGACGATTGTCTGTGGCCTAACTTGTGCCAGTGACTTCCTAACAGGAAACCTTTAGATCCTGAGATTCTTCCTGATAATGCCTTTTTAAGCACCTTTCCTCAGATGTTTGAGGCTGTGTGTATGTTGAAGCTCATGATGAATGATAGCAGAGTTATCATTTGGCGGTTGAGCCACATGCAAGCAAGAGTGGAAAGATTCTTACTCATCAGCCTCTTCAGAGTACTTGAGGAGAAGGATATGCATGCACCTGTACAGACATGGATGCAATACTAGCTTTCATCTCAGCCAGGAGAAAACAAACCTGTCATCTGCCACAGGATTCAACAGTGGCTTGGTTTTGAAAAGACTTAATACTTTAATTTTCAATGGTGTTCTGACTTAAAAAAATGTTACAAGCATTTGACTCTTAAAATTATGGGTTTTTGTTCCTGCCTCACTTAGGAAGCTGTGTCAGCTGTTTGGGTTTGTAGGGGCTGTTTTTTTGTTAACTCATAGTTATGCCTTTCATTATGTATATGTGATTTTTGAAATATTGCTTAATACATCCCTTTACACTACTGCCTTTGGCTCACTCAGGCCTGAAAAATGTCCACAAGTCTACACTAATAGCTCTGGAAAGCCTGCAATAGAACCACTGCAAGAACAGCAGCAAGGGCAGGAGGACAGTCTCCCACCTGTGGGACAAGATGAGATTATTAATACTGCCCAAGTGGCTGAAGATGGCAACAGTGAAGTCCACCTCGGTCAAACATCTAAGCTTCAGGAGGTTCCTGATGAAAACAAAATGGAAACACTTTCATCCAAGGATGAGCATCTGCAAACGTGAGCTTTCTGGTGTGAATCACGCAGCTTGCAGACCCCTGTGTGCACTCTTCAGAGTTCAGATTGTGCATTGCCTGGTGTGTTTTCAATCCAGACTACAACACTGTATGTCAGTAACTCACATTTTAGAAACAAGAATTATAGTTGTCTAATGCATTTTATTTTGATTTTTAAAAACTATTTAATTGAAAGCTAAATGAAAGGAATGTTTGATTACTGCATATATGTTGAATTGCAAGAAAAGTTTATGTAGAGGAGATGCTGTACTCTGCTTATTGAGAGATGCTTATTCTATTTCTCCCATGATTAATATTGTAGTATTGACTTTTGCACATGATGCTCTTTTATGATAAATCCCAAATATATATATGTGGTTTGCATAGCTCTAAAGAAGACTACAATTGTAGTGAATGCTGCTGGTTTGTGTATTACTGGTAACTTTTTTCAGCTATACTCCCCACCCTGAGGAAAAAAAACCAAAACCAACTAACAAAAAAAAAAAGCAAAACCCAAAACAAAAAGCAAACAAAACAATAAAAAACTCCAAGCCAACCAACCAACCAACCAACCAACCAACCAACCAACCAAAAAAAACCTCTAAAAACCCCGCCCAAACAAAACCACAACAAAACAAATGAACAAATGATAAACGAAAACATCTAAAAATCAGATAAACAAATAAAAACACCAAAGAAATCCCCAAACACAAAAACAAGACCTATAAAAGGAAAAAGGAAATCCTGTGACTCACTTTCTGACTACAGTATTTGTCTCTTTCATGCTTCAGTAACAGTGGTACTAAGCACTGCTGTGGAATGTAACTGTTTTGTCTCCATTTATTGCATGTATGGCACAATGTTAATGCTAAGACATGGTCTATTTTTAAGAACTATTTTCTATACACATTTTAGGTATACTTCAGCAGGTTTTTATAATGTGGGGCATAAGTATGTGTTTAAGCAGGGATGGGTGGTGTTGTCATGTAGTTTGACCTCAGGATGATCAGGTAAGTCTTGTTTGATGAATACATAATCCCTGAACAGTATGGTTCTATTTTGGTCAGCTTTACTAGTAGAAGTGACAGTTGTACCAATTATACAGGTCCAGTTGCAATTACTACTTATTGTATTTATCCACAATCTAATTTTATATTTGGTCTTGTAGATTCGGCCCCAGAACTGCTGTGTCTGATGACGCAGAGTAAGTTGTCTTGTGTTTACAAGATTCTGTTTTAAACAACTTACACTGCATGCTTTCCCATCTTTCTACTAATTTAAAGTGCAGTTGATGCATCATTATTGTTTTGCAGTGTTTTGGCAAATAAATTTTTCAGACATCACTGAAAAATGGAATGTGATATGGCTTACATTGCAGTTAAAAATAATTTCTATGTAAAAGTCCTTAAAAACTAAGTGTAATACTAATGTCCAGCTGTTGCTTAAAAGATTTTTTCCTCTTTTTTTCTTTTATTTTTGTCTTGGATTTCTTCTGAATTTCCATTGCCTCTAGTCAGCTACAGGTAAAGAGAGTTGGGTTGAATCTGGGCGTTGAAGAAAAAAATGAAGTGTGAGGAAGAAGAGGAAGAAATAAAGAAAGCCCAAAGCAAAATAATATCATTGTAATCTTCAGAATAACTACCAGGAAGATACATCTTTAGCTGAGCCTTTATTCTCTTTTTAAAAATTTATATTCAATCCCTTCCAAGTTATGTTTAATTTAATAAAGTACTACATTTCAATTTTTAAGCTCTACACCTCAATGCATCACTTTTCATAGAAGGAGTAGAACTGACATTTATCACACTCAAAAATTTTAATTGTTCATGTATGCATACAAACTTTAGTATGGAATAGTATGTGGTGTCATTTGGAAAGCTCTTTGGAAGTATTAGCTATTTAGAAGAGAAATAGTTGGAAACTACAGACACAATAATATCAATGTCCTTCTGTTCACAGAAATGCATGTGACCTTCTCTGTGTCCCAGATTAAATCCCAAAATATAAACAACAGTATGGAGAATTGTGGGGTTTTTATAATGAGTATACACAGAGACTCATATGCAATTTTTCACTCTTTCCTCTAATGATAAAGCTTAGAATCATGGCCTGAGTGTTCTTTACAAGTTCTTTAATACCTTTATGCTAAGCAAAGCCTCTGTTCTCTGACTACAGAGTAAGCATGATCATTTTCAAGCAGCAGGAATCTGTCCAGTCAAATGAAGGGGTGAGATAAAAAGAGCAATAAAACATAGAAGTGTTATACTTAACAATGGGGACATTCCAGCTATTTCAGAAAGCCTGCTTTGTGATTGATTTTTTCATCTATGTATGTCTGTATTAAATGTAATCATGAGAGAAGGTACATGGAGATGCCTTCAAACAGGTATTTCAATGGTCTTGGTGCTATAATGTGAGAGTAGCAATGATCAATAAATCATATTGCTTATTCTATACTGATTCTTACTTTGTTTTAAAAGGCAAAACAATTAATATTCAAACCTCATTGTCATCCTTTCCAGATGTGCTACATTTTACAGAGCAACTATTTTCCTATACTGTCTTTTAAGTTTTTATAAAAGACTGTGTTTTCCCTTTTGAAAACAAAGTATTTATGAAGACTCTAATAAAACTTGGCTCTCAAGTAGGAAAAATAAATTGAACTGACATTTAAAATACTTTTTAAATGTTTGTCAAGTCCCCATTGAAAACTGTAACTTGAATTCAGTCTTAGACTAGATGCTCTTTATTCCAGCAGCAACACTAAGCATTTTTATTAGACTGGCAAAGTTCCCTTTGCTAGTCAGAGAAAAACTAGATATTGTCATCAGCCCTGGTCTGTCTCAGGGTCCAGAAAAGGCTGTACTTAGTGTGTTGCTGCTGACCAGGCCCATTCCCATCTCCTGAAGAGAGAGAATTCTGGTGGTACCGTGATAGTCCAATATGAGTTTAGGCTCATAGTGAGCTGAGATTTTTGAGTATTTCTTTGCTAGTCTGATTTTGAGCCAGTCTGTCCCTTTTTATGTTTTGTTGGAGTTTTTTAATTCTTAGTATGACTGTAAGATGATAATGCAGCCACATAATAAAATGCCTTACATAAGGATTGTTAACATATTCTCATAAGAAGTTTTTTTTGCCTTATCTCTCAGTTTTAAATTAATTAATCTAAACATTGAAGTCCTTCAGTTTTTTTAAAATTCAAAATTTATTTAGACTTGTTAAAAAAAAAGAAATTGTTGCATGATATCTCTGACAGCAATAACTGTAATTTGTGATAATAAAGCAGTGTAGCTTGAAAATCCCAACATCCCAAATACACTGTTGGTCTGCACAGTGCTTTTTCCCAGATGATTGTTAGAATGGCAGGTCTGGTACACTGGTCAGCAGAAAGGCCTTTTGCTTCAGGACAGAGTTTGTATACAATTTCTGGAGCTGTTCTAATGGCAGAAAGGTAATGAACTTGAATTTGGTCCAGTTCCATGTTCCCTGTCTACTTGTGTGCTGTGTGCCTGCTGGGCCAACATGTGGTTGAAGGGAGCAGTAAATCTAGTTCTGTTCATGGAGGTGTTAGTGATTGCCTGGAGCCATTTGGAGACTGTACAAGACAGAAATAGGATGAAATTATGTGGGACTCACAGTGAAAATTGTCTTTGGATAGAAGCTCAGAGTTTTGGCCTCTTTGATTCTTTTCTAAGGATGAACTTGTCAGACAGAGAAGTTGATGTAGACCTTTCAGTTGGCCTTGTCCACGTACTCAGGAGAGGAGGTTTTTCTCCTTTGTGATTACTACATGTTGGTCAGGGTGGAGCACAGTGCTTTGAGGTGGGACTCCTTCAGACTGCTGTCTTGGGAAGATACCGTTGTGGAATAACATGTTGCTGCAGAGCTGAAGTTTGAACCCACCCAGTTGCTTATCCATGACAATGAAGGCGCAGCAGTGGGAGGTGACTGCTGAAGTAGGAGGTGCATCTGGGGTTGTAGTGTATAGTTTGACTCCTGGCCGAGGCTAAAGCCTTTTCCAGAGAACCTTTTTTACCGCATTGTTAATAGTTGTAAAACCTGTTGCTGTCTTTGTGCACCCTGTGAGGCCTGCATGAATTCAGGGAACATACATTAGACTTAATTAGGAAATCCAGGTATTCCTTCTAGAAAGGCAAGATTCTTCCATCCCAAATGGCAGAGAGTGTGTACTCATGCTCTACCAGGACCAGTAACCACCATTTCAGGTCTTACCTTTTCTCCTACTGCATGTGAATGAAAAATTGTTTAACATGAGGAAAGAGTAAAAGGGAAGAGCTACACAACCAGTTTGACCCAGTAGGCACAAGGTATCAAATACTGAGCACTAAAGGCTTTCTTAGTGTGAGTTTCAAAAGCTCTTGAACTGGAATAAACCCTATGAGAGTGACTTTATTGTGAGTTATGCCTCTCCCAACCTACCTCACCAGTTTGCCCAATATGGTTGATGTTTAAGTTTTAAAAAAAAAACAACACTTGCCATCTCTCTAAGTTTTGTTATTTAGGAGTGTTCCAATCCAATCCTGAACAATGCAACTGTTAAACTACCCACAGAAAAACCCAAATTAGTGTAACCCTCTGAACTCTGTTTAAGGGGTGAAGCCCAGTAATATGTTAACTTCACTCTTCATGCTTAAAGGCAATAGGATGTTTATTCTGTTCTTCATTTCTGAGTAAATATCTACTTAGCAGGATGGAATCTCTGCATGTCCTTTTCCATACACTGTCCAGACCTTTCAAGGGCTTTCTTGAGAGTGGCATTCCTGTCTTTGCTTGCCTGAATACAAATGCTGGCTCATAAATATATGCACAGCTTTCTGTGAGTATTCACTTTGAATACTGTGGACGCAGTTGCCCACAATTTTATCTTCATTGGGTGCTTCTCCTGCTGGTTGGCTCATTGGCTCACGTAAAGCTGCAGGTGATCATTTGAGGACTGCTGTGAAATCACTTCATGTGGAACTGCATGGCTTTCTTTTAAGTTTTTTTTTTTTTTGCTTTGAATGGCACAACTGAGGTCATGTTTTACTAATAATAGGTAGAGGTGGAGTAGTAAGCATGTTATCTTTGTGTGAAAAATCTTTATATAATATAAAGAGATGCATAACGTCAAACCATAACCATTTTTTTCCTTTAGTTCTCCAAAGGTCAGAGACATAAATAGAAAAACTTTTTTTTTTGTCCTGGACATCATATTTTCCTTGTTAGGTTAGCTGTATTAATAGGTTGGTGCTGGTAGCATTGGATTTCTTCAAGGCAGAGAGGGGAAAAAAGGGGAGGTGAAAAAGTACCATGCAGTTTGAACTGAGTGTACTGAGTTTGTAACAATAGCATTTTGCTGGCCATGCTGTCCCTGATGTGCTTCTCAAGCCTTCTTTTACCCTGAAATGGAAAATTCTGTCTGTGGTGTTAATCAAAGCGATCTTGAAAACCCATTGGGCACAAATCTTCAGAAAGTAAACTGTTCTGACTGATAGAGTGATTTTATTAAGAGCTGTTGATGGAAGTGTAAAGTTAGTAGTGCTTCTTAGTGAGATATAAAGTTGTGGTTGGCTAACAAAATGGGAAGTTGAGGAGTCTAATGCCTGAAGTACTGTGTGGGAGCCATAGGGATGCTAACAAGCCTGATTTGGGGACTGCTGCTTTTGGGAGCTTTGTAGCAGAGCAGGTGTCTGATTCTGCTGTAGCACCCTCATGTGGCTTCAGCTCTTACAAGCTGAAGGAATATAAGCCTCTAAATAAGGTGGGCCTGTTGTTATTTTTCCCTTGTTTAGGAGTATGAGTATGTTTGACATGAGATGTGAAGAAGAAGCTGTGGCTCAGCCTCATAGCAAAGCTCGCCATGAGAAGCTGCAGAACATACACAACCAGCTGAAAGAGGATGAGACCAGATGGCAAGATGTGAGTACACAACATTGTCTGCAATGCTGGCAGGCACTGAGGCCAGCCAGCTAACCAAAGCCAGGACAACCTGCTAAGTCTGCACTTGCTGTGCAATGCCAAAATAATGAGACAGTTTTTTTTCCTCAGTGGATTGTTGCTAAAACCATAGAAGTCCAAAATTTGTTGTAAATCAAAAAATACAAGATCTTCCAGTCCCTCTGCCTGTTCACCAGGTATTTTGCTTTTTAAAAAAAATGCAAAGAAACTGTGATTAGGTAAAAAAAATGGAAGAACAACTTCTAACTGCTGACTTCTCTAACTTTTCTAATTAGTCAATGCCCAAAGTGACAAATACAAGACTAAGTAGGACAGGGAACAAATAGGTCAGCCTTTTCTTTAATAAATTTGCATAGATACAGAAAATGTTAATGTTTTCCATCTTGTCCAAGCAAATAAATACCACTTCAGGTTAGCTACACCCCGCTTGGTTTACAAGGCCTTTCCAAACCTTCTTTCCTTGATGTGTTTTGTTAAGCTGTCCAAGCATTGCAGGTAAGTTAGTATAAGGAGTTTTAGTTTCAGTTCTGTTCATTCCTAAAGACTGATTTTAAATAAAGAATTTGGGATATTTTTTAATTAAAAAAAAAAAAAAAACACCCAAAACACAATAAAACACATCTCTTCAAGTATGGTAGTTTCTCATTACAAGGAAAGCTTCTGTGAAACACCTCAGAGAGGTTTTTGGTAGAAAATTAAAGGAAAAGTTAAAAACAAGTTGTATATACAGCTAAGAAGTGACTTTTTATAGTAGAACAATGAAGGACTTCAGCTGAAAGGTCTTTATGTGTGGGAAGCTGTAATTTCCCAGCAGAGATAGGAATAAATCCAAAGGCATTCAAGAACTTTGAGAACTCTGCTGTAGAATTGAAAATCCTCTGAGCTAAAGTTATTACATTTTCCAGGCCCTCAGCACCTTTTACCACGAACTAAAAATTCTGAAGAAGTACTGAAAATGCCTTTATTAGAATGTCCTTGGCATTCCTGAGGGCTTTATAGAGACATGGGTCATGCTCTGATATTTTAGATGCCCATGCTATGAATTTGCCAACAATTAACAATTTCAAGGGGTTTTAAAATTATTGTTATTCTAAAGCATCAGAACTGAAAATGATAAACATGTCTGGTTTTTAATTATGAAAAGAGAAAGAGGGCTTATGTTAGAAAATTTGCTAATGAAAAACTAATTTCCAAACAATAGACAACAGTATAAGTAGCTGAATACAGAAATGCTTTGGTATTCAATGAGAATAATTAGTAATTGAAGAAAATGATAGGCCTGTGTTTCATGAAGGGGATTATAGACTGATATATGTAGGTCATGTGAAGAAGTACTTTAATGAACATTCCCTTTAGTGTAAAATCAATAAATTGTGGTTTTAAGCTAAATTAAAAGTGATCATGTTTTTTCCTGATTTCTGATTTTCATAAAATGTTTGCAGTACCTTCTGCTGTTTACCAAAAAAATGCAATTAAAATATTTGGGAAACCATGTAATTAATGAAATAGCCTTTGAATTGAGTATGTGTTATGAATATCTGGGTTTTATTAAAACCAAAAGTTGTTACGAGTGCATGAAATATAATCTGTATACCAATCTCCTGTGGAGAGATGTGGAAAAGTTAATGACAAATGTTCCCTTCCAGTTTCCTAGGAAGTTATTTTTCTTTTCAGGAGTTCTGCAATCGTTATTTTTTACATGTAAAATTTTGTTCCTTTGCTAGTTGGCTGCAAAGAAATTTTACAGTTCAGAAAACTTCTTTACTGTAATACTTGTACTGTGCAAAAGACCTTGCTTCTGTATCCTCCAGGATTTTTGAATTCATAAAGGATGCAGACATCACAGGGGCCATAACAAGTGCCTCCTGTGACTCTCTGCTTTACTATCAGGCTAGTTTTTCAGAAAAGGCAGAGAACCAGATTCAGTCAATCTTCTGCACAATTTCAGGCAGGCAGATTCCAAAAAACTGCAATTGTTACTTCAACAAGGACGTCTCTATGTAGCTGGATACAAACCATAGGTTTTTTACTGTGTCATCTCTCACACCAGCCAGGTATGAGCCACATCACTCCCTAATCTCTCTTGCTGACATCTGGATCCAGAGTAATGCAGGGTGGCCATGATGAAGAATTTAAATTTGGATGCTGCACTGGATTTTTCTATCAAAAAACCACAACATCATGGGTCAGCCATATTTCCATGTAGCTTAGCATGGGCACAGTTGGAACTATAAGCTCTCCAAGGCAGACAGTGCAGCTGTAGCTCATGGTGAAACAACATCCATTCCTCCAATGAACCCTTGCTTCCTGTATGTCTGATTATTAAAATTCTTCACCAAACATAATTTTTTTACTTAATTTTCCTGGAGAATTGGATTTTGTCCCTAGTGTTGGTCAAAGTGAAAATGAATGTCCTGACTGGTCCTTTTAGGCCAAATTTTCTGCCAAAAGCAAAGTAAGCAATGAAGCTGTGAAATCTTTACTATATCCTGCTGTCAGCAGAAAATTCGGGCAACATCTTCATTTATGGCATGAATTCCTTTTGTCATTGAAATAAACAATGCTGCCTGCAGGTGATGGGAGCCTAGTCCACAGGCAAGAACAAGTACTGCAACCAGCTGGTCGGGTTCATTGTTACCTGTGGCCACTTTTCAGTTACTTGCAACTCTGCATTCAGGTGCCTTCCTTCTCTCACAGGACCTGGCTCGGTGGAAGAGTCGTCGAAGGAGCGCTTCCCAGGATTTGATTAAAAAGGAAGCTGAGAGAAAGAAAATGGAGAGGTTATTGGCTGGAGAGGGAACGAATGAGCGCAGAAAAAGCATCAAAACCTACCGAGAAATCGTGGAGGAGAAGTACGTTGTTTTACTGGAGTGTAGTGGCATGTCTGAAAATGCTCTGAAAGCCTGAGTGAGGGAGAGGGGAGGGTGTTGCTGGAGCAGAGGAAATGGCTGTGATTTCCAGGGTTAATGTGATGGTTTCTTGTGTTGTCTTCCTTGCAGAGAGAGAAGGGAGCGGGAGCTTCATGAGGCATACAAGAATGCAAAGACACAGGAGGAGGCTGAGAGCATCCTCCAGCAGTACACTGAAAGATTCACTATCAGTGAAGCTGTCCTTGAGCGTTTGCAGATGCCAAAAATTCTAGAAAGAAGCCATTCAGTGGAACCAAATTCCCCACTGAAAGACCCAAATCCTCTGAGATATTTAAGGCAACAGTCACTTCCTGCTCCAAAATTCACTGCCACAATTGAAGCAACCATTGTTCCCACCACTGAACTAGAGCCCAGCAGTTCAACAGGACGCACATCTCCCAGCAAAAGTGTCTCCAAGGCTGTGCCTATGCTGACACCCAAGCCTTATTCACAACCCAAAAACACACAGGAAGTTTTAAAGAACTTTAAGGTAGGATACATCACGTGCCCCAAAGTCAAAGGAGGCAAAGAGATCTTGATTGAGTCATCTGAACATAGAAATGTTTAATGCAATTATGTAGAAAATGGTGGCAGCATTCTGATATCATAAAATTCAGCTTCATGCTCTGTGCTGCTTCTGGTTTAGTGGTTTCTTCATGTTTACCAGTCTTCTTAGAATCTTGACCTCTTCAGATTGAAATATTTGCACTGGTCATTTTAACTCAGGCTAAATTTGTTTGGGGAAAAGGGGAATTTAAGACAAAAGCAAGGTGTTTCCTCAGAAAGTTTTTAGAAAAGAGTTTGTGGTCATGTTTTTTGTTTTTGAACAAAATGGAAGGTGCAGAGAGTGTGGAAGCCCTGATTTTTGAAGCAAGACCTGAACTGACTTTTGTGCCAGGGGTCTGATTTTTGGCACACCCAAACAAGTGTGTGGCTACAGAGCCAAGAGCCAGCTTGCCCAAAGATATGTTCTGTCTTAAATGTGCTTCTCACCAAGGATGATTGGGGAAATCTGCTTCACAGACACAAAGAGAGGATTTAGGTTGTGCATGGAGGTTCAGTGAAGCAGGTTGGTTCTGGGGTAGCAGAGTAACTGGAGATTGATGGTGAGAGAGGGAGAGTGGCTCCACTGGATTGCAAGAACCATGCAAAGACTATGGGAGTAAAAGAAGTAAGAGAACTTGGATGAAAGCAGGGCTGCTGGGAATTAGTCAGCGATGGTTTGTGGGAGAAGAATAGGAAACAATATTCTGAAACCAGAATATGAAATCTGAGGAGTGTATCTTTGACTGGTTGGTTGTGGAAAATGACAGTAAGATACTGAACGAATGATGGAAAAATAAAAGGACTGGGATGTATTAAAAAGAACAGCCCAGAATAAGTCAAGTTTGAAAACATCTGCTGTTCACAGTGCCTGTACCTAAATTGGAGCTTACCCGAGTCTCATAGTAGTCATGTTGTGAACAGTGTGAAGCCTACTGGCATGAGTGACCCCACTCTCTAGAGTTTGGGTTCCCTTTTGTCTGCCATTGCTCATACTTTGCAAGTGGCTTTCAAGGGTCCCTGCTGATATCCCAGTAGCACTGCTACCATGTATATTCAGGTTGTTTACTTTCTAAAAAGTAAGTCAGCTCTTTACAGCTAGTGAAAAAATCATGCTGTGATCTATAATTTATTGAAGTCTGTCCCAGCTCTTGTGGAAACCACGCCCCACCATGTTTCCTAGCTGAAAGCAGAAACTGATAATTCTGGTTTCTCCTATACCCTGCTTGGTATGCCCTGAGTTTACTTTTTAGATATCAGTGAATCATGGATCTTTGGGTTTTTTCTTGTCCTTGCCACTTTTTTCATCAGGGGACCAAGATATGTGTGTGTATCACCATAATGTTATTGCATATATAATTCACATATGTGGGAAAAAACTAACTCATGAAGGCTCCTACGCCCCATGAGCCACCACAAAAAAATCTGTTTGAATCTTGTTCATGTGATGTGAAAAAATGTGATTTGTCTCAGTAGGAATTATTCCCTAGCACAGTCTGTCAATGATTCTTGGCTCTGGTGACAATGTGTTGACTTCCTCCAGATCAGACAGAAAGGAGTATGTTTGTTTAACTCTTCAGCCAGGGCATCTGTCCTGTTCATCCAAACATTTGGTTTTCCTCCTTAACATAAATAGAGAAATGTCTTAGTCTAAACAGAGACACTGAAATGGATGGTGCAGCCTGCCAGTGTTTTCCTGGACTTTTCATTTTTGAGATCTTTCATAACCTGCCTCTCTAGTAGATAATCCAGCACACAGTCCCAGAAGACTTGGGGCTCAGTCCTGCTCACACTTGTGTTTGGAAATAAACCCTAAGAGAAGTACTGTGTTAAGTGGATGATGTCAGTGTAGAAAGGGAGGGAACATTTTCATCTGAAAACCACTCAGAAGGAGTGAAACAGGTGGTGGAGCTGATTGTGCAAGGGCTAACAGCCTCCACCTTCCTGCACATCTGGCAGAGCTAAGGATGCCCAGCAACTCAGAGATGGCCTCTTAGTTAATCATGCTCATAAAGGATAAGCCTCTGGATGCATGTGCAGGAGAAGTCAGTGGAAGGAGTTTGCCCTCAGCCTGCCACTGATGATATATGCTAAGTTGGAGTGCCACTCTTGAGGTATCCAAGCAGTTCACTCAGTAAGTAAAGAAGGATCTCTGTGCACAAAGTAGCAAAGCCCTCCTTTCTCCTCGTGCCTGCTGACAAGCCTGTAAACATCTGTGCAGTGGCCAGGCAGGAGCAATGTGGTGGTACTGAGACATGGTCCTCTCCTAGTCTCTCTCCACCTGGAGCCTCTTAAGGTGAAGGGCTAGTGAGTTCTCTGTAGCAAGACTTCTCCTCTACGCTTCTACAAAGAGCCCTTCAAATCAAATGGAGTCTTTACATGCCACCTCCATTCAGAAATTCCAGTGTAAAAGTGCCAAGAAGTTGTATCAATTCAGAGGAAGAAGCCAAAGCATATTTTGCACTTTCTTCTTTGCTTAAAGGTTCCTTAGCAGGATTATATGGCCACCAAGGAGCTAGCTTGACCCTGAGAAAAAGGTAGTCAAACTGTTTCCACACTCTCCTTTTCAAGGAGATTGCCTAAAGTCATTTTTTGGGAAAGCACCTATCTGTGTGATTGCCTTATGGAGAGGGTGGAATGGCCAGTTTTATTTGCTGGTGCCTTGATTCCCTATTATGAGCAACAAAGAAACAAGTAGATGAACGCTGCTGCTCCTGTCCCTTCAAAGTTCACACGACAGTGCTTCAAAAAAGTGCAGACTGCTAATGCTGTGGTGAGGTCATTGAGGTACATAAGCAGTTCATCAGCATAATTAGTCCTGGAGAGCCTGCTTAGCTCTTGCCTAAGGCAATGTAAAACCCAGCACTTTTGGTCTAAATTTAACATAAAAATTGATTTTTTTTAGACATCCTTTGATCTGTGATGCCCACAAAGGGTGTCTGTATGTTACTGGGAGAATGGAATGTGGGAAACCAGGAAATCCAGAAAAATTATTTCCTTGTGCCTGTATTTTGTTTATGAGCCCTCTAGGGTCACAGGGTCTTCTCTGTTTTGGCGTGTTGAATGAAATATGTGCTTGGCTTCATCCCTCACTGATAACAAAGACTGTGTTAATGATTGTAGTATCATGTTGAACTCCTAATTTCCTAAATTCCTTGGAATGCTATTTGTCTCAGCATATTTATTTAACTGTATTCTGCAGGTAGATGGAAAAGTCAGCATGAATGGAGAAAATGTCAACGGCACGGAAGAAAAGGATAAAGAATGCACAACAGTAATATTTACTCCTTCACCAACCAGATCTCTGAAATTTGATGGAGTAGCCAGAGGGGACAAGCCCCCGGTAGAGTTGAAGGAGGACCCCCCAAGTGTTGAGCTCAGTTTACAGAGGCCTGCCACTCAGAGTGTGCACAAAGAGCCAACAGTAAGACCAACACGAACAAACCAGCCTTACTTTCTGTGCCAATTTTCTGTCTCATGATGTGTTTAATCACTAACTAATGATACCCAAGTGCCTCTGTTTGCCTTATTGCAAAAGGGTGTGCCCAGACCAGGAAAAAACTATAAACAAAAACCCTAGTCCTTTGTAAATTAAAGGCTTCTTCCTTTTGTATGTGGGTAGAGAAATAGGAGGGTAAAATTAAAAAAACTTTTTGCAGCCACTGGGGATTTTGGAGGGTTGGTTTTTTTTTTTTTGTCTTTTTCATTTTTGTTGTTGTTTTGGTTTTTTTTTTCCCAGATGCCATGCAGCTGATAAGCATGCTTTAAATGTGCTGGGCCAGGGAGAAATTGATTCAGTGTCCCAGCCGTTGTGCAGGTTTATTCAGCGCTTCTCCTAATGTAAGCTGATTAGATCAGCAACATAATTGGACTGTGTGAGCCATTATAATTAGTCTCAGTTTTCAGTTTTCAAAAGAGGATGTGGATGTGCTGGCAGTTTTGAACATTTGGTTTTCATTCCTCTCTCAGAAACATTAGAAAAGGGGATAAGCTATTGAAATGCTCAGAGGGGCCAACATGCTTCTTAACTGCCTTATCAGAGAAACAAATTAATTTTACCTTTTCATCTTTCTCTCCCCCTCTTCCCCAGAGAAAAAGGCAGGCGTAAAACTAGAGCATATCACAGCAGGCATCTAGATGCTACAAAACTGTAATAAAAGTAGATAGTAAAAACAAAACAAGAAATAAGGAGAGGATTGCAAAGAGAGCGTGTAAAAGGGCTGCAAGGAAGTGACAGCAGAGGGAATTCTCACCATTTTTTCCTGCGTAACAACAAAGAGAATTGGAGATGTGGTGAGAGTTGGAATATGATAATTTTTTCTTTCATCTCAGATTTCATCCAAGCATTGGCCAGATGGATAAAAGGGAGCAGGCAGAGATCTGTCCTGGGGCGTGATGGCTCATTCATGAGAAAGGGTTTGTGTTTTACTCCACTGCTTAATGCCAGTCTCTAGCTATGGACAACCAAATCATGGAGCCTGCAGCAATCATGGGACCTGGAGTGTGCCATGAGCATAGACTTGATTCTGTCAGAGGGAGCTGGTATTGAGTCAAAAGTGAATGATTTGCAGGGAGGGCAGGACTGAGGCTACTCCTGTCACAACAGTTTGGCTGTGAGGGAAAAGCCAGGTAAGCATTGCCTCTGATACAGAAGAGCAGATAATGGGAGTGTTTGGAGGATAGAGAAGAACCTCAGCCTGCTGGAGATTGGAAGCTCAATGACAATCTGAAAAGTAGCGAAGTGAAAATATTAAGGTCTCCTTTTTAAGGATTTTCAGGCCTAGTTAGAGTTATGAGGAAACTGAGCAGCAGAAGTCACTGTTAGTTCTTGAGTGTGCTGTATCTGTTTTATGTCCTATCATCGTCCCCTTTCTACAGCTCTGACAATGATATGGCCAGCTGAATGCAAATTTTTCTGTGTCTGGTTTCTCCTTCCAATTCTTAGTTCTTGTGGTGATTCTGGCAAAGGAGGCAGAAGATTTGGCTGCTCAGATTCCTTGTGACTCTTGACATTTACAGCTCCTGGTTTGTCCACTTAAATGCACTTACTGATGAAGCCTACAAGAGAGAATGAGCGTGCGCCAAAATGGTGCTAGTGACAGTGTCCATGCTCTAACTACAAATTTTATATCAATAGCCTCACAATTCCATCAGCAATGTGACTGGGTAGTGCAAATCATTGTAATTACTCCTGGCACTTCAGCTTCAAGCAAAGGTATGGGTGTTAGGCATGTCAAGGACAGAGGAAGGAGAGCAGACTGCTTTGAGGTGGGTCTTCCATGGGAAGACAGGTGGAATGCACTGAATGTGATGAGAGAGGTGACGAGGAGATCTGCCTGTGGCTGGAAGGGAATTTGCCAGCCTAAAATAAGATTTCAGGTTTTGTTTCTTCTGGATGCTTACTTCTCTTTACCCAGATGCTTCTTTTTAATTTTACAGGTCTCCATGCCTCAGACTAAGGCATGGGCAGTAACTTAGCTATTAAGCATACAGGAGAGCCTTGGTTTGTTGATGGCAAGGGCTTAGATACAAAGGTACAGAGATGGGACATGGTACTGGTGTTTGGCTTCTCCACTGTGGGTCTTGGGACACAGACAAGCACTGCTATGGACACCTTGATATGGATGTGATTGGTCTGGGGCCTTTTCTGCAACACCTGGGCAGCTGCGCTGGACTCACTTCACTCAGCCTTCTCCCTGTACTTATTTTACTTCGGGCTTTGGACAACTAACACAACAATGTCAGCCTCATCTGCAGACCCAGAAAGGCTAAACTGCTCTCTGAAGGATATCACCCCTCCTAGGAAGGTTGGGAATCCAGATTAGGAAAGATAAGATCCTTCTGGGCTTGTTCCACTCCCCTTAAAATGAGACCTCTTGATCAGTAGGATACTGCATCTAGCTGTCACTGTCAGCATTCCAGAAGGGAAAAAGAGGTTTGATGTTTGCTCCAGGGAGGGGACTTCCAAGCTACACATTCTTAGAAGTAAGGAAGCCTTCTGAAAGCCTCCACTGTCACCTCCCACAAGGAGAAAACAGGGCTGTAGTTTTTCTCTGATGCTTAACCCTTCTGACATTCCAGAAGAGGAGGAGAAACAGGTGTAGAAAAGCAGCTGAGATGAAGAAGAGCTGTCTAGAGTGGAAGAAATTACTGAAGCTCTTTTGCCTTGAGAAAACTTCTACAAATTAAGCATATTTTCAAAGCCATTTCTAAACTTGCTTTCACTGTGTGAATTTGTGTATTTTATTGATTCAGTTCTTGTTAGCTGTGTCCTTCCCAAGCTTTGAATAAGATTCACAGGAAATAGTTCTGTTAAGAAATGATGAGTCAGAGGTTTGTTTTTTCCCCCTCTAGTTGCTTGTAGATTCGGGTTGGTTTTGTGATTTATTAATTTTCTACTCCTAGTCTCTTTTGTGAAATATATATTTCTTTTCATATACACCTTACCTATGGCACTCCTGTCCTCCCCTTCTGATTCTCTTCCTGTTCTTTACATGCCCCTTCCTCCTCCTCCTCCATCCCTCGTAGGGCTGCTCCCCTGCTGTTTCAGTTCATTTGTCAAATGGACTAGTTCTGTCTTCTCTCAGCCTGGCAGGCTCCCCTTTGAAGTCCCTTCTGTAGTCCCAGTTTGCATCTGTCTGGCTGCCCTCAGGCATTGTCTGCAACAGGGGAAGATGCTGTGCAACTGTACTCCAACAGTGCTTTCGGCCTGAAGTTTATTTAAGTTGCACCACTTAAAACACTAACACTACTGAGGCTTTTGGGGAGCTAGGGAAATGCAGAGATTATTTCCTGTGGGTGAGACCTCAGTATCAGTTGTCTTTTTGAGAAGAAAAGGACCTCATCTATATGTGAATCAAATAATGTTCGGCAACCAGAGACTGACTGGAAAACGTGTACATCCTGCCTGGACCTACTATGAAATGAGATGCAAAAACCTGCAGCAGGTGGGCAGGACAGTAAAGAAAAATATTATCAAAAAATATACTTACATCTCTAGAGTATAGGTAGAGTATTAGGTAGAGTATAGGTAGTGTATAAGTGATTTTACAACAGACTTACCTTTGCTTAAAGTAGCTTATAAAATTTGGCCTATAATTAAAGGCTAAAAAGGATAAACTTGACCTAGAAACAGGAGGAAAATATCCCACAGGTGTTTGTGGAGCAGTGTGGTGCTAAGAGGGGTGGTAGGTAAAGCATACCTATACCTCTCAATGCAGTTGGAAAAACTGGGGCACAAGCCCAAAGACTGATCAATCAGTGGCAGTACCAGCAATAATGGGAAAATCATGTCCTCATCCTGGTCCTACCTGTCAGCCATTAAGGCTGTGTTTTCTTCCCATTCTGCAGAATAGTGGTGGACACTACGAGTGCTGAGAAGTTGTATCTGCTAGCTCTTTGAATCAAAAGTTGGCAAAGTAAATATTTTGTTTTAGAACAGTGTTTGTGCAGATTTTAGTGTAGGGGAATTAATTTGTCAGTAAGTAAGTAACATCACTTTATTTTAACCAATCTTTATGCAAGCATGTAGAAATTATTGGCTTCCTATAGCTCTAACTATAACTTTGCTCTGATCAACCAAAAAAAAAAATAAATACAGGCAGCAAACTAAAAAAGATCAGGGTGAAGTGGTGGTGGTGGTTCTGGGGAGAGAGCTTTCTTTTAATTTTTCTCTAGCTAGCTTAAACTTGTCCATTTCTACTCACTGCACGCTTGGCACAAAATGCACTTGTTTTCTATATCCAAGTAACACTTTCCTTCATGTTGAAAAATTCACTGATTGAACTGAGATTAAAGTATAAGCTTTCTTGTGGTTGAGGATTGTTGGCCAAGCTACAGGAGAGCAGGGCTGAAATCCTGGTTTGTACATATCCAGTAAGACAAGTCTTTGTTCCTTGATTCATTATGAGATACGCTCGTGGAGTAAGCCTGTCTGTTCCAGACTGACAGCTTTGCCTTGAACCACACGTGAAAAGATGCACGGAGGGCTGGACTACCTGAAGGGAAAAAGGTGTAGGATGAGAAGTGTGAGCAGCAAAGCTCCAAAGCAGCCAGAAGGGAATTCTGCTCAGCATTTGGTTATGAGCATAACATGCCTGTCTCCTGTCCTTCAGAGAGCCATGTGCATTTCATTGTCTGTCAGTGAAAGAAGCTAATTTTACACCGCAATCGAGCAGTAATAACTCTAACAACTATCAGGAATTCTTCATACTTTCCTGCAACATTTTCAAGACTTCTCTGTCAGTTACTGATTACCCTGATCTTTTGTTGTAAATAGCTGGCCTGAATATAGCATTATATAGCTGGCAGATGACTTTACCTGTTGAAGCAGTGTTTTGGCTGTAGTACAATATCTGGCATAGCATGCAAGAAGCTAAGCTGTGGCAGCCCAAGGTTGTGCCATCATTACCACTCACATCAGCTGCCAGCATTAATTCTGATGAGGAAATCTTTGTATGAAAATTTTGAAGTCAGTGATATGTGTAGAATTTGAATCACAGAAGTTTTGTGACTTGTCAGACAATTTCTACATGTGGCTATCAATGTTGCAACCAATTTCATTCCTGAATGGTTTTACAGAATTTAAATTGTAGTTTTAACCTGATTCTTTCTGCTATCTCTGCATTCTCACCGAGACAGCTTGTTTTGTCATGCTTTCATATAAAATACAATAACAATATTTCGCATGATTTTGTGTGCAAGCAGTGTTAACCAAGCTATGTTTTGATATAATTTACAAGAAGGATTAATAAAGTTCTACTGTAACTTCCTTTGGAGTTTGTATTCTTGTGGAAGTTTTGATACTTTGTGTGCTAGGAATTTCTGGTTTTTGTATTTTTAGAGTTTTATTAAGGGTGTAAAGTTCTGCCACAGCAGTAGCCAATATGGTCATTTCTGGCTTGTATAATCTTTATCAAAGAAATACTTGCAGTGATACCCTAGTTTATGTGATTAAAATCTGTCTCTCACAAGCTGAACTAATTAATTTTCATGCCTAATAGGTGTTTGGTAACACTATATGCTTGTGCTTGTTTCCTTGTTAAGTGGATACTTGGTTTAGCAGAACACAGGTGTTGCTTTGTCCTCTGTACTGATGTGCTCATAACCACAAGAGCCATCACAGTATTTAACTTTCCATCATGAATTGAGGCTAAGTCAGAAATGGGGAAGCTGACTTTAACTCCTGGGCACCCAGATGCATGGGGTAATAAAAACACCCATCCAAGCAGACAGCATTCTTCAGTATGTAGAAGTTTTAATAGGACAGTCTTGACACCAGGCTAATGTGTGGGCAGAGATAATCACAGCCCCCATGCACTGAGGTTTTCCATACTCCTCTGGGAGGCTTCATTGCCTGTGGTTCTGTTGTGTGACCTTCCCTCACCTCAGCAGAGCCTGTGTTTGGAAAGCCTCTGTTGCCCTGCAGAAAGAGACCTCTGCCCACACAAACACAAATGACAGAAGGGTGCTGAGACCCTACATTAGCCCTTCATCCCAAGGCATGAGAGCTCCACACAAAACTGAAACGCCTCAGAAAGTCACTCTCTAGGTTACTGATTCTTGCAGTCAAAATACAGTCCTCCTAGGTGTAATGAAATGTTTGTACACTTATTTTTTCTGTTCAGTGATAGCATCATCATTTGATTACAAATATTTCTGAAATGTGAGGCATGATAGTCTGTGGTAGAGAGATATTTTATCAATTGTATCAGCACAAGAATTTTCTTAAGTGTACCATATAGTTGTGGATAAAATACTTGATAGTACTACATTAATTTGGTGTTATAAATAGAATTAAATTTAGTGGAAATAAGAGAGTTCCCCAGTGAAGTTGACTTAATTTTTTTATAAATTAGTTATTAATCAGTTTTATATTTTTAGCTGTATGTCACCACTATTTAATTGCTCAGCAGAGGGAGTAGAAAGAGTCAAGTCTCGTGAGCAGGAACAGAACTTCTGCAGCATGCCATTGGAAAGTCAGTTTTCCTGCAGCAAGTAGTAGCTCTTTTTTCTATAAATAACATTTATGTCTGTACCTGGTTCAGCCTCCTGGATGTGGGTAGGTGTAGTTATTGTGCTTGTGCAGGACAGCTGCACGACAGCACCAGCACCAGGTTTGGGTTCCTGAGGTAACTCCAGAGCCAGAGGTGATACGGGTGCATCGTGTCTGTGCATCATGCATCACTGCAGCATTCACTGAGCAACAGTGAATTTTAGCCCCTCTGAGAGGCCATTGTGGCTGTGCTCTTTCTCCAGCAGCAGCTGAAATCAGCAATTGATTTTCTTGGGTACAATAGTTTAACACTTTTTGTATTGGCTCTGGGAATATGACCGTTTATAGCTTTAAAGCCTCTGCAGTTGAAATTATAGTTGAATGTATTTATTTATTTTATTTTTTTCAATCTGGACAGTTGCTTTTTGAGAGTCAAGGGTGAATTCCATTGTTTTACCAAAAATATTATCAATCTAAATCCCAATAATTGAAATCTACAACAATTTCTTTTGGAGGCTTATGGTTTGAACCAGTGGGTGTGGAGCCTCTTTCTTTTCCATGTGAAACCTACCTTGTTTAGGGCAAATCCTGAGCTCTCAATAATAGCCATTTGTTTAGGTTTAACAGATTTTTGTAGGTTGTAGAATGACATGGAATAATTCAGGTCGTAGGTCTCTAGCTGAGTCTGCTACTCAAAACAGATATGAGATCAGAACAGGTTGCTAAGGGCTTGATCATTCAAATCTTGAAAACTTCTGATTCCAGGGATGGCACAACCTATGTGGCTAGCCTGTCCTCATGCAGAAATTATTTCTGCTTTAAGCAAGGTTGGCAAGGATTTCCTGTACCTTCTCCCCTGGCCGCTGTTACATGAGGAACCAGAACTGAGGCTGAAGGGGAAATTTTCTTTAGTTGCAGTAGAATTCTGCTGGGGCTTTTGCAATGAAAACTCTCAGTGGCACACCAGGCTGGCATCTAGATGAACTGGGGGATAGGGAGGTGGGTTATATGAAAGAAAAGAGCAGCTAAGTGGCAAGAGATAAACCTCTGGGCCACAGGACTTGCAGTCTTGGGAGAATTTCTGTGGGGCTGTGTTTTAGCCTGTGCCTCATTTCCAGTGACCATCCCTCCTGGAGTGTGTGAGACATGGAGGGAGAGGTCTGTGCTTTCCTCACTCTTCACAGGTGGACATGGTAGAGAGTAAGTCCTGAAACTTTCCATGTTACCTTTTGGAGACTCTGTTTCACTTTCTGCCTCATCCAGTTCAAGAACTGCTTTTAGGCAGGTGGGAGATGTGTCTCCATGCCTTGCCTGGGGCAGAGGCTGAGGGTGGCAGAGGTGAGGGTGCACTGGAAAGTGGTGGCAGTGCTGAGGATGGCAGGCAGCCAGCCCCAGCAGGCGCTGCCGCCTCGAGAGACGCGGGGCTGTGATCTGGCGCCTGTCCTGCTGAGAGGTGGCAGCACAGCCCTTGGCAGCTGCAGGACCCTTCTCTTCTTCCCAGCACTGCTGGCTGCCCGCTGGGCTTGCCTGGGTCACTGGCCCTGGCCATGGCCCCACACCAGTCTGCACCTTTTTCTTGTAGGGCATCTTCCTAGACATGTTCCTGCCCTTCTTGAGAGCGTCTCCTTCCAGAGAGGAGACGAGGCAGGGATTCACAAGCTTTGCCAGCAGTGAAGTTCCCTGGAGCATTGTGGTGTGTCCACAGGTGTTGACATCCTGTTGGCATTGCCAGCAGATGTCTCCAATTATGGAGCTGTGAGAGCCCAGGCCTGTTTTCCATGGGGCATGTTCAGGAAGGGGCCATAGGCTCATGTGGCCTGCAGGGATAGGAAACAGGATCCATACATAAGGTGAGGGTTGATTCCTACCTGCAGAAAAGAGGAAACTTGATCAGATTTCCTCCTTTGCAGCTGTTAAGAAGATGGAGGAGTGGGAAGAGGACAGGAAAGAGACTCTACAATAGGCTATTCCTGAAATATGTTACTTTTTATTTCAAAAATTAGTCTGCATTTTTAATTTTTCTCCACTGAATGTGCCATTTTCAAGATCTTGGATGCATTAGAAGCCCAAGCTATGGACAATGGCTGATAGCTTTGCTGCAGATTTTTCTTGATTTGCCTTTGGAAAAGCAGACATATGGTGGAAGCTGCTGAATAGATCAGCTGAAGTGTTACCCTTGTTTTGACAGTGTAGTTTTAACTCTGCAACAGCCCTGTCCAGGTCAGGAAGCTTGCTTTTCAAAGGCATTTGAATTATTGGCTTGATATGGTCTCACCATATTTTTTCAGTCCTCTCTTAATAGTGTTTCAAGTATTTCATTACCTTTAATACAAACTCTGCCTTTTCCCTTCAGATAACAGATTGTTTAGACAACCGTGAAATAAAGGAAGTATTTCATTACTTTGCCACTTTCCAAACCCTAGCATGTGCTATCTGTTCACTAATGCATACATTTGTGTGTTATTCTGGAAGGGGAAGCTAGGGGTGAAATGTGTGCTTATCTCCAGCTAACACAATCCAAGATATCCTACATTTTTAAAAGCTTGTAGGAGCTATTCCAAACCAACCACATTAATGGCTGATGATGAAGGATTTGAAAAGGAGATTAAAGCACAGCCATTCAATACCAGAATGGGCACATATTGCTCTGAAACATTCTCCCCAACACCCTGCTGAGCTCCACACTGATGTGGTTCAAACACACTACAAAGGAGCAGCAAGCACTGCCTTGAGGAACTAGCACATACTTTTATTTCCACTGAACTCACTCCATGCTCTGTTCCTCTCTCCAGGCCTCCCCAGTGGAAGTGGATGGAGCTGACAGCCTGCAAGCCGAGCCCAGCCCCAGCAGTGTGACACCTGCCTCCCCGGAGTGCCCATCCCCAGGTGGGTGTGCTGCTGCCCTCACCCTGCCCTGCCTGTCCCCAGCTGGGTGTGCTGCTGCCTTCACCCCTGCCCTTGCCCTTCCTCACTTATGGGCCCGTGTTGAAGCCCACCCTGTGGCAGGAATCTGCAAGGAGCATCACCAGCAGCACCAACAGGGCTCATTAGAAAATGCTGCAAAATGTCAGTAGTCTTGACACAAAAAGAAATTGTATGCTGTCAGAACAGTCATTCACTGTAGCAGCCTCCCAAGGGATGTGTTAGAGCCCCTGTGGCAGGAGGTTTTTTTCAGGTGCAGCTGGACAGAGTGCTAAAGAATCTCCTCTAGGCTCCCTTTCCCACAAGAGCTGGGACTAGATGGTCTATTGAGGTCCTTTCCAGCCCGGGCTGTTCTGTCATTCTGTGGTTGAAATGACACACCTGAGTTGTCCACTTGGGTATGTGTGCACCTGAAAAGCCAGTGCCACAGCGTGCTGTAACCAGAAAGCAACAAGGGCAGAAGCTGCCAGTCAATAATAGTTTCTGTTTGACACATTTTTGTTCCACCATGACATTAAGGAATGGGGAGAAGGAGTAAGAAGGGGCACTTCAGTCCCCATAGGGGCCTTAAATGGACAGTATTGTGCAGACTTCTAATTTTCTGCCTTAAAGCCTTTATGCATGATTCCTAATCTGAGGAAAGGAATTTGCTGGTAGAATTTTAAGCTGTTTTCCTCAAAAGTGTGTTTCTGAAACATTGAGTAGGCATTTTATTTGCTGTATACTATTATACTAAGTTCACAGTATTTTTTGGTTGGTCATTTTTTAAAATGTGTCTACTAAAGTGTAGCTTGGTATGGGTAAGTAAAAAGTACTATGTCAAGTAGATGTTTAAATGAGATCTCTGGCTGTACTTGGTATGTAAAAATAATGCTCCTATTTGTTGGGGATAAATGTGACTTAAACAATTGAGCTTTGCCCTCAAACATCAGTGAGGTACCATTCCCCAAAGATTAGAAGCACATGGGCTGTTAGCAAGGGCTCATTAGCTGCCTTAATTACTTTGGCTCCTAGATGCCCAAGTACATAGTTTAACAATTTTGAAGTGCATCTGGCAGGTAATGTAGAAGGTGCAATCTTGTAATGAAATGACCAAATTCTCCTCTCAAAAGTCAACAGTGATGAGCTGGTGCTATCTACAAATCACAAAGCCATCTTGGCTTCAGCTCCCCAGCTGTCAGAAATGCTAAACCTTAAGTACTGCAAATTTTAATATTGTCTGGCGAAGAAAACTGACATAGCATTGCAAAAATCGAAATGATAAAGTAACATGGAGTTTTCATTATGTCTGCTTTGGAGGGATGGATGGGGTCCAAACCTCCTCTGCTGCTCAGTACCAGCCAAACACTTCCATGCTGTGGCCCCTATGCCTCTAATGGTGGGGGAATGGCTCCAGAGGAGGGTGCATCTTCCTTGCCAACAGCAGCTTTTGTCTCTGCTTGTGTCCACATTCCTAGTGGAGTTGTGAGCTGCATCTCTTTCTTAGCTTACTCTCCCTGCCTCTCATAGAGGGATATTCAGAAGCTGCCAATGCTGCTGTGGCTGGAAAGGGGACAGGATCTGAAGTTTCTCCTTGAGGAGGTTGGAGAGATGTCTGGGTGCTTATTCAGTGCCTGAGATGCTGGTGACTGCTCTGCTTCCAGTGGTGGTATCAGCTATCAGCAGTTCACCTGTCACAGCTGTAGACCTGTGTGCTTCTAGGCTCTTCTCCCAGAAACCAGCATCAGCTTGCTGGGTTTCTTTAAGAATTAGATGACAACTAGGTTATTTCAGTCCAAGGCTGCCTGTTAGCAGTTTGTTTGTTGTCTGATGCTTAACTAATTGCCAGTGGAAGTGGTAGGTTTAGTGAAAATAAGCAAGCTGAAATATCCTCCAGTGCTGATAGTGACACCATGTCACATAGCTACTTATCTCTGTAGCATCTTAGGGTAGGATTCATCACATAACTTCAGTAAAGATATCTTACCTCAGTAGGCCCATGATAGGTTACAGCTCATCTCAGCCAGAGTACCTGAAATAAAAGTTGGTGTGACTGTTTCCCAAGGACTCCTTTCTGTTTTTGTTGACCACGAAGGGTGTCCCATGATGCCCAAGTCAAGTGTAAGGGCATAAATTTTGATAGGTGAATTTCATTCTTTCAGTCTTGTCTTCTCTGAGAGATTAAGTTTTCTTATGTTGAAGAAAAAAGTTTATTTTTTCAAAACATCCAGTAAATGGGCTCACAGTACATCAGTAAGAAAGGGGTTTGTAAGAAATAGGCATGTTTTATTTGAAAAAGTATCTTAACCTTGCAACATTATCTCTTATATGTGTGGATTGCATTTAGATCAAAAGCAATTCAAGTCAACTGCAGCTTGCTCCAGCCCTGTTGTGAAGAGATTAGAATTTCTTCCCAGTCCTGTCCCTTCAGAGGAAACTGCTTCAAGCAAGAAAGATGTGAAGAAAGCTGAAACAGAGCAGCAGAAGGAAGCAGATCTGCCTCCGACACAGGAGGTATGTACAGGCAAGAAAAAGAGGGAGTGGGAAAAAAAAAAAAAAAAAAGAAAGAGAAATATCTTACACAGAAATGCTTCTTGTGCAAATTGATATTTTTCTCCATAAAATGTCACTTCAGGAGATCATTCAAAACATGACCCTGAAGGATGGTTTCAGCTGCCAAATCATGTGGTCATCAGAGAGTTCCCCCTCAAAAGGAACTCTACAGTGCATGCTTGTAGTGTTTGAACCTGTTAACTGATGAGACTAGAATTGAGAACTTAACCTACAAACCCCAGTCCCACCACCTGTTGGGAGGGCAGAGTATCCAGGTGCTGCAGACAGTGGAACTTATCCTCTTAGTCCTCCTGAAGTGCTGAACAGGTGCCAGTGGTGGCCGAGGTAACAAACAGCTGTGACCATGCTGCTCTTTCAGGTAAGTGACATGTTGGTTAGTAGGTGGTGTTAGACTTTGCTGTGCAGGGCAGTGGGAATGTCAACAGGAAACAGCTACCATTACTCACAGGACTTCAATACTGCAACTCCCTGTTGTCATTCTGGAGATAGAGGCTTCATCTTTGATAATGTTGTTTCAGAGAATAAGAAAGTGTTTAAGCTGACCTTTGATTGGACCTGTTGCTTTTTTAATGCTGTTTTCTGCTCCCAAATGTCTGAACAGGGGATTAAAGCAAAAGCCCTGGAAGAAAAGGGGAGTGTGGTGCTGCCATTTTTAAAGAAACTACCTGAAACCAGCCAAGTTACTCTGCATAACTCTGGTTTACAAGGTGAGCAAAAAGCACTTGGAAAACTCAGCCAGACAGCAGCTGCATATGGGCATGTGGTGTTCAGGGAGAGGTGCCTAATCCAGGACTTGAAGGATTTTGGGGCTAAACCAGTAATTTTCTAGTTTCATTGACTTATATTGGTAGTGTGGCTTCTGTGATGAAAAGGATTCCTCTAGATATTCCTCTTAAACACAACACCAGAAACTTGACAGCAGAGGGAGCTCTCTATCTTGCATTTACCTGACCTAGCAGTAAAGGCTGTATTATGCCAGTGAGTATTACATACTGCAGCTCGCAGAATAACATGACTTAGCAATTGGCTTTATCTCACAATAAAATTTTCTGGAGATAAATTCTGCACTGAGCTGCTCTTGTGGAGCTCCTCTTCATAGATGAACAATACACATATCTGACCACATCCTTGAATTTGACCACTGCCCAACACAAGTTCTTGCAATGCAGAACCTTTTTTCCTTGCCTTCATGACAAAGTTTTGCTTAAGACTGATAATGTCTAGTAGTTTGATGTTATATTTATTTTAAATATGCATATATGTAGGTATTGTGGAAGAAAAAGAGAAAAATCAGCTGAGCTTTTTTTCCCCATAAGAACTTCTTAGGTTGTTAATCTATAGGTAATATACTGATTAGCTCAATGTTCTCAAGGTTAAAACTACTGAAGGTGATCCACTTTGAAAAAACTGAAGAGGGACTTATTGCAAAGCCAGGTAGTGATATTCACAAGGAATAAAAACTTTAAACTGAAAGAGGTTAGATTTACATTAGATGTTAGGAAGAAATTCTTTACGAGGAGTTGCACAGAGAAGTTGTAGATGCCCCATCCCTGGAAGCCTTCAAAGCTAGTCTGGATGAAGCTTTGAGCAATCTGATCCTGTGGAAACTGTCCCAGCCCATGGCAGGGGGAATTGAAACTAGATGACCTTTAAGGTTCATTCCAACCCAAACCACTCTACGATTGTCTGAAAAGGAATGGAATTCTCACGTTTTTAGTGGGTAGGTGCTACCCAAGCAGACTTTGAGAGCAATATCATTTTGTGTTAAGCAAATCAAACCAAATAGCAAGGAAAAGGTTGTAGGTCTCTTGCCTTGTCAGTTTTCTGACTGGTGCTGAAACACTTGGCTGCACTCTAGCGTTCACAGCTTATAGAGCACTGAAAGGCTCACGAAATGCATAAAAACCTGTATCTGAAATAGGAATGAATGCGAGCTCCATGCAAAGGCTCAAAAGAGTGGCTGCCCTTGCATCAGCGTGCTGGAGCTCTCACGTCAGTTCAGGTGCCACGTTGCAGAGTAGTATTTAAATACACACAGTCTGTGTGATCTTCAGGTCCATAGTAAATTAGCTGCCGTGCGCCGAAGCGGCGGTAGACAAAGCCCTCTCGTGGCCAAGGTGGCTCAGGTCTGAGGGTGTGCCATCACTTTTCACCACGCTGTTTCTGTTTTCTCCGTGCCCTGCCTGCAGAGCCGCCCCGCGGGGCCCTGGTTCCGCTTAGGGTCCGCAACCACTGGCGGCGCTCGCAGTTTTTCTCGCAGTCAGGTAAATGCGGCGCTGGGAACAGCTCCAGCCCTTCTGCTCTCCAGCCACAGCTGTCTTCAGACACGGGGCTGGGCTGAAAGCTGATCGTCACTTGTTCCACCTCTTGCTTTTGTAGAAAATATCTATCCCTGCTGCACAGTTGACAGAGAGCTGTTGGGTTGCCCATTGTTGAGATGCTCTGGTTTCAGGCACCCAAAAGAAATCCCTTGCCTATAAACACCTTTGTCTTAATTTCTTTTAATCACTCTAATTTTCAAAGGCATTTGGATAGAAAATGGCAATGGTTCTCTTCGTAACTGTGGCTCTTGAGTAGTGTAGTCCCATCCTTTTAGCATTGCTGTACTTTTTCCTTCCTTGCACTGAATCACGAAGGGAAAAGTAGATCAAGGTAGGTAAGACTCAGTGTCTGAACACTGCTAACATCTGTGGCCAGAAGTAGATGGCATTAGCTAGTGGTAGAGTAGAACCCGATATTAGTTTTTATCCTGCTCCTTTAAACCCAGATAAAAAGTAGTTTTGTTGGTGATGGGTATAATCTGGTTTTCTGATTTATTTGCTTGCAATTAGTCCTTGCATTTGGTTGTGGGAGCAAATAGGAAACTAACATACAGATATAATGTAGATCTATTTACAGGCTGAGGAAATTTTGCTATGTTAAATTTAATCTTTCCTTGTTCTGTTTGTTTTTAATAGCTGATTCTGATACTGGTGATAAATCAAATGTGAGTACCTTTTTTGCATTACATTTAAATTAGTGATTTGTGTTCAGCAGAAATTACGTTTTTATGCAAACTCTCTTGTAACATCCCTAAATCAGAATGAGAACTTTTTCTCATGGCCGTGTAAGAAGAAAAGTACAACCCAGATCAAGGCATTGTCTGAATCTGGAATTCATGCATTCTCCTCTTATCTGGAGCTAGCTATACAGTATTTGGTTGCTGGAGCCACTAAAGCTTCACAATCTCTAAATAATATGTAATTCTAAATTATCCATTGTATTTTAAATGCATAGAAATGAAAGGACTTCACAATTCTACTGTTTCCTCAATGAAATAAAAAAAAAAACAACACACCAAAAATGCTACTCTGAAGTACACAGTATTTCACATTCTGTTTGTCATATAGAAATAGACATAATCTCTTCCTATGACATTCAAATACTACTTGTAGTGGAAAGGGATATGACAGGAAGTATCTAAAGTTGCCCTTGATTATAAAGATTTTAAGCATATTCTGTGATAGGATCATTAGTGAAGCCTGAGGATTTATTTAATTATGAATAAAAATTCAAAGCAAGGCTATAGGCTGTTGTGCTGGCAGACATAAAATGAGAGAATATTTTTTGCAACCTAAAATTGCTTTTCATGTTGTAAAGAAGATTATAGAGAAGCAAAATATATATGTTCTTTAAATTTGAGTCCCTGGAGGTGACTCTGTTCAGTGATGCTTAGAGCTTTCTTTAGGACCTTCCCCCCCCGCCTTCAGATGAAGTTTCCCAAGACTTTCTTTGCAAACCAAATAATTCTTTTATCATGTGGCTATAAATGGGCAATCCAAGTGTCAGTGAAGCTAAGAATATTGTCTGCTACCTGAGAGAACCCTTATCTAGTTCCCAGTTTCCCATTGTCACAGCATTGGCAGGGTTTAATCAGGCCCAGTGCAGTTTTCTCTGGTAGCCATGTGAAGTGTAGTGTCACAGTCTAATAGCTTGGTTTTCCTTCACGTAAGCGTTTCAATTTTTGGTCCTGGGATCCAGAAGAAGAGCGCAAGCGCCAGGAAAGGTGGCAGCATGAGCAAGAACGCTTGCTTCAGGTAGGGAAGAAACTGTGTGCCTTCCACTGTGTGGTTCCACCTTTGGACAAAAGCTGAGTATTTTGTGTCATGTTTTCCACATCTTCTGTGGATGCTTGAGCAAATTCTGTGGCAGTTGAGTGATAAATGAGCACACACACCCACAAACACACACACACAGACACACAGACACACAGACACACACACATATTCTGTGTGGTTTAGGCACTCTCATATCTCCCTTACCCACTTCATGGAAAGACCAAAAGGACTTGGTCCTGCAATCCAGTGCACAGTTAAACTGAATGTCTTGGTCCTCAATTATATTTAAGTTATGCTGAACATAGACTGCAAAACTCTTAATTACTTGGAGCCTCTTTGTCAAGACTGACAATTTGCTAACCCTGATGCTTTTTCTTTAACTCTTCTTTAAAATTATGGTCTTAATAACTTTTCATAGGATTCTGCTTTGTTCACAGGTTCTTCTTGGAAAATACCAAGCTAAATTTGGACATGAAAGGACTTGGGTTTAAGGGGGGTCTGTAAGAGAGGGAAATATCTTCAAGACAACCCGTAGTTTTGCCTAGTGGTACAGTAAACTCTAAAAGTTCTAGGTGTGTATTCTAGTGGGAAGAGATGCAGCGGGCATGAGAACCTGAATCTCCCAGTCAGTCAGGAGTGTCTTTTGAAATTGTGACTAGCTTTGATCCCAAAGAAATCACATCTTTGTTCCATGTAACAGAAGAGCAAACAACTGTCGAAGGAGGGAGAATAATAAAATAGGGTATTTTAATCCTTTAAGAAGGACTTGTGTATCTCTATGCTTTCTTGAGATCATCCAATTTTGCACCTCTTAAAATGGTGTAAAATTCTCATAATATTTTTTCTGGCACATGAGGGTATTCTCTCGATAGTAAATGTTTATTTTCTGGAATAGGCAGATGTGGTTACCAATCTGAACAGATATTGGAACTGGTGTAAGAGGGAAGTGGCATTCCTCTCCATATTCAAACCAGCTCTGGCAAACAATTTTAAACACCTCTTTGAGATCATTTTTTGTGCAAAACTCTGTGAAAGCAATTCTTAAGAAATCATCCCTTCAAGGAAGAAAATAAGCTATTTAGCTAATTATAATCTTACTCTCTTCAAAGCTTTGCACACTATTTATCTCTTAAACTTGCATAGTTATTCATCATTCATTAAATTCTATTGTCATAACTCTTAAATTAGAGTTAATGGCATACCTCTTAAATTAGTCCTGGTATCTGCAAAACCTACTTATTAATTTGCTACTTTGCTGAAGTTCTTAATGTGCAACCATTGTCTCAGTGTTTCGGGGTCTGTGAAACATTTTTGACACTTAATACAGTAAGATAAACAAGAAATTATTAATATTTTTAAGGATAAACCTAATTTCCAGCCCAAGATTTTTAGAATTCTAAGAAATTAAGCTACTTCTAATGTGTCAAAAGTTCCTTGAAGTTTGAAGGTGTTAAATGTAAGTCCTAGAAAAAAATGGGCAAAGTGAAAAAG
This sequence comes from Haemorhous mexicanus, assembly GCF_027477595.1. Lineage (NCBI taxonomy): Eukaryota > Metazoa > Chordata > Aves > Passeriformes > Fringillidae > Haemorhous > Haemorhous mexicanus. The sequence continues at coordinate 53,622,777 of NC_082344.1, read as the reverse complement.
AAGTTTGGTTTTTTTTGACATCCATGGATGTTTCCAATTTTTATCCATTTATTTAATCCTATTTTGATTAAATCGCTCTTCGCAAATTCATTTTTGCTGTGGAGATCCTACATAATTTGCTCTTAATCCTGAGTGCTCTGAATTTACCTGTGTTTGTATCCATGAACAGGAGAAGTATCAGAAGGAGCAGTACAAGCTGAAAGAGGAATGGGAAAAGGCCCAGAGAGAAGTTGAAGAGGAGGAGCGTAGATACTATGAGGAGGTATAAAGCTCAAAGGAGGAGGTTGTTTTTTAGGGGTTTTTTTGTATTTAAATGCACCCACTTATTGGTGCAAAAACAACAAAAAAAATCATCCCATACCTAGATTAATTGATGAAAATCCTCTTCAAGGCTGAATTTTGAGGAGGATTGTTTCTCTTAAACACTGCCATAGATGTTGAGGAAAAATATTTAAATATTTGGACAGGTATCCTCAGCACCTCCTCATAGGTGGAGGTGTCTAATTGCTGTGCAAGTCTGGGTGAGTCAGCACAGCTGTGTCTGGGCACGCTCAGACTCCCCTGCAGGGCCAGAGCCCTGTGCATTTTGGCATATACTTGGTGCCTAGACTTGGTGGAACTCCAGGTGAAATTGTTGTCTGCCTTGGGTTTGATCATGGAGGAATTTTGTAACTGTCCTTACAAAAAAAAAAAAAAAAATCCACAGGAGATATTCAAAGCTTGCAGTTGTGGAATATTAACAATCTAGAAGATAGTAATTTTCTTCTGTTCTATGTAGATCATTATTGAAGGAAACTGGGAAAGGTTTATACGTTTGTCTATGCATTATGTAAATGGATGGTTTCTCATCTGTGATTGAGGGACATACTTGTGGTCTAAACAATAATTTTTTTTCAACTTTCAGAATAAGTTTCTCATGTACCAAGGGTAATTTCATACTTTAATATTAAACTTAATATACTTGTGCTCTGAGAAACAGTAGTTCCATGCAAGTGAATTTTTTTTCCTGTTTTGGAAATTCCATCTCAGTGGTAAAAGGAATGGAAGTGCAAAACCTCCAAGCAAATTAAAAATTGAGGTGTTACTGTTATTCTTGGAACCACAAGTCCTTATCTAGCCATCTAAATTTGGCACATAGCCAAATCTTATTTTTCTTATGTTTCATAAGCTTACAGTTTACATTCTGTATGTTTGACCCCCACTCTCTGCTGATCCTCTTTCTTCAGGAGCGCAAGATAATTGAGGATACTGTAGTTCCATTCATTGTGTCTTCAAACTCTGCTGAGCTCCTCTCCTCTTCTTCCTCTACCACTGAAGGAAACAAGACAGTGGTGAGTTTCTCATGGAGTAGTAAGGCACTGAAGAGTAAGCCATCTTTAGTGGAAAGTTTAATCCTTTGCTAAAGGCTGTCAAAGTCTGGGAGCAGTAAGAGTAAGAGTATTCCCTAGGTCCCATCTCCAACTGGTGATGCCTCAGAGTGCTGTAAGTTACAGATTTTCACTGAATAGCTGTATTCCCAAGCAAACTGCTGCCATCCCATTTTTAACTAGAGCAGAGAATGATACTTTCTGTCTGCAGCAGCTCTGTCCCTTAACCAGTGCTGTGGAATTTTAATTATCTTCCAAAGACAACAAAATCTTAAGTTGGTTTCCCTGAATACAAAACCTTGAGTGTAAAATAGTGCTTTATATATATCTCAGATGAGACTGAATCCTACCTCCCCAGTTTTCCTCCTTTTCTCTCCCATCATCTCTCCCATCATCCCTCCTAGAAAGCAGCAAAACAAACAGAGGAGTGTTTACTGTCTATATTTGTTTGGTTTTTTTTCATTCATGCAGCGAAAAAATGTTTAATTTAATGCATCTAGCATCTGATGAAGTTAGTGTTTGCAGAGATCAGGGAATGACACCCCAGGTGAAATCACAGTTGAGTAAATGTGGGATTCACAGATGTAATTTTCTATCGCCTGAGGCACCAGCACCCAGTCATCTGCCTTTTTCCACTGAACTTCGGGATTAGGAGTACTGTATCAATTGATTCTCCTCTCACTCTTCCTGCCCCCTGTTCTCACTCATCCCTGTGCAAAGGCATCAGCCATGGCAGATTTTCCACATGGCTGTGTAGCAGTAACTGCCTTGGTGGAGCTGCTTATGCCACAGTCAGGACACTGCCTGCACCCAGAAGCAAAGGATCTCATGCCATTGCTTCTTCAAACTGCACAAGTCAGGTATGAGCCACTCCTGTTCCACTTTGGAAGTAGTACTGGTGTTGCCTTTGAGGATGCCCAGTGCACGTGAGTAATGCTTTGCTCCTAGGCAGTGACAGCAAGCTGAGGTCATTCACAGTGTCCTCACAAGTCCAATGGGAGACTGTCTAGACTCTCAAAATAATTCAAGGATTTCTGCCAAAGATTATGTAATGGGAAGCTTGAATTAGCCATTCTTAGCACCATAATTGGTACCTAACTTATTTCATGCTCAGTCCAACTAGTTGTTGTTTCAGCTAAAGTCTTAATTAAATCCAAAGTTAGCCTTACCAGGGTCAAATGGCTCTACTACACAAATGTGAGATGTTATTTTTGATAATAAGGTGTGTCAACACAATGTATCTAGGGGCAGCCTGTGCTTTTCCCATGTGTGCACCCATGCCAAAGGGAGCACTTGGTTCCCTCTTCGTCTGTCTTCTAGAACTCAACTGATTCAAACAGCTGTCCAGGGGAGGGCAAGCAAAAAGAAGTTACAAAGCAGAAAAAGCTGCTCTGGGAGCAGGACAGTATGTCATCTCTGAAAAGCAAGGAAAGTGAGCTCTGGCAAGAAAAGAGGAGGTATGTATTAACCCTAAGCATTTCTAACCCTGTGGAGCTTTGTGTTCTGCTGGCTTCTGGGATATCACTTGTGCCCACAATTGATGCTGGAGCATCAGCACCTGGTGGCCTCGATACAATAAATCCTGATCAGCATTCACTGGCCCCACAGACCAATGCACGTGTGGCAGTGCACAGTGCTAGTTGTGCATATCAGAAGGCTTGTCTTTTCCTTGTGTGGCTTTGCCTAGTGCCTGTCACAGCAACCAGATCAGACCTTAGACAGCTCAGACATCTGCGTACATCACTGCACTGTGTCTTGTGCACATTTCACAAGCCACCTGAAAGACTAAAGGAGCAGTAGCTGTTCTCACTCAGAACCTGTGTGAAATTGCCTGGCTATCTCAGAAATGCCATACCCAATCTTGCCAGGTGGTGTTTGAAGTCCTGGACTTTGCTCAACTGCTAATTAACAGGTTTCACAAAAGAGAAGAGGCATCTGATGATGCTGAGCAGTGTATAGAGAACATGGATTAAAGCTTTTTTTCTGTCAAAGAAGCCCTTTTCTACAAATGCAAAATGATCTTCAGCACATCTAAGTGGCAGTTTGAGGTAAGGAGGAAGACTTGGACTATTTGAAGACAAACTTGTTAATTCATCTAAGTTTTTTTGTTGCTTTGTCATGGCAAAATTGACACAGTAGCAAAAAACATTTTTTTAGAAAACAGATTGATATTCAAAAGTCTGATTTAGCCATTATGGTCTAGGTGGCATTTCTCCTCGCTTTGTTTATACAATGTGACTTATTTTTATTCCAGTGGAAATAAGGTGCTCTCAGGATACCCAGGGACTGGAATCCTGAAAGGAGGAAGTGAGCAGGAGCACCACATGCCGGGGATGGAGCGCAGCTCACCTGCCAGACTGAACCTGCCTCTGACTCAGGATGAGAGTAAGACTCTTCCTATGCATATGTTCTTCTCCAGATAGAAATCAGGCAGGAACCTAACCCAAAGAATTTTGGAAATTGACAGTACACATATATCTTCAAAACTGGAACGTCTCGGACTAAAAATTTATTTTATGTTAGCAAAGATAAATATGTTAAGGTGAAATTTAATCTCCTCTTGTTTTCATCAGAGACGACAGTTTCTGCAGCAGGTATCTCATTTATAGGCCGGCATGTTCACAGTAGCAGTTAAAAGGGTTATCTTCCTTTTTTTACATAATCTTACATACATGTAGGATTTATCTTGATACAGAGAGCATATTTTCAACACTTATTTTGTGGTTTTGTAGCTAATTCAATTATGGATGTCCATTTCAGTCCAGTCAAAATCACTACATGTGATATGTAACGTTTCAAGCCAAGCCTAAAGCAACGCCTGCCTCAATTTTGTCATTAGCAACGTCTAATGACATTTAAAGTTAATTTATTTTTTTAGCTCCCACAAGTATTGATGTTTTTGAAGGAAAGAATTTCCCCCAAGCATTGCTGTCATGAGGGTCACCCTAAAAAAAAGGCAAATTCATGAACTTAGCATCATTATCTATCTAATACAAGTGAACAGTGGAAAGTAAATAAGTAGGACTAAAGACAGAAAGTGAATCCAAATTCTGAAATCAAGTTTTAGATTTTTGTTTTCAGTTCACCATAAAAATTCATTATTCTAAAAAAAATTAAGTGTCTATGGATGGAAAAGTTTTCAGTATTATTACTTTATCCAAATGCAAATTCAGTTTATTAGACTCAGTAGGTTTCCCTGTCTCAGTTTTATTGTATTCTCAGTGCTTTGATAAAAGCTGCACAAAGAAGGAAAGCAAGCAGAATATACATTACCCAGCAGTACAGCCTTGGGGATTTGTGGTAGTGATTGAGCAAACTTAACGGGTTTGACAATTTTAAACAACGTCTGCTAATAACCCTGCTTCAGGGTTTTCCTAGGTTTTTTTCAACAGTTTGGTCCTCTGCAAGTATTCTGACAGCTCCTTTCTTGCCTCTTAAAGCATCCCTTCCTTGCTCCCTCCTTAAACCCTTAAACAATCAGGTGTGTGGGTTTATTGTCTTGATATCAAAATAGGTAACAGGCCTTTCATAGGCCCCAGCAAAGTTTTCATTCTCTAAACCAGATGGTTGGCACACAGCAGGGTAAGGCTTCTCTCCAGCTGTGAGCCACAAAATTCATCTTGCAGGGTCCAGGTAATGCACTGTTTCTCAAAGACAGGATGGCTGGCTGCCTGGGCATCTCACAGGTCATTGCTTTTTGCTGTGAGGCTGTTACTGTCACCAAGCCATGTGAAGCACAGAAGAAGATTACAAAGGAATTGCCATTCATCAGTAGGTTTTGTGGAGAGCAGTGACTATACCACCATCCCCTTAACTCTTGCTGTTGAGAAGTTTGGATCCTCCAGTGCCATAGAAGTTTCAGTGTCTCTTGTGCTTCCTTCATTACAACAATTCCTTATTTTCCCAAGTGTTGTTTGTGGATTGCTGTTTGACCTTGCCCTTTCCCCTTCAGACATCCATTCAGCAGCAGGGTAGATCATGTGTATGTGAGGGTAATGCTAAGGAATGAAGTTCCATAGAGGTCTTCTAATGTAGCAAAACCTGTCTCTGACTTTGTGGGGGTTTCTGAGAAGTTTGTTTTAAGGAGCTGTACATCTCTCTCCTTTGTTGTGTGCCCACAATCCATGATGGTTTATAAATACTGACAAGAGCATTTTGCCCCAAGTGCTGAGTTTCCCCACCTCTCGCTGTAGATGTCTCCTGGAATCAGCAGTTGCTGACGAAGCGATCTCCACAGTGCGCGGAGGACGTTCGGCAGAGACCGGTCCTGGCCCAGACTGTGGGACAGCAACCAAGCTCTGCAGGGGAAGCAAGGAGGTGAGAACATAAAGGTTATTGAAGAGATTGAGAAGCCCTACTTGCTCTGTTCTCCCTTATGCTCCTGCTCAGCATCCTTTATTGGTTGGGTTTGATGAGTCCTGCAGTGCGAAGACGCCCTTCATGTCTGGCTTTCCCACAGAGACTGCTAACACTTATCTACTTGATTTCTCATTACAGGCACCACAGTCACTAATTTCAGAAGGGAGCACACCCCCTCCATGCCTCCCTCTTCTTTCTCTATAGCTCTTTCAGCGCATATCTGCGTAACTTTTCATGTGCTTAATTTGTTTTAATTGCCTGAGACAAACCTTTATAGCTAGTAAGTAGCTAAGTATGAGGGTGGGAATGTCAGGTTATATCTGCCTCTTTGAAGCTGGTATCCAGGAGCTTCATTCCCCATCTTCCAAACACATATTGATTGCTGCTTTCTACTCCTTTAAAAATTATGCCTTTTAAAAGAAGATACATACAGAGTAGTATTTGCCTTCTGCTGTGAATTTTGGTGAGGTCTTTTTTCTTTGCTGCTTTGCCTGTGCTTTTTGAGTAAGCGTTAGTGAATGGCAACACCAGTTCTTTTGGTAAATAAGGAATCTGCCTGCCTAGCATTTACAAAAAGAAGTTATGCAACGAGAAAGGAACATCTGTTTTCATTAGCATATATGTGAGCACAGTCTTCTGCAGAACCTGTTACCTCTATTAAGGTTGTATCCTGTCAAAACTAATGTAGATTGAGGTTTGATTACCTGTTCCTCATTATAAACTGCTTGTGTGTATGTTTGAGAAAATTGTTATTTAATCTGTAAACCATTTTAAGCAGTTACAGTTTGGATCAGTCCTATGATTTCTGATAACAAAACCCATGGTTTTGATCACCAAGCTCTTTCAGAGTAGCATAGATACAAAATAAGCATTAACTAAATAAACTGCCTTTCCGTGTTGGTAGCTTCCTTTTTACTCAGTACAGGGCCAACAGAGGGTGTGGTGTGGTGTGACTTGGCTTAACCCTCCTTCATCATGGTGGGAGCTATGATGGATTGGTGGGGTGGGCAGGAGTCTCCACGTGGCTGATTACTGTGTGAGTTACCTGATTGCCCAGCAGAGAGCAGAGTAAGAACCAAAAATCCTGAAAGTCACTAACTGGAATTTCTCCATACAAAGCCTGGTTTTATTTGTTGTTCAGCTGTAGTAATGCATCTTCTCTGCTGTATTTTAGGGCAGGCTATCTTGAGAACTTCCGATCTGGGCCGTCATCTCCCTGCTCTCCTGCTGCTCTCAGTCAGTCACCCAACAGGTACTAAAGGTCAATAAGGAATTTTGCAGACCAAACACATCTTGTAGCTGCTGGTGAACTGCCAGAGTGAAAATCACATTAGTATTATGTGGATGCACTATTAAGTCTGCTAAATGTTGCAATTCATAGCTGTCCATGGGATAAACATGTAGCTCCCTCTCCCACATCTTTTGCCAGCTTCAGTGGTACTGTTACATTTTCAAATAACACAGTTCAGCAAACAGCTCTAGAACTCTGCTTGATCACTGAAGTTTCAATAAAATTGAAATGGGACAGTATAAACCTCAGTCAGAGTGTGAGCTCAGAGGACTTAAGCCAAAGAATGTCTTCATTGTGAATAGTCACATGCTCAGGAGTAAGATCTGTTCTAGACATTGGCACTTGCTGATTTAAAAACAATTTTTTCCTTTCATTTCCAAACTAGAAATACATTTTGCTTTTTTGCTGATTTTTAGTTTGCCCACAATCATGTTAATCTCCTAGAGATTTGATTCTCTCAAGCAATCTGTACATTTTTCAGTGAGTTATGTATACCAGCTCTAAATAAATGTTAACTGTGGCCTGATTAAACCACTGATAATTTGGGATATATTAAAATGAGTTTGCTTATTATGTAGGGTAAATTAATACAGCACAGAACACAGCAAGTTTCCTTCTTTTTAAATTGCATTATTCTTCACTTTTCAGAGCAAAGCCCCTTTCTGATGTCACTTGCATTGATGTGAAACTATTGGGAATTTTTTACATAAACAATTTATTATGTTTTTCTAACCATAGCTGCAGTTTTGGTGGGATTGCAGATCATTTCCTTGCTACAGGTCACTAGTTGTGATAGCTACTTCATATTATTAAGTAGCTATATTCTGATCTGAGAAACTTTTGCACTATCTTTTCCTGAAATAAATCTTAGTTTTGTAAACAATAGATGTGATTTAATTCATTTTTCCACTAAGACATTAGAAAACTCTTAAAAATTTCCCAAGATCCAAGACTTTAATTTGCTCTTGTAGTAACTCTAATAGTGGAGAAGAAGTAAAAACAAAGGTGAACTCAGAAATAACATAGAAGCAGAAGAGTTAAGGTTGTAGGAGGGTAGGGAAAAAAAGAAACAGCAAAGTTATTCTAAAAGGAATAATGATAATGAACCAACAAGAGGGTCATATGCCTGTGCTGCCTGTGTACATGGCGGGCTCAATAGCTGGAAAGAGGGACAATTTTCTAATTGTGATGAGTTTTTCTGATGTTTCTGTCTCTCTTTCTCTGTGTCTCTTTTTCTTTTTTCCCTAAACGGCTCTTTTGTCACTCTGCAGTCCAGATCTGTCTCTGTTGGTGGCTTATTGTGTAGCTGCATCAAAACCTTACAGCAAGAGATTGTAAACTCGCTGATCTGAGTAGGATTTTATCAAACTGTCTTTTCAAGCTCATTAAGTATCACAAAGTTTCTCTCCTGGTTTTCAGCCCTGGCTGAAAAAAGCATTGATGACGCAGAATGACAGGGGATCCCTTTTGGTCTCAGCTTCATGTCACTAGGCCAAGCATCAGTTCTGGCAGGCTGACAGGCAGGAGAGAAGTGAAGAGTATGAGACCCATAAAGTGGGCACCTACACTGTCATTAAAACCATTATGGAAAGGGACACCAGTTATTCCTGGGGCTCTGAACCTTCACCCACCTGTCATCCAACAGCAGATTTAGGAGAGAGATCTAGACAGTCCTTCAGGACTGCTGAAGGTGCAAGTTGAAGTATTTTCTGCATTGCAGGTGGAGATCCACTTTCAGGTTTTCTCTGACTACTCAGAGTGTTAAGTGGCTGCAGCAGCCCAGTCTGAAATGAGTCAGCCAGTGCCTGGTCTGTGCTACTGTAGTTATGCTGTCACTATTGGCTTCACCAGCTTAATTTGGTGCAAGAATAGCATCCCTGTTTTCTGACTTGCAGTGAGCAAGTCCATTTGTAAACAAATTGGAAAATGTCCGGGCTGAGAGTCTGACTCAGGTAATTTGTGTGACTTGCTGTGACTTTGACTAGTTCTAAGTAACCTTTACAATAAAGGTGGTGAGGCACTGAGGCAGATTGCCCAGACAGACTGTGGACTCCCCTTCCCTAAAGGTGCTACAGGCCAGGTTGGATAGGGCTCTAAATAACCTGGTCTAGTGGAAGGTTCTCTGCCTTTGGCTGGGGGTTGGAACTACATAATCTTTAAGGTCCCTAACATTGTGTGATTCTGTGAATCCACAGGCATGGCTCTCTGTCACCCAGGCCTCTCCCTTGATCTAGCCCAGCAGACTGGCAGGGAAATGTGTCTGAGTTGCATTGAGGCATTTTAAGCCTTTTGCTTGCTTCTCTGGAAGGCAGACCTGCAGGTGGATTCAGTAACATGGCTGAAGGGTCAATCTATATTTATGTAAACTCCTCCAGTGCTCTTTCCTCCCATTCTGTCCCTCTTGATAAACCTATCTAAATATTTGGCTTCATTTTAGCATCAGCTGCAGTGTTTTTAAAGCTACATTTGTATCTCAGTTGCAGTGTTCTCACAGCCATGTTTGCCTCCTAGGTCTGTCAGTGGGAAGAAGCTTTGTTCTACCTGTGGTCTCCCTCTTGGAAAAGGAGCTGCCATGATTATTGAAACACTCGGTCTTTATTTCCATATTCAGTGCTTCAGGGTATGGTTCTTGCTTTATTAAGAAAAACCTCAAGTCGTGCCAGTAGAGAGTAGATGTGAAACTGAGAGGACCAGGGATTTACATGGTTGTTATGTCTGAGCATGTTTGTAAAGAAGTAGAAATAACACAACTAATGTGTTATTTTGCAGTCAGACACATTAATTGGACTAAAATCTGTGATCAAGCAAGAAAATTTAGCTTCTGTACTTACAAGGGGGAAGCACCATATAATTTCTCTATTGTGCTCATTGTTTTTTAAATATAACATTATTTACCTTGTGAGTTTTTTAGGTGGGTTTTTTTTTTTCCTTCCAAAAGCATGATCAGTCCCAAAGCCATCTTTGATCAGCCCCATGGTTGGAAAGTTTTGCTATGGAATGAATGGTGTATTCTGGCTTTTACCAGAAATATTTATTGACTGTTCTTGAGTGCTTCAGTTTGGAAATAACCTGAAGTGTTTTCTAGCGAAATCAGAAAGTATCCATTTCCATTATCTCTGACTCAATGGATATTAGACATTTGTGAAGACTTTTTTAATTTTAGACATTTACCCAGACTAAATCTCTGGCCTCTTTAAACTTTATCCATCTCAACTTACCTGCCTTCAGAATGCAGCTTCAAAGTCAGATGTCCCATATAAGAATTAGGCTTCACTTCTGTGTAAGCAGAGGCTGCTGAAATCCAGTCCTAAACACTTCTGACTCTACAAAAACCCTCTTACTGGTTTGCAGTGTTCCCCAGGAGTAGGGGCTGGGTTCTAGGGGGGTATTTTTCTCACCGTTCCAAGAACTACTTGAACAAAAGTAAAAATTTGGGAAGAGTTGTGACAAATAGCAGGGCATGGTCTCACTTTCTCTGTTCTTCACCTGACAGTGTGGGGTTTGCAAGGGCCAGCTGGGAGATGCAGCGAGTGGCACGGATGTCAGGATTAGAAATGGTCTTCTGAACTGCAACGATTGCTACATCCGATCCAGAAGTAAGTGCTGAGTGCTGGCAGCTCTGACAAGAGATGCTGGGGCCATGATCTTAACTGGAGGCTTTGTCCAGCCCTGACACTCAGGTGTAGCTTCACCATGGGAAGAGGAGTCTCCCCACATCATTTTAATGATTGTCTCATATCAGAAAAGATTTCCAAGCCCATTAAATATTCCCAGAGGATCTCTGCTGAGCGCTATTAGACTTAAAGGTTGTTTCTGTGCATAACATAACACAGATTTTGCATGACCCAGAGGCTTGGATCTCTCACCTCACACGAGACAATGTAGATAATTCCACCCGACATAGGACTCTGGGCTGTATTTGGAGAAGTTCCCATTTTTTAAATCTCTAGGTCTCCCTTTTGTAGACAAAATGGTAATGTAAAATATTAAGAACATTCTGTAACTTGTACTGAATCCTTGTGGTGGTGTCCCCAGATATTTGCTAAATAGTGTTTCTTGCCATAAATTTTGAAGAATGAGCCCAACAATTGCAAGTCAGAAAGAAAACTTTGTGATTTTGCTGCCTTAGAGCAGGTCACCTAAATGTCTTTCTAAGTCCTGGATTTCTGTGACTGATACCAAATTACTAGAACATTTCAGCTTTGCCCCAATGTCACCAGTGATGTTCAGCGCTCATGCTGGTTTCCATCTTGTGGAAACAGTAAGATGCAAAACAATAGGATTAATTGTTGTCTTCCTGTTAAATATTATTTGGGATTTTCACTGCCTACAGTTCCAACTGATAAGTGGACTTTTTCCCCTCTCTAATTCCCTTGCCCTCTCTCAAAAGCACTGGCTGTAGAAATTCAGGAGTAGGAAAGGTACCTCCCTAACTTTGCTAAAAGAAAGATGGGTACTTCTGCTCTGATGCTTCAGGAGCGAGATACTTCTCCATCAGCAGAGCTAGAGGGTGCTATTGTATAACTGGTTTTTTGGCGATTTTTTTTCTTAAATTCTGCTAAGAAATGTTATCCACTTTTTATTATTTATTAAACCTGAAATATTTAGAAATATCTTTTTCCCTTTGTGCTTGATGCTGTAAACCTTCCTCATGTGGATGAGGTCCTGATTCTTAAAATGCAGATTTGCACATCCAGCTTTACACAAAAAATAGAGGAAGGTATAAAAGTTATAATTTCTTTTTCTTCTTAGTCCTTTTTGCTTAAATAAAAATCTGTGTCCCTTGAGGATAGATAAAGGCTCAACAATTTTCAGTTTATATGCTGTAGGAATCACTCTCTCCATCCTAATTTCTACAGCAGTGTTACTAGAAGAGGCATTAGAGATCTGTGTGCAGTGTTTCATGTAACAATGTTTTGCATTTGTACAAACCCAACAGAATGGTAACCAAGCCCATAACAGAGGAAATAGGTTTCGAGAAAATGTATGGCTACTGAAGAATAATAATGGCACGGGGTTTTTAATTTTTACAACAAATTGCCTCTTCCTTCTGTGTCCCCTGGTCATGCAAAATCTCAAAATCTGGTTAGTTGAATTAAGCTGCAGTAACTGTTGTTGATAATTCACAGGGACTACTTTTGATAGAACTGCAAACATTGCTGGTTACTATTTTTAAGCTAAAATTTGATGCACGGCACACCTGAAATTAAGAATAAACTGGTGCAATGTCAGTGTTTTGCCTTTCAGTTCTGGGAATAATGCTGCAAAATGGCAAATCAGTTGTTTGATTGCATGGCTTGTGCCTTTCTGCCCCCATGTAACTGTGCAGCAGTGGGCAGAAGTGACAATCTCTGACTAACCTAGGGTCAGTCAGTATTGTTTTGAGACACTTATGGACATCTTGATGAAATATTTTGGCTCCCAGAAGCTTATCTGAAAAAAATGGACAATTCTGTTTCAAAGTATATCATCAAAAAAAGATGACTAGAAAAGCATTAAGGATTGTGTTATGGTCCAGGGTCGAAAATATTTCTGGTTTTCAGATAAAAGTGGATGGGGTTTTTATCAGTAGGTTTTGTTCCTGTACAACAAAACCTCACAAGGAGGAAATTCTCTATTCAATGTCAAACACAGAGAATGGTCACAGGTTTATGAGTGTCAAAGTCAAAGGCTGCAGAGCCTGAAATCAACATACACACAAGTACTTTGGGCATAAAATAAGATAAAACTTCATGCAGAATGCATTTGACACGTGGCAAGGAAAATGTATTTCCACTGGAATTATGCTGAATCTTTGTAGTGGTTCTGCCCCAGCTTTGCAGGAGAAAGAAAAGACAGGGCACAAATATATATAGCTCCAGATACATTTTTTTGAATTGTAGAGATCATGTACAGAAAAGTCTATATTTGTTAAAATTTGTAACCAGTTACTTGTTTTGCTTTTGTTTTACCTAGCTGCTGGACAGCCAACTACATTGTGACATGACTTTCAGTCCTAATAAATTTCAAGAAGGAACTCTCTTCTCATATGTATCGGCTGCCTCCAGACAATCACTTGTTAAAGCTTGAATTCATGGACATGATGGCTCTCATCTCGTTTTTAAAAACTCACAAAAAAAGCTGCACCTGCTCCTTAGAAATGCAATATGTTGGTTTTTGCTTCCTTAAGAAATTTGCAAAATATGTATGACCATGTTTGGGAAGGCAAAGCCTAAGTACTATTAAAAAAACCCAACAAAACCACCTTCAGGTATGCTTATGATACCCAGTCTGTTACCTTGTTCTTTTGAAAGTAATAAGAGAATAAACATGCAATAAAGCTGTTTTGTTTTAATATTTCTAGCAATTAAAAAGTTTAAGTTTACAGAACCTTTATAGAATATGCCAACTTGAGCTGAGAAGTAATTTTAAGATAGTATCTAATCAGTGCATTTGAAAAACTAAACATCACAGCACGACTTCTCTGTTACAACTGAAGCTATAACTTTTTTTATACAGAGACTAGTTTGATAATACATCCTGTACTTCTGAAGCATATTTTGTTTATATTACCTTCAATGGAGGGTAGAAGTTAAACAAATAAATTATTGCACCTTTAGTCATAGGATTTTTTGTTTGTGTACTTCAAGTAATGTTCATGACTATAGCTTAATATTCTCTGAAATAAAGATTTCTTCATGAAACCTAAAGACTGCATACCATTAACAATGGAAAAATTCCCATCAGGAGCAATCCTTCTTAGTAAGTCCAGCAGCCTGTGTTGTTATTAAGCTCGATGGAAGGTGATGTGGGGAAGAGGCAGCCGAGCAGGCAGACCCAGCAGAGCTCTCTGAGCTGCAGTTTGATGCTGTGGTGAAGCTTTTCTCTTTGGCTTGTAACTTGCCAATTGATTTGAGTGGGTTGGACAGCTGCTCATTCACTTGGAAACATTACACTTGGTTGAAATCTCACGCAGAGAAACACATGTGGTTTGGGTACTTTCCCCCCAGGGTAGAGAATTAGACATCCTTGAGCCTGTGTTCCTTCATCCACTATCCAAAAATAGTCAGCAAAATCCAGAAGTGTGGAAGATGGGAAGGGAGGAGGCTGGAGTCAACAGGCAGAAAAACTACCTTGCCTGTGTTTGAGAGAGTTTTCCTTTGTGCTCTTTGATTAAGCCTGTGCTCCTTACTAAAGCAATACAGCAGTTCATTGAAACAGAGGTTCAGCAGGTACCTACAGTAACAGACAAAGTTAGGGAATGTATTGCCACTATAAAACATCCTAAGACTTTTTGGTAAACAGTTACTGGAAATATCTTCAAATGGAGGGAAAAAATCTTTTTCTGCCTTAAAACCACTATAAAACTAAATGAAAAGAGATTTCTTTTATCTGTGTGCATATCAGTCATCTTTTGATGTGTTGGTAAATAGAAATGAAGTGGTTATTAGGGAAGCAATAATTCTGAGTTGTTCTCTAGGTAGCAATTATTTATTGAAATGCTAGACAGTTGCTTGCATGTGAGTTGCATAACCATGCAAAACTGCATGTCATCAAACACACACATGCCATGTCATTGGAGGACATTGTGACTATCTGCTGGAAAGTTACATGTTACTTCCTTAATATTGTGCCTTAGAAAATGCAAAGCTGTTGCACACAGTCAGCAATGACTTATGGATGCAATAAATCCAACAAGCTGAAGTCCTTCGTGGACTTCACCTGGGGAATATTTTTAAGTAAAAATTAAATAAATCAGAAAATGTTTTGGAGCTAAAAGTGATATCCTATATTTTGATCAACCACCTGCTTGGTTTACTTTTAAAAGGTTTTGATAACCAGGATGCTAATTATATGCTTGTGGTTGTTAAAACATTTTCCCACAAAGAATGTGTAACATGGAAATTCAAGAAGCAGATTTCATATCTGACGTGGTACATCTGTATAACTCCCTACGCTGCATTAAGGATATGTAAATATATAATGTCTGAACCTAATTTTAAAACGAGACTGTGCATGCTTGTGCATCTATTTGATATGGGTCTCTAGCACTGCTTCACCCACGTGATAGAGGTAGATGTGCAAATCAGTCCCCAAGTGTATCAAAAATTGGTGTCTCAGAGGTCAGGTCCGCTTCTCATTCATCTAGGGGTAAGTGCCCAAAGGGCTTAGGAGCATGGTTGGGATAAAGTGCATGAAAGAGGGGGGAGGGATATTGCATTGCACTGCAGACACCTTACTGGGTCTCTGGAGCTGCTTAGAAATTGATCCCAGTGTCTGTCAGATAGTTTTGTATATGCATGCTTTAGCAAAGTTGATTGTACTCAAAGCGAATTGAAGCAGCGCTCAACAATGACGATTTTTTCCCCTAAGGAACATCTATTCACCAGCACAGAATAATTTCCAACAGTTTTCTAAATCGTACTTGCCAACTTCTTAGGTTTGATTTTATATTCTCTCTGGAATCTTACATGGCAAATTCATTCAGACTAAGATTTTTTTTTTTTTTTCCAGTTTAACACATTAAGATTATACATTTCTAATCAGGAACTTTGAGCACAGAAAAAAAAATAATGCTTTCCCACATTTGAACTGCAAAATGTAAATGTATTTGTTGCAAAAAATGGTTTATTATTATTGAGCAAGTACAATATATGTAATGGGTTTTAGATGTTTTGGAATTAATTTAGCCTCTTACTACTTCAGAGAACCTACAGGTGTCATAACCCATCTGTATTTTACAAGCCCATTTTCATGGTGTATTTTTTCCTTACTCTTGCTATGTAGTGTTATTGATGCAGTACATCTGTAGTTTTCAGTGAATGTCATAAAGGTTGGTGAACCAGAAGGGGACCATCCTTATCTGCATGTCCATTCAGGGACAAGGATTGCTCTCCTAGCTGGGGCTAATGTTGAATACCAATTATGCTAATCTTCCCTCTATTTTATTTATTCTAAAATGCCTCTGGAAATTAGGAAAACTTGTCTAAAACTCAACAGCTTTTATAGTAAATGTATGTTTATAAATAAAATGTTGATTACCTTTGGTGGTGTTGATTCTACTTATTCTAACTAATTTCTATTGCGTGAGCGTGGATTGCAGAGTAGAGGCTTCTGTTTGGTTGGCCTTGGCTGAGCCAAACTATGTTTTCCAGGATTTAGTGTATGAGATGAGACAATAAAAAATACATAGCTGAGATGGCAAAATACACTGTGGATTGCCTCTGAAAGCTGTAGCCCTCTATTCACAAGAGCATGTGTGCCTGTTGTGGTAAAAGATGAACAGAAAAGGCTTTCTGTGGAGAGGCTAACCCAAAGTCCTCAGGTCTTTCATCAGTGTTGGTGGACTGTGGTTCAGACCTTAACTCAACAAAGCACTTTGTATATAGCAGTGCTAGGTACGTGCTTGGTAAATTCCATTTCCACGTAGCGAATATCCTGGAGTTTGTGCTTAGTTTTGCATTTGCTGAGGTATCTCACTAAGTCTTGAATTACAAAAGGGTATGACTTGTCCAGTCACCAGCAGAAAGTTCACACAAAATTTCAAACTCATAACTGCCCCTTTTTCATTTGGGTCTTACAAGGATGACAAGTTTGGGGTTGTGCCAGTAGAGTGTCAGCTATTAGATGAGTCATGGGGATGTACAGACAATTCAATTTTCATTCATTCATTCATTCATTCATTCATTCATTCATTCATTCATTCATTCATTCATTTTTATCCTGGTTCCCTAATGGCAGTGGTGGTGGCCTTGCACTATTCCAGCATGTCCATGAAGGCCAGCATTCTCTCTGGTGGCAGAGGCATGCTGGGATTCCTGGCAGTGCCATCGGTGCCCTGTCTGCGGGAACTGCTCGCTGCCACTGGAGGTTGCTCTGAGGCTGGATTTGGAGGCAGTCAGGCAGCTATTTCTGCTCCAGCAACTCTGCACCAAGGCTGCTTGGCACACAGACACACTGTTTGTGACCCTTATGAGCCAGGGAAAATAGGGGCAATCCTGACATGATTTTTGTAATATTATTATTATTGCTACTATTTTCTAGTGAATGTGACCCGCACAGTCATTTATGGTCCTAAAAGGGAATCACTGGAGGTGCATTGACCAGGCCAAATAATTTTGAATACCTCATAAATGTGGAGTTGTGTCACCTGGTCACCTCCCCAGGACCTTCACCTGCAGGTAGCAAAGGCTGCCTGGAGGGCCCCGAGGGAAACCATGGTGCTCACAGGGCCTTGGCATGCTCTGGGAGAGGACTCTGGCTTGTTGAGCAGTGGGATGAAGCTGAGGGTGTGTGGGAGAAATAGGAGGTGAAGGGAGAGACGAGTGGGCTGTTACAACTGAGGTTCAAACATCAGAGCAGAAAATACCCCAAGCAAAGAGGGATGTGTGCACGGCACCCCAGGAGAGCTCTGTGCCTCCTCTACATCCTGGCCAGGTGTGATGCCCACATCCCCCTCCTATCCCCCATCACAGACTGTTGGGGCAAGTGCTCAGTTTCCTCCACCCAACCCATTTTGTTTTGCTCATTTATTTTCTCTCCTTAGCAGGTGTTTTGGTGCAGAGGTCTTCAGTGAGCACAGATAGGTGCTGGTAGCTGCAGGAGGCTCTAGGCAGAGGTGATGAACATCAGTAGCTTGCTTACCTTGTGAGTATTGATCATGATCCAGTGAACTCTTCTGGAGCATAGTTAAAAGCAGGCAGCTACCACTTTGTTTAGAAAATAACTTTAGGTATGGGTCTTGATGGGTCCCCTTCCTGGTAAGGGGAGGCTGGTCAAGTAGTTACTCAATAAAATGTGCAGAGTGGAAGCCTGCCCTTTACCAGGTTGGGAAACTGGGGAACAAAATGACAAGATGACAAAATGACAAGATGACAGAGACACATCTGCAGTGAAAATCAGAAGGGGTAGTGAATGCTCAAAATGAGCAGATGGCCACTACTTGGATGGGAAAACAAAAATGTCAGTAAAATAAATCTCCTGTAAAGGCAAACAGGTCTCCCATACAGTTTTAAAAGCCTCCGGTAGGAATGTAATTTCATCTGAATTTCCTGATAAGGGGAAATGACTAAACTGGAAGCTGCTCAAGTTTTTCAAGCAATAAGAGCCCAAAAAAAGAGATAGAAGGTACAGGACAGGATGTGACTCTTCCTACAGTGGGGGGGGTTGGTATTTGAAGGGTTGTGGGGGGTGTCTATTTTCTAGTTCATGTTTTTTATAAAATGTAGCATGAGTTAAACATGCAAGAGGGAGCTGCTGCTCCACAGATCTTATGGAGTGCCCCATGTTCTGCAAGAGTAGCTAGTGAAGCTAGGTAAACCCCAAAGCATATGGGGTTTTAAGTCATTTAGGAAAAAAAAGCCCTCCATTATTCAAGATAATCTTATAAGTCACTGTTCACTCATCCATAGAGTCCATCTGCTTCACTGCACGTGATGCACTGTAAATTCTCTTAGCTAATGCCACATCCATAGCTCACAGATGTATTTTTTTCCTAAGCAGATGACCTGCTGGTTAAAACCTGCAGAAGCCAGTCATGGGTCTAGAAACTAAATCAAAACTAACCAAACTGCAAATCTTTCCCTGGAATAACAGAATTTATCAAATGGCAAAAGAAAGTAAGATTTCAAAAATTCCTTTTTTCTGTTTTGTTCTGATTACAGACAAAACCACTCCAATTACAAGCACAGAAACAGAAACATGCTATCCACATCTCTGGAAACTATGTGTAGTAAGGCTGGAACTGCTGTTCCAGGGGCCTGGACTTGGGGCTTGGCAATGGCTATCCCCATTTTTCAGGGGCCAAGTGCTCTTTGGTTGTCTTTGGGGGGGTTCGTAAAACTTTGTGAGTGTGCACAACTCGAAGGAGGTGTTACAATAATCCTCAATATAACAATATGTCCCTATCATTCAAATTGGAGATGTTACCTCCAAATGCACCTTCCTGGGATCACATCTAAACATCTCACATTGCCAGGTGAGAACAAAGTTCCAAAAGATGTGAAATGTAGGGTTTTTAAAAAAATCTAGTTGCATTTTTTTTTAGGAAAAATGAATTCCTAGATGAGTGATTTGGCATCTGTGTGGTGCATTAATTAATACTAATGTATTGAAGAAGACTGGGTTGCAGCATGAGATTTCTATGTTGGACTTTGTGCAATTATGCAGGTCTTAAAGTTCTTCCTGACTGGTACACAATGATAACACTCAGATAATTTCCAGCCCGAGGGTGAAGCTCTTTGAACTGTTTCATGAGCTGATGTTCTGGAGGTTTTCTAGAAAACATTTGGCTTGGCTCATATTGAATGCTTTTTGTGCCCTTCCTGGTTCCATGGGTTTATACTGGAACCATTCTTGGGCAGAGGGAAGTGGTCATGGTTTGCCATGGTCTCTGGGGAGTGGAAGACACTGCTTACAGAGTCTGGAGAGGGAAAGCCCTGCCCTGAAGCCAGGCATGACCCCTGCAAGCCCTCTGTGCCCAGCTGTGTGCCAGTTAGGCTTTAGATAGGCTAAATGTGAAGACAACAGTGTTAGATAGACCTATGAAATGCATTCTGTCTTCTTTTTCTAAGTATTCACAGGTCTCCAGCTGAGTTTAAAATGGATGGATATCTTATCATATATCTTACCCATACTCCTAAATGAATTTTGTATCTTGGTATGATTTTGAAACAGGTAGGATGACATTAAGAGGGGATCTATGCCACTAGCTGACATAATTACAAATCTGTTCCAGTGGACTGAAGCTGAATTTTAAAATTAACTTGCACCCTCACAAACCCACTTCCAACCATTTCTGTTGGAATGCCAACTACATGTCCAGTGTGTGTCTGTGTGACAATGGCAATGCTGGCAATTAATGGCAGAGGCCAATCAACCATCCTGAACTCTCATCCCCTGCACTTTGCTTCTGCCAAGGCTGTTATTTCTCAGAGCATTTGTCACAGCTACACTGGGGTACCCAGCAGTTGAAAAGCCATTATCTCTTTCAAAAGCAGTGACTAATGTGCTTTTGCCCCCAGCAATGTGGAACGTCACAGGAAGATTTTGCTGTAGAATAATCTGTGTTTACCTTGTGGAAAAACAGCTGCATTTTCCTAATATCTTTTTAGATAAATAGAGGTCTTTATTTCTTGCAATTTTTTCTGATAGCTTTCTTCTTATATTTCTCCTGGAACTGTTGATTGGTATTTTTATATCCTTCTGTCATTAGCAAAGAGGCAATTTTAAGGTTTCTTTCCTCTGAGTAAAATAATATTTCATTTGATTGGATGATACTGTCCAGTGTAATTGCATGTGGTTTGATAATCAAAACTTAAAAGCACCTTTCACAAAAAATGTCAGCTGACTTCTCTGCCTGTGGTGGCAGCCCATCCACCACAATATTCTGCAATACCAGGGCCAGTGTATCCCACCTGGTGGCAATGCACTGGGGTGAATCTAAACATCACAGGCACTCCATGCACTCCATTTCATACAGAAAAGGATGGTGCTTGTTATTCATTGCAAGGCTTGCCTCATTAAATCATCTTTTCAGGCAGTGGACTTCTGAGGAACTTCTAGAAAAATCAAACTACATGGAGCTGAGGTGGTGGCACTGCCTTTGCAGTAATTCTTTTCATTGTGGGGGAAGAAGGGGAAGGAGCAAGGTTTTCACTTGCACAAGCTGCAAGTCATCCACACAGTTGGGTTTGTATCTGGGAAAAAAGCCTGCATGGTTATGTACAGGAACATTCACAGTCATCGCTTTCTTCAAGTTGGTGTAGGTGGTACAATAACTTCAAAGCTGTATTTTTTCACATGTTAATAACTGAACAAAGTGTAGGTTCAAATAAACAGTTTGTGATGGAATATAATCACTTGATACTTGGTTTTCTCAATATCTCTATCTTGAATGCTAAGAATCTGCTTACAGCATGAATACAATTAAACATGATATGTTAGATATGTTTCTTGTTACTGCAACAAGGCTCTTCAAGCACGTGGCTGTTTTCACACACTTCCAGCTGACTATAACACTTGTGTGCTGTTACCTCAGGAGCTGAAGACTTACATTGTACTTGGTAAACTTTGATGAAAAAAGTGATCAGTTTTAATTCCTACCAGATATAGGCAAGCTAAGATGAAAAGACCAATAAATCATTGGATGCAGAAGAGCATCCTAACTTCCAGGAACTGTTTGTCTGTCTTGGGGAAACTACTTTGAGGATCAAGCTCTCAAAAGGTAAATGATGGAGTTGTAGCACTTCCCTCTTGTTCTCAACCTAGGACATGAGCAGTTTCTCAGTCTTGTTCTGCGCACCAATAAAATCCAGCTGTGCCCCCACGGCACATCCCAGCTTGCCAGGAGGCTCTTTTGGCTGTAGCCAGCTCTGCACAGCTGCCCACTCCCTTAGCCCCGCTGGGTTCTGGGCCCTGCTGCTCTCTCTGCACCTTTGCTGTGCATCTGCTACAGACAATTTCAATTTTTTCCCTCAGATGCTGGGGATTTCGATTTTTTAAGCAAGCAATTCTTCTTCATTTGATCAATACAGCATTTTCCAGCTGCTTCCTGTGCACGTGCAATCAGAATGAAGGGCTGTAAAATAACCAACGTTGCTGCTTGGTGGGCTTTGGAAAGACCTCTGCAAACAGGGCAGCCCTTCCTGCTGGGGGAGTGCTCTAGCAGAAATGGGTGCATAAGAAGGTGGTTGGAGCAGCCCGAGCGTGGCAAAGATGTGTGCATGCTGCACTGAGACTCTTTATTAAAACCTTGTGGCTAGCGAGGCAAATGTCAGAAGACATGGCTCTCTACAGGCTGCCATAGTACTTTTCTTCAAGGAATAAATACCATTTTTATTTATTTACAGTTTTAAGACAATATGTGTCTCTTTTGAAAGTACTGAGCTGAAGCTTAAGCACAATTATCAATTACTTCCTTATTATTCCTTATTATTTTATTAATATAAAATAACTTGATTTTGAACAATTTTGAGTGCCACAATGCATGAGTACAAAATGCCAGAGGCTTGGAAACAGCTGGATTTTCAAGGATACCTGATGCACACTCCCAGATACACAGACATCCTTATCAGGCTCCAAGACAGGTACAGAGCCACTGCTCTTATGTGAAAGCATGAGTACCTAACCTTGGTTTTTCAGGTTTTTGGAGCTTATCATCACCAGAAAACAGCAAAACCCTTTTCAATTGTTAGTTGAATCAGATTTTAAAATACAACTGTGAGACAAAAAAATACTATTTACCTATATTTATAAAAGGATACATAGGTCACAGATCCATTTAATTTGTGCAGAGAAAGAATGTCTTCACTAGTGAATTTGATTTAGCCTACAACCTGACAATAAATGTGCTTGAAACTCAGAGGAAAACCAAACCAAACCATTTTGCATGCATTTACCTGCTACTGTGACTGCAGCATAGTGACTGTGGAGCTGAGAATGACTGGGCTATCTGAGTACTGCAGCAAAAATCACCAGGGCAGGAAGAGCATCAGTGTGGAGTCAGTCTGTCTAGAAACAGGGCACACAAAACAGCAGCAGCAGAGCCTGCGCTGCCTACAGCAGAGCCCCGGGAGCTGGGGCTGGAGCCGGCAGCACCGCCGTGCGTTGCTGCTGCTGGGAGCGCAGAGCTGCCGGCGCTGGCAGATCATTTCCTGCGCTCGGAGCCGGGGGAGGCAAGCTGAACCCTTCTGGGGAAACGCCCTTTTGAGAGAAAAGATGGCAAAAGATGTTTCTTTTCTGGAAGAAAGGAGATTTCAAAGTTGTAAGCAGACTGGTTTTGTGAGCGATGCCTGCCGCAGTGGGGCAGGAACTGTGGTTCATTTTCTGGCTTTCTTTACAAGATTGACTTCTCAGCTGGATGATGTTACCTGGGCTTCATATGTCTCATCTATGGGGAAGGAGAGATGGAAACAACCACACTGTTGTTCCCACAATCTTCTGCCTGGAGAATAACAGATATTTTATCTTGGTAAAATAATTGTAAAAAAAATCTAAACATTTATTTGCTGGAGGAGAGATGAAGAAAAGGTTTTTCCCTAAGCTTTGGTGCCAAATCAGCTTCTCCAGTTAATTATAAAATGACTTAAAGGAATAGTCCACATGCTGCTCATCTTCTGGAGGTGCTTGCTATGTAACATACCAGCCAGGAGGCTGGGATGTGACAGGATATGCTCCATACAAGTACATGCATGTGGCAGACTGCCCCTGCCAAGGGCAGGCAGCTGCCAGGGGGGCTGCCTCTGAGAGCAGGTGTTTGTGGCCATCTATTGGTTTTGTTGCCTTTTCTGCAGGGATTTGTGATATGATGTGCCGCTCCATGTACTCCTCACATGTCAAAAACCTGATTTCCCAGGAAAATGATGGCCCACACGAGGCTGGGGCTGGCTGGTAGCTGAACAAGTGGTCCTGCTGGCTCAGCAGTCACCTGCAGCTGTATGCAGGATATGCACCTGGAAAGTAACCTCAGCTTCCTGCTGGAAGGGAGTAGCCAAAGCTAGGTCGGGCTGGAAGGAAAACATGGAATCCAAAAGATTTGTGCATTAACTGTTAGATCAGCTCATCCAAATATTCAGTTCATCAAAACAGATATTGTGAAAATAAACCACACAGCTCCTACCTGCACAAGAAGTTTAATAAATGTTTCAAAGCAAAAACATCCACCCTTTCCTTTGGACTGAGCCAGTTACTGCTCAGCAATATTTTCTGGACTGAATTTATTGATGGATGAGAACATTAAATAGTTAAAAGGATTCTTTCATCTCAGTGAATCCTTCATGAGGACAAAATAAACAAACAAGGAAAAACTGCCCAGATCCTGCTCCTACTTTAAGTCATGGCAAGTGTTGTGAGGGTGACTGCTGCCACATAGCTAAAGGACTAAGGCACTTTGTAAATCAAATTTCAAGTAAAGAGATTGGTTTGTGAAACATCCTCGGCGTGGAGTCACAAGCTGTCAGAGTGTATTAGCATTATGTTACTGGAGTAAAAAGCAAAACAAATTAAGATGTTTAACAGCTGAAATCTGAAACAAAATTGTGTTTAATGCTGAAAATCTTGTTAACATGTTTTCAGGCTTCCCTTTCCCCAGATATTAAATCTCAGTGTGTTTGCAAGCATCTTTTTATCACACATAGAAACCTACTGTGAGACAATGAGAACTGCACATGACATATGGTAAGGACGGTGCTTCACCCTGAATGCAAAAGCCTCCTCAGCATTGCTGCAGCATCCAGCAGCACATGGGAAGGTTTTAAGGACCAGGAGAGACACACAGCTGGAATTCCCTGTGTGTGCAGGGTGACAGAAAGCATTGCATCAACAGCAGCAGGCCCAAGCTGAAGATTGCACATGTTGTAACATTTAATGTGAGGGGTAATTTGAACTCCCAAACTGGTTTTTCTTTCATATTGGCTCCCACAATGAAAGAACCATTAAGGGTTTTAGTGATCTTCCAAGACTCTGCTTCTAGCAGAAAATTGGCTCCTTCTCCTTGGACACAAGACCAATTTTTAATTGAATTTCAAGAGATGATGGATGTTGTACTTTATTCCAAGTCTATATGCTAAATTAACAAGGCTGTCTGCTTAGTTTCCTCTTTTGAAACCACACTGAGATGAGTTTCTGCTAATTCTCTTATACAGGGCATTAGACATGTGAACGGAGTCCTTATTCAAGGATTGAAATAATGGGCTTTTTTGCCAAGCTTATTACTTTGGGTAATAATTTGAGCTGTGAGACAGCAACAATAATTTGCTTTCTGAAAAAGGATTACCAGTTGAATTATTTCAAGTAGAATGAAACTAAACATATATTTCCATAAAAATATTTTTAAAATATTAATTAATTTTTAAAAGTATATCTTAGAGCAGGGACCATTCCATTAGGTGGGCTCATTTCATGTTTGTTTTTCCCTCGTGCTCCCCCTGACCACTTTTAAAGATAACAGAAAGTTCCTCAGGAGTACTATGGATTAAAGAGTATTTTTAGCTTGCATTAGCAGTTTTTACCATGTTAACAGATGCCGTTGATTATTCAAATATTTGATGTGGCAAAACACAGAAAAAATTGTATAAAAGTGAATGTTTTTCTTAACACAACTGGCCACTGCAATAAAATTTACATAGTACTGTACATCAAGAAGATGTTTCACAAAGATAAGCCATTGGGAACGCAATTTACAATGAAACTTTGGACAGAACCCAGAAAATTTGAAGGTAAAACTCTAAACAACTGGGCAAAACCAGGAACCAGCTCTATTGAGTCTATGTATATTGTTCTACCAGTAGAAGCTGAGTTGTTTCCTGAAAATAGTGGGGTGGCCAAAAAGGAGGGCACCTGCTTTTCACTGCAGTTGGGAACAGCAATGAGCCTACAGCTAGGAACACCTGTGCATGTATGCCTATTCTTTCTAAATTGGAATGTTAAAAAGCAATTGTGCTTGTAATTCTAAAGGGGCCCAGGATGCCAATAGTCCTAATGGTTTCCTTTTGGCTGCACAGACCTAGCAGGTCTTCTTACTTCACAAGGAGCTTCTGAGATGGACTGAACAAACTGGCAACATGGAATGGGGGTCTCACTTCATGTATCATCAAATCTTTTTCTCCACTGGAAAAAAGAAACCAGTGCAAAAATGCATCTGTCAGTGTCTTCCTCAAGAGGAGGTCAAATACAGAGATGACATATATCAACTAAATAAAGCAACAGGATGAAAGAGTCTGGTTGAAACAGCTGAGTAATTTAAGCATAGAATAAATAGAATAATATAACACATTTAGCATAATTGAATAATGGCCTTCCGATGGGTGACACAAGGTGAAAAAGCAGGTTCAAGTCTTTATTCAGCTGTGTGCAGGATATGCACCTGGAAAGTGACTATGCTTCCAAACAATAGCTTGTTGAATAAAATAGTAATAAAATGCCAATTCTTTTTTATAGCTTTATATTTAAAAAATATTTCAGTCCTACTTGTGTCAGACACCAGTCTCATCCTAGTCCTCCCTTGCTTGGAGGTTGCCAGAGGTTCCCTTTTTGTTAATGTTTTCTGCTGCAACAGAATGACTCAGTTTTAATTATGGCTGTAGCCTGAATGATCCTGCAGAGCTCATCATTGGGTCCTGGGAGAAGCTAATGGCTTATCTGTTCTGTATAATTGTTCAAATCTTCTTCTCCATCAGTTTTCTATCAGTGATATCTCATTTGTTTGAATTGTATGCTAGTGAGTCAACTACTCAATCCAGGACTTTAAAAATACACTCTGGCAACTAAATAGAAAAAAAAATTTTGAAATTATTTTCTTAGAGCATGAAATTGGTGTGACTTATGAAATACTGTATCCTCATGGAGATGCACTGATTAGCAGTATCTGATATGCTTTTATATCTAATGTTAGTCTCACTTAATGACACAAGTGATTAAGCAATTTGTTCCTCCTGACATAGAAACAGAAAACTTATTTCTCAACAGCTTTGCCACTGATAGTAAGCAATAATTTTAATATCTTTGTTCAACAGCCAGCAGCATGGTTAATACCCAGTTTGTTAAAGTCACAAATCCCTTTCAATGATCCACAAACAGAAATCCTTCTGCTAAAGGCAAATTTTTCTTCCCCAGCTCCTTGAAGCTTGAGGTGAAGGTTTTGTCAGCAGCACAGGCTTGTTGGCAGTGATGGCAGCACCTGGGCATTTTGACACCTGTCATTGCAACTCCCTAAACTGTGAGGCAGATTGGTTCCTGGGGGAAGGGAGGGTCCAGGTGCTCGTGGAAAAGAGAAGTGAATGGCTTTCATGAAGAAAAACTGTTTGGGGACAATTCATAACCTCAATGAGCAAACAAGTGACATGTAAAAGCAGGTTTGATGCACTGCTGGACAATCCCCTGGAGCCCTGCTGCCATTTGTGGGTGGATGGAGACCGTGCTTGCCGTGACAGAAGAAATAGTTACTATGGAGGAGAATAAATTGCATTTCTAGTGCATCTGTCCCCTGTAAGAAAAACCCAACACACCTCTAAAGACACATGTTTCACCTTCTACCTCTGTGCAGAAAAATCTGAGAGACATGACTCCCCCCTGGATAGCAGGACACTCCCAGCTGAAATCTGAGCTCTCCTCTGCCTCAAACTGCCGTGCCGAAGGAGCCACTTCAGAAAACACATCCCTGGTGGCTAATTTATCACTGGGGGAAAAGGGATCACAAAACCTAAACTGATCTGGGAAATGCAAAGGAGACACACAGAGGGGTTTCTGAGCCTGCACTTGCAGGCCATGGAGAGGTTTTGGCACAGCTGAGTTTCAGTGGGATCAGAGTCCTCTAGAGACACATAGCAGCACATCTCCCCCTTACCTTCTCCTGTGCCTAAAGACTCAGAAAGGAGAGTCTTTAAAGGTCTCTCACCTGTTCTGCCCACAACAGGTATAATTTTGCTGGGGGATTTTGGGGAATTAATCTGTTGTATCTATCTCTCTTCCCCACTACCCCAATTAAATGGCTATAAGAGAGCTTTTCTCCTCCTGCTTCATTTCAGCTTCAGGATAAAACTAAGTGATTCCCAATGTGTGGTTTTATTATTAATAGTTATGCTGAGTAGATTCCATTGAAACCAGTATTTTCTGAAACTTCTCAACAGCTGTAGGACCAGAAAAATCTCAGGCATTCAGGTGTGCTCCAAGGCTCTTCATGCTGTGCTAGGACCACTTTCATTTCAAAGCACTATTGTGTCTTTGGTTCTGTTGACCCTTAATCCTCATATACTGTCAATACTGGTGTGTATTGCCATTTTGGGGTATTTGCCCTCCAGATCTTAACAGATTTTTCTTCTTTAAAACTATGGATTGAGATTATTTACCCACTACAGCTATTTTTTTTCCTTCATGGGACTGCTAACGTCAACACAGAACTCGTCTTGCCTTTCTGTATGTCTACCTGCTCAAGAAGATTCTTCAGCTGTACCAGCAGCTTTCACATAGACAAGCCTGGGAGTGAAAGAGCAGCGACCTCAGCACTGGCAGGGAATTAAGCCTATAATCTAATGGCGTTTCTTTTTCCATTTCTAAATAATGGGATTCTATTAGACCAAAGTGTAGTCGCGCCATAATGATAATTTATTGTATCGAATACCCGAATTTTGCCTTTTATAAATCATGGAGAATTACAGTACACAGTTATATAATTGAATCTTCTCTTGTATCATTAATATTTTTCATTGGTTAGAGAAACCCCTTTTTGTTCAGAATTCACATATGACTGGGTTTAGAATTTACAGAGGGTTTATTATGCCTATTTTTATGTGTTTAAATATTTGCAT
The DNA here is from genome assembly GCF_027477595.1 of Haemorhous mexicanus. Taxonomy (NCBI): domain Eukaryota; kingdom Metazoa; phylum Chordata; class Aves; order Passeriformes; family Fringillidae; genus Haemorhous; species Haemorhous mexicanus. The sequence continues at coordinate 53,594,479 of NC_082344.1, read as the reverse complement.
TTTTATTCCTTTTAAATATTTTGTAACAATTCTTTAAAAGCAGTTTATACTTATGAGGTTTTGTACATATCATTCTGGATAATTTTAAAGACAAATGTAGCCATAAGTTTGTGCATGTATATCCTAAAATTTCAACAACAACAAAATGTCATGATCTTTGAAAAGAAATAATTGAGGTTAATTGATTCCCACATTGACATTTAAATGTATTAGTGGTATACACCAGTGAAAGTATTGATCAGTGAAAGTAATCAGCAATAATAGGAAAAATTAATCACTTTTGAAGATTTATTAGACTTCAGCTGTGGAATGTACTGTGGCCAGGACTGAAGCTGACCCTGTGAATATAACAGGGACCATTACTAAGCAAAAAGACAAAGATGTAAATGAGGGAAAACTGAGAGGGCACACTGTAACTTGATATTAGAATATTGAAATAAGGAGTGGAGTACAGCCTAAGACTTGTGATCTACTGTTCATAAGTCCATTTCTAGATTTGAACAGCAGCAGTTGATTGAGAAGAACACACAAAAAATTTGTTCGTGAAAAATTTTTGTTAAATGTGTCACTTTCAATAAATGGAGATTGGCTTCCATCCTGGTTTAGGTTGGTTTATGTCAGAAATCTTTCAGAATATTTTATTAACTGAAGTTGTACCACCCAGATATTTTTACTTAAGAGCTAATGTTTTTTTCAGAATTCAGTTAAAATCCTCACATCAACCCCATCTTGTGGCAGTGAGTCTCGGTTTGACTGTCTAGTGACTGGGATTGTCCCCTTTTTCTGGTTCTAAGCTAAGCTAAGTCAGGAATCAAACAAACACACTGTTATGTGTTATCCTACTTTTTTTTTTCTCCTAACCAGTTTAGGAAAGAATCAAGTGATGCAGTCACTGAGAGGTGAGATTACATCAGTAAAAACCTGAAGGGCCTGGTCTAATTTCTCCAGTGTTTTAGTATTCATACTCAGTACGATATAGTACAGCACTGAGTAATACAAATTATTAATTCAAATAACTTCTCCACTTCTCTGGAATGATATGTGCCCTTGATTCTTACCCCTTTCCTGTGAATGGCACCAGGTTTGATAGTCAGTGACTCAGGCCAGAAATACTTCAGGAGTGCTACATTCCCAGTGGGAATTGATTATGATGGGAGTGACGGACTTAGATGTCCATCTAGAACATCATCCTTTCCTAAAGTGGGACAAAACCACCCACACCATGTTTATCTAACTTGTTGTTTCCATAGAGATAGTCCCAGTGATAATTAGATTTGGATGTTTAAAGCATCACTGTTCTAAGACAGGCTGTCACATAATGCATTAAAAGTGCAGTAGCAGCAGATAGAGTTTTTACTACCTCTTCTTCCAGATGTAAGGAGATTTTGTTATTAAAAATGAAGAGACACAGTATTTAAATAAAGTGTAGAACTTTGTCAATAAAGTGAGTTCCTCAGATACTGGCAAGCTAGTTGTGGCAGCATTTTTTTTTGCAATATTATCTATGGAGACTCCTGAACTGCTTCTTTTCAGAGTTCACACCTTTTGGTAACCTTTTTAAAGATAATATAGCACAAATATTTTGGTAGCTCTTTCTAGAAACAGTTTGATATTGTGAAATAAAGACAGAACCAAGAGTTTCTGAATTCTCCTGACAACACTGATTTGAGATTATTTCAAACTGTAATGTTAGACTCTTAAAGTTGAAAAAAAAAGTAGGAATAACCTGCAGCTTGTGACAGCCTGTGGAGTGTATCTGTGTAACTGTTCATTGCATTGAACTCCACTAACATAGTTATGATAAACCTCGATGAAAATGAAAATTTCTGCTTTGGTCTTCTGGAAGAGAGAGAGAGAACCAAGAGAGTCCTACAAGCCCCAGGAAGCCACAGTGGTGGAAAGCTGCACAGAGCATCACAGAAGGAAAGCAGGCCAGTGCTGAGCCCAACCCAGCCTGTCCATGGTTACTCACAGAGAAGCAGGAGGAGGGAATAGATTATTCCTGGCTCCTGTTGGGAATGAGCCCAGAATGTCAGTAACTGCTGGGTGCCACAGCTGGCTCCAGGTAGCTCAGCTTCAGCTCCCTTGTCACCAGGAGCCAAGGCAGTGAGCTGGGAAAGTGCAGCCAGCTGGGGCTGGGGCTGGGGCTGCATGAGCCTCCTGCTCCCTGCCATGGCTCCAGGTAAACTAGCCCCCACCCTCTGCTCTCCAAACCATACATGGCTTTTTACCAGCCCTGAAAGCACAGGTGTTTGTGGCTGCATCCTTGGGCAGGGACTGCTGCAGGCACTCTCTCAGGAGGTTTCAAGAAGTGAATTAACTTTCAAAGGCATTGAGTCTCCAAGCTCCATCTGGGTGCTCCGGGTTATGCATGCCTCTGAGAGGAGCAACCCAAACTTTCCTGAATGCCATGTCCATGCCAGATGACCAGTTCTCTTAGCCACAGCTTTCACAACCTCCACTTCTTTTCTGTAATGAATAACCCCAGAAATTCATAAAATGTGTGCTTTGTTCCCTGGATAGGGGAAGTTCCCCTAAGGTCCTCTCTTAGAAGAAATTAGTATATTGATTCTATTTCTATACACATCTTTCTGTGAAACAATACTCAAGTGAATGCTTCTGAAGACCCTATCCATGTGTTAAGCCTGATGACAGAGGCCTCAGTGCTGACATTAGATTTCAGAGTGCTGGAAAGCAAGGTTTTGCTCACTCGTACTTCCCAAAACTGCTTGAACTTTTATCTAATACTGTTGATAGATTTCAAATGCAATTTAAACACTCTTTGAAGTAGCAAGAGATGCCTCTGGAATTCCCTTACTACCTCTCTTTCAGAAAGAAATGGGAATAATAAGGCCTTAGCCTGTCATACTAGTATGAAATAATACTTGTTTTTAATTGCAAATACTTTTACTTCCTGGCGATACGATAGTCATGACTAGGATCAGCCCAAAAGAGTATTTCCTCCATCCAAAGGAAATTTTCATCCTAAAATATGAAAGCATGAGCTTTATTTTCATGGTTAAAATTTCTTGAGCTGTTTCTGGATTAATTTCCCACAAATCAAGAAAATGGTTTTCCTCTCAAATCATTCCTTGGCCTATGTGATGAGCTGTCGTGTGAAGTACAAGGGACAAAGGTGTTTTTCTAAGATGGAAATAATCAGATTTATAATCTTTAATTTTCAGATTATAGTAGCATCCTGGTTGAAGCCACCAGTCAATTTCATAGCAGTTTTTGGGTGATAGCTTGTAAAAGAGCAAGTTAAATTGGTGGCAGAAATATAAATTTTCATCTCCCATTGGTATACAGCCTTCATAGAGCTGATCTTCTTTACAGATAATGAGGGTAATCTACACATTAATGTTTTTGACTCTTAATATTCATGCCAAATGTGCACTGAGAGGTACTGATAGGTACTAGTTTCATAGGTGTCTAGGAATTGACAGTGAGTTTTGTGTCCCAATCCTCCTCTTTACAGTGGGGATGCTTTCCATGTAAAGAAACCCCAAATTTTGACTTCAGAAAGAGCTCATGCTTCAGACCACAGCAGTAAGCTGACAGCCTTGACTAGGGTCAGGCTCATTCGAGGATTCCTGCCAGGTACACTTCAACAGTGTCAAAAAAAAGGTGGGAGGAAAAGAGTGTTTAAAAATATATTCTGATGGACCACTGGCACTTATCTTGATATCTACTTTTCCCATTGGTTTGCAACACTTTGATAACTCTATTGAATAAGTGCAAATATATAAAGATTAAACAATTTAGACATTTACTTATCATTGAAAAGCATTGCTTTTACTAATTTTCTAGATTTTTCTTATTTTCTTTTACAGTTTTCCTGTATGCTGGCCTCGTATTCCTTAGTAGCAAAATTAATATTTGCATTGTTATGCATCCATCAAAGAGATTCATACTGCAGTCAGGAATTAATTTTTCTCCTCAAGTATTGGAGAGAAGGAAGTGAGAGTGTGTGCAAGAGCCAAATTCAACATTAGACCTGAATTCTAACTCTTGGTGTTTAAAAGAGCAAACAATGAAATACTCTAATTGTTCCAAACATACAATGTGAATTTCCCTCCAAACTCTTCAAAATGCAATATGATTGCATTGAATTTGAGTTGGATTGTATAATGAATTATCATTTATTTGAAAAATGTGAGGGGGTAAACCCAAGGAAAATAAAACCCTCTACATTCATTTCTTTACTGGAGCATCTTTTGGCTTCTTAGGTCCTTTTGTCCAGACTTCCTTTCTTTGTGAGCCCCAGAGAACATCTTAGTGTTAAGGATCATCTTTCCTGTTCAGCCCTCACTGGTACCACTGGTAAGCAGCCTTTTGGCATCCTTTTCCTGCCTGGGCTCCTGCTGGGTGCCCCATGGCCTTCCTCTAGCAGCAATCTGTCACTGTGATATTTTATGAAAATCCTTTTGCTAGGATTTTCTCCTGAGAAGCTGAGAAGCTGAGAAGCCTCAGAAAAGAAATGTAAACAATAACTATCTGATGGCTGTGGAATGTGGTCTGGAGATGGTTTACCACCAGGTGCATCTTTGATTGGTCTCATGTGAATTGTTTCTACTTGATGACCAGTCATGGTCCAGCTGAGTCGAGGCTCTGAGCGGTCACAAGTTTTTTATTCATTCCTTTCTAGCTTTCTGATCTCTCCTTTCTCTTTCTTTAGTATAGTTTTAGTATAGCATTTTTAATATCATAAAATATCATAAAATAATAAATCAACCTTCTGAAAACATGGAGTCAAGATTCTCATCTCTTCCCTCGTCCTGGGGACCCTCAAACACCACCACAGCAATCCTTATGTTATTTATTTAACTGATACTCCTTTTTCAAGCTCCTGCCTTTTCAGGCTGGAGAAGTAAACTTTGAATATTTTCAAACCATCCATTTCTACCTGACTGAGCAATCATGAAGGTTGGTGAATTAACCATTCCAACTGATCTGCCACGAGCCCACTGGCCCTTACAAATGAGGAGTGCTATGTGCCTCAGGCCTCCCATGGCTCCCCTTGTTGTGGGGGTGACCAGAGTTTGGAAAGAAGTGGCTTGGGAAAATACTTAAGTGTCAGTGACAGAACAGCAGTCTCCAGAAAAGACTAATGATAAGTTTAAATACCTAAGTGGAAAATTGTGATCAGAAATACAGAGATGATCTTAGTTGGATTGTTGTGAACTGTTATTGGGAGACACACTGCCCTGTTCAGTACTATCCTAGTATCCCTTCTGCAAGGCATCTTCAGAAACAGGAGAGAGTGGTTCCATATCTGGAAAATTTGTAGAAGTTTGAGCCTTAGGAATAGTGGGAGACATAAAGAACACGGTCTATTTAACTTACCAGGAAGAAGATAGATCAAAATGCAAACCAGTTTACAGTGTGAGAAAAGAGAGGTCTAGCAGACAGGCAGGTAGGTCCACTGTAGGAAGCTGAAGCCTCTGTATTAGAAATAAAGCCCAAGTTTTAGCTGACAGAATAGTGAACTTGGCAAAAAAAGAGTAGTGTGTTGTCACCCCTTGATGATTTCAAAGCACAACTGTATGCCATAAAATCTAACCTCACCATCTTCACACAGCAAGGCCTGTCCAGGAGAGATATCTTTAAATCACCTTGGCTGGTTGGTTGCTTTACTGGCAATACAGGTCTGACCTTCTCTAAAAGCTCAGGGGGTCAATTCAGCCACGGTAAAGCAGATTGGGCACTGCAGCTTCTCCAGCAGGAAAACCTTTACATGTAGATCACTATTAGCAGAACTGCTTGGCTGTCCACAGCTGGTTAATTTCTAGAGTCATTCTATTTACTTTTAATAAAGATATTCTTAGATCATGGAATCACTTCTGGAAGAAAACGTAAAATGGCAAAATCTGCCCACAATAAAACAAAACACTTATTTAAAAAAATCATTCAAGTTGTTTTCCTTCAGAAAATGCACTGCATATTTTATTTTAGTATTTTAAACCTGATGTTTCAAGTACTTTATTAGTGAAACAGCACTTGCTCCATTTGCCACATTTTTAATCGTGCTCTCCCCAGCCCCCCAGCCATGCAGATGTTGCACGCTGCAGAAGGCAAGGCCCTTGCAAAGTTTGCTTCTCTGCCAAACCGCAGACATTTTTTTCCTTTTTTTTTTTTTTTTTCCACAGACTGTGCCAGAGTCAGACGGAGTTCATCGCTCCGACGCCCTTGCAGCGAACCCGCGAGTGCCAGGCTTCAAGAGCTGCCCTGGTGGCAGGGGGCACCGAGATGAGCGGCGACCCCAGAAGAACCTGGCCTTGCCTGATGGTTTCCTACAGAACGGGCTGCCTGCTCCCCTCGGCAGCGCCGGGTGTCTTCAGCTACCCCGTGCCCCGCGGGGCCCCGGCACATCGGCCCCGCCGCCCGCCCCGGCCCCGGGGGAGCCGCCGGGCCAAGGACCGCGGCGGGCAGGGTCGAGCCGGGCCGGGCGCTGCCCCGAGCCGCAGCCTCCCGCTGCCGGGCACTAAACGCAGCCCGGTCCCACCGTGTGAGGCATCCGGGTGGCTCCCGGCCCGGGTGGGAGCCGAGCCCGCGGCGGCGCAGTCTCCGCGGGCGGCCCCGCTCTCTGCCCTCGCTGTTGGCAGAGGGATTCAGCAGATGTGCTGGTGTAAGAGCTGGCGAAGGCTCTCTGCAGGATGCTGCGGCCGCTTGCAAACCGGGCCTGTGCTTTTTGCCCTGTTTTCCTTTTAATGGATATTGCTTAATATTGTCCATCTCCAGTTTCTGAGGTAGTGACAAAAGGTCAAATCTGACACATCTTCTCCCCCCAATCAGCCTGTTTGCAATTAATTAATAAGGGCACAATTAGGCAGTAATGATGGGACGGGCAGTTATGGTCTTCCTGATGGTAACGGAGATGGATGCTACTGAGCTAATCTTTTCTTGATGACACTTCAGGTTCTGCGACATGCGCCTTGGATCTCTCTCAGAAATAACCCTGAGACCTCCCCCCAAATAAAGCCTTAACAGGAAGTCAGAAGAGCACAGTAACTATGTTTGCTTTTAGCTTTTATTATCAACAATCAATTAATGGTACACTCTTGGAAAACTATATGCACATGTAGAAATATTTCCCCTTTTAAATAGAAGCATTCATTTTAACCACATATAAATAAATCTGGAAACCCTGAACATAATTTATGACCATTATGCTCACAAACATATTCCAACAGGTAGGGAAAAGAAAAAAATGAGACGACATGCAACCAATAATAAAAATATATATAATTGCCTGAACCTGGTGTCTCTAAACGCAAAGGGAACTGAACCCGTGAGAACCTTATTTCTCCATAAAGACACGCCATAGAGACTACGAGAAGGGAAAACATTATTTATACGGTCAACTAGACAAGTCTGTACTGATATTAACACTATACAGTTGAGTCACAGAACACAGTCGTAGAAAGACACGGAAAAAGAGAAAGCATACCTGGCGACATTCAACTAAGAGCTATAGTTTGTGCCTTGTAAAATAAAATTAGAAAACCCTAACGGAGATGCCTAAAAACTGCGTAGACCGTGTAATAATAATAATTAATAATAATTAATTAATAATAAATACAGGCCGCCCTCCATGAGGAGCGCGGGCCCTGCAGG